>NW_020538040.1:176209972-176242548 GCF_003426905.1 Ctenocephalides felis | reverse complement strand
CATCTTTATATATCCTATACTGACTTCATTATTTTCTATGTTCTAACTATCTTAAACCAAAAATTCAATCTACTCAATTTCAATCTAACAAATCAATTGACAATTCTATATCGATGACGGTCAAATTTCAATCCAACAAATAAAATGACAATTTTATGCCTATACCAGGACTCGAACCGAGTATGCCTGACGTATGAGTTGGGTATGCTACTGACTGAGCTATACCTGCCACTATACTAACTTAAATACAAACATCTTAAATTTTATTGCTGAGTTAAAAATATTTTTGTATTGTATTAATGCCACTAAACTAAAATCTACATTTACATGTTTGGACTTTATCATGTTGCAGTTGCTCATACATATTTTGGCTATTTATCATGAATGAAAATTGAATAAGCTTGAAGAGTCTCAAACACACTTTTTGTGAAATTATAATTTTAAAGATTAATAGTTTGAAAAAATAATCAAACTTGTATAGCTCTTAAATCTATAAGCCTTTGTTTTAGCATTGACAAGTAAGTTCGCGCCGTTCTTGACACCTTCTGAATTTGTCGTCACTCTCGCTGACCCTAAAAATCGCGCAATGTCAACGCGTTATGCACCGATTCTGTTTCTCTAATTATTATTCAACTAGTTTCATACAATTATCTTAATTGTATTTTTTGCACAAATTATTATTACTAAAATCGTTTATGTACTTGCTCTACTTATAGTTGAAATAGATATATTTGGAATTGAAAAACGATAAATGTAATAAAAATATATTTTTTTAACTGAAATTAGAACTATATACAGTGATATATGAGCTGTTGTGATGTATTTTTTACAACCGAGCATTTATAATAGGTAACTCGTTGGTCGTCCTTTTTCTTTGTGATTAATATATCAATACATATTTTTAATGAAGAGTGAAGTTATATATTGCTATAAGTTTACTAAATTACAACATATGTTGGTAAACTATACCTTCAGGAGGAAATAGATATCATTTCTGCTTGATATTAGGTTGTACCTACGTAGCGCGAAATTCGAATAGACAAACTCTAGGCTTTTATTCTCGAGACGATTTTTAATAGCAAAAGTTCACTGATTTATTTTGAATTTAATGGTACTAAAATAAAATAGAGAAGTGATTTAATCAATAGCGAATGAAAGTATTGATTATAAATTAGATTATGTAGAATCGTACGAAAAGTGAATTGCTGTCTAGTAATAATTAAATTATATCAGAGTCAATAATCATTATAAAATTGTATCTGCACCTAAATAATTTCAAATAAATTGAATATTGATAATACCAGTTTTAAATAATAGAAAAAACAGCAAAGTTGAGCAAAGCGTAATTTACATAAGTTGAAAATTACTTTAAACCAAATAATTAATTCAAATAAAAGACATATTTATTTGAGATCCAGGTACAATATGAAATTCATTCATCATTGTTTAATAAGAAAATAGAAAAGACCACATATTATAATAGAAATTTAATGGATGTCTCGGAATACAATTTTTGTTTGAAACAGTTTATAAAGTTAATGTTTTAATTATACATGTCAAATTATTACAAGACCGACTTCAGAAAACTTTAACCACGTTTTTGCAATTTATTCTAAAAATATTCATATTTTGATTTAGAGACTCTTGTTACATAATACTTCATCTGAGTATCGTTATGACTTTTTTGGTCTTTATACAGTAAATAATTCTAAGTAAATGAAGTTAACAAACAATCAGAATAAACTTTTCTAAAAACTCCTCTGAAGGAGCTAACCCGAACCCAAACGATTGTCCCATCTTTGTAGTGAATCTATTATAGCAATGTTTCTAAATGCTAATGATTTTTAATGGTGCAATACCGAGTGAAAGCTATTTTTACTTGGAAACATATTGCTATCTATATTTTCAAGTAAAAAATCGATGTCACTCCTGCATTGACATCAGGATTTTTGCAGGAAGTCAGCACTACACGTATCGAACCTGTAATATCTGATTCGAATCCCATAGCTTTAACCACTAGACCATGATGCAGCCATACAGTATACAAATAGATCAATTTCGTTCCAATCAATATTATTCAATGATCATGCATTTCTGATCGAATTATATGACTTTCATGTTCAGTCCTATCAATGTCGCGCTCTGTCTAAGAATAATAACTCAATTACATCCGCAACGCGTCATAATAAAACAAAGCGAATGTGGATTATCAAATGTCGACTGAGCATGGCGTGTATTATTTTATATTTGTGTCATGTAAATTATTACAGAGAAATGGATCACTGTAAACACGTAACGAAGTTGTATTGCAGTACTCGCATCGTAATGTACTAAATAAATCGAGTTATGAGACGCGAAACTGGATTACTTACTCTGCAAGGTCTTTTTAGTATCATAAGGTCAATTCGGGGGTCGTGACCCCATGGAAAATCGTGTTTAAATGTATAATTTTTGTTTTTAACAGCAATCAATATACAATATCCTATGATCAATTTGGTTCAATTTATTCACTTACATACACATGAAACGAAATTTTTGTGCTAAGTTTTAATATACCAATAGTTGTCACTCCAATGGATGATGCACCAATTCTGTTAATTTCTCCAAAGATGTAGTCATGTAGTCATTGTCTTGAATATTGTCTTTTGGAATCTTGTCTTCTGGAGACTGGTGTCTCAAAAAGATTGGCAGAATAATTTTTATGATTATCCAGTTTTAGGAAATGTTCAGCCCTGGTTTTTTAAGAACCAAGAGCATCGGTCTGATCTGTCCCAATTGTATGACAGTGTTTTTTATTTTATCAGAATACAATCTATTCCCAATTCTGAGGTTGTAATCAACATTTTCCAATGTTTGGCTGTATTTCTCAGATTTTTGTTTGTTTTTTAACAATTATTAATTTTGAAGATAAGAGTAAATTATCGAATTGAAGTTCTGAGAGGTTAATCAGTAGCAACCCTTTTTGATTTTATTAAATTAAATTAAATTGAGCAGCCAGTTCTTCAAATATGATGAAAAATAATGTTATTTGTGGAGTAATTTGTAAGGATGAATTCAGAAGTATTAGTTCCATTATTTTGTTAGATAAACTATCTCTAAATTAATATTCAAAAAATTTGATAATTTTACTAAAATTGGTCTAAAAATTTATAATTAGAACGATCAAAGTGATAGAGCAAAATTTTTCTCGTTGTATTCTGCAAGTGAATTTTATTTGAAGTCATCTTTAGAAGGATTTTTTTAGTGATCAAGAATTTAAAGTAATATTGTTATTCATATCGGTTGCATTTTGAAATATCATTCATATTTTTTGGTAATTTATTTGTAGAGCGATCTCATTTTTTGTTATTTAATAAAACAAATAATCATACTATTTGAAATTTTTTTTTTCAGTTTTTTTCATCAAATCAAATATTTTTAAAATGAAGGAATCTTAGGTAAAAAATTTCAATTATTTGAGTTCTAATTTTTAGTTGCTAAAATTTAAAATCACTAACATAAAATTAAAACATAGACAAAATTCAAATTGCTTATAAAATTAAAACTAGCAAGAATATGTTCTAAATAGGCTCTATACTACATTTTCTACAATCACTATTTTATATACAATTGTTAGTCAAGAAACTATTTCTAAAAAATAAACCATTTTAATCATTTTCAAAATTTTATTTTTTATATATTTGTACCCCGGATCAAAAACGTATTATGTAGGTCCATAATCGTATTATGCATGATAGAGACAATGTGTATAGAAGTATAGAGGTATTATTCAGGATAGAGACCGGTATATGGTGGCGTATTTTGCGAGGAATCGTATTAAGCATGATAGTCTTAACGGAGTTTCTTTTGTACTTGCTTTTAGGCAGAACGCTGTTTCTACGTTAAAACTGTAAAAAGAATAGAAAAATTATTATAATTAATGAATAATTAAAAGAATATGGTTGAATAAAAGAATATTATTCTACGTATTTTAGACATTTTCGACTTTCCTTGCTCCCAAGGGCTCACATGGTTCGAAATTGATAAAAAACAACTCTATGAAAGTTTAAGCTCTTAATATTGTCTTTTAGATAGAGCGCAATTTAATCAAAGTTTTGTATAGAAATAGCATGAAAAAATGTTCGAAAAGTTTGCAGAGCGTCGAATTTTCAATAAAAAATGACACGAATTTTCACTTTTAATTTATTTGTCGCTAAGTTATACCCAAAAAAAAACTTTTTTTTTAATTTTCAATTTTTTTCCATGCTATTTTCATACGAAGTTTGATTGAATTGCGCACTATCTAAAAGTTAATATTAAGAGCTAAAACTTGCAGAGAATTGTTTTTTATCAATTTGGAACCATTTGAGCCCATGGAAGGAAATTCTAAAATGTCCATATTAAGGACCACACTAATATATATATATATATATATATATATATGTGTGTGTGTGCTAACTATTAGTTATAGTTTTGTCTGATGCATTTGTTCATATTCACAATCTGTGATGAAACCCTACGTTGTTTTCACATCAATATAAACCTCATTATTAAAGTGAAGCAACGTAACATGAAACATGCTTGAATAACATTTTAGAAAATCATACATTTTTAAATTCTTTAAAATGAATCGCACAATAAACAAATTAAAATTTTATTCAGTAGTTCAAATATCCGCGATTTTACTTTTTTAATTTAAAAACATTGTATTTGTTTTATTATTGTGATACAAATGTTCTTTATTTATTATTGAATTCTCTGAAGAAAATTTCGTTTTGTTTAGAGAGAAGTAATAACAAAAGTTTCGGGTCCAGTCATGGTACGATAAATATACGGAATCATAAAGTGTACAATTGTCTAATTATATGCCAAGTTGTTGGCTTTCGCACAGTACTGTTACAAAATTACACAGCGGATAAAAAATTGTGCGATTTTTATAAAAAAAAGTTTAACACATAACGTCCCATACGTGTATGATTTCTCTACTTTAGTTTTACTAAAACTTAAATATGATCAAGATAAATCAATTGCACCGGTCAGCAATGAAAATTTTTCTGGCTCAGGTATTTACATATAAAATTTATTGAAATTAATTACTAATTAAATTGTAGTAAAATATCTTAAATCATTTTTTTCATTCGTGCAAAATATTATGTGATGATTACAATATTAAACAACAATATTATCATTCGACAATCTGATATTATAAATTTATTTTCGATTGTATGCAAAAATATTTAATGCATTATTGAAACACACCTCTGAAAATAATTTTGGTTGCATGGATTCTAAATTTTATTAAATATATATTGATTTTAGTTCTCTTAAGCAATTGATATTAAAAATGAGTTTTTAAAGATAGTTTTTGGAGGCTGTTTATAGACTTTTATCAATGATAGTGGTAAAAATATCATTTCTTATTAACATTCATACAGGGCGATTTTTTTTGCTCCCAGGAGCTCAAGTACTTCCAAATTGATAAAAAAAAGTTTCTGAAAGTTTTAGATCTTAATACTTTAAGATAGTCCTCACTCCAATCAAAGTTTTTATGGAAATAACAAGAGTAAAATTCTATTTGTTTTTTAGAATTTTATATCTTAGCGACAAGTGAATCAAAGTTTTGAGAATAATATAGTATTTGTTTATTTTGGTCATAATTAAAAACTTGATATATTTAAAAAACCAAGAAACTTGTGTGCTCGAACATAGATGGGTATGTGACGTCACATATATTTGCTCAACCATGTGACGTGACATACTCTTCTGTGTTTGAGCACTTATTTTGCGCTTGACTAGCATATAAGATTTATGACTTAAACCCTTTCAAAATAAACAAACCAAATATTATTTTTTATAAAATATGTTATTTGCATAAGTACTAAAACTTATATATTGAGATTAATACTGCACAGTAGTTTTGAATTTAGTCAAAAGTACAATTTTCAATCACATCAATTGTTTTGGACACAGTACCCGGATTCGATCCGAGTACCTCTTGTATGCAAGTCCATCATTAATGTAATATATTATTAACTTCCTGTAGGGCAAGTTATAGTAATCGCAAAAGAATCGAAAATGAAAATCTTTATATATCTTTACGTTTCAAAACCTTCTGAACATTTTGGTAAACCTTAGAAAAAATGGATGTATGTGTGTGTGTTTGTATGTGTGTGTGTATGTGCGTGTATGTGTGTGTGCGGATGCAAATTTTCATCAACGATTTCGGGAACACGGATGAAGCGATTTCAATAATTCAAAAAACATTTGTATTGATAAGGAGACGTGCTGATTAGTTTTTGGCAAAGACAGATCTAGCCGTTCCGAAGATATAGGGCAAAAAGTGCCAAAAACGGTAACTCAGTTTTTAAGAGAACGGAGCGTCCGATTTGAATAATTCAAGAAACATTTTACTTGTATTAACAGGATGAAGAACTGATCAAATTTTCGTGAAGGTTTCGGAGATCTAATAAAAAAAGTAAACAAAAAAATGACATTTAGCGGTCATAAATGATCATTAGACATATGCACATTAAATTATCAGATATTTTATAGAGATTTTAACAATAAGTATAAATTTTGTTTACATTTCTATCGGTTCCGTACCAATGTTTATCTGTTAGACGGCGACGCGGCGCTTACGCGCTTCGATATTTTGTCTCTATGCAGCTTAAGCAGTACGATTGCTTTGAAAAAAAGTTCAGAATTTCTAAAATATTTCAAAATAAATTTTTCTTCAAAAAGTCTTTTTTTTTCAAAAAAAGTAAAATTTATAGTTTCTCAAAAATCTAATTTTTTCAGAGTAATTTTGTTTTCAAAAATGTTAATCTTTAAAAAAAAAAAAAAAATGGTACGGGAAGTTTCAGCAATTTGCCTTAAAGCACGATGCCATGCGCCCTACTAGTTTTTTATAATATTGTATGCTATAATTGTAATATATTATTTAAAATAATTCAAGACAACATTTCATAAACACTGATATAATAGATTCTAGAAAAAATTAATTTGATATGCCCAAGACAAGAATTAAGATCGTGTTGTGCAGACTTCAAAAAACACAAAAAACTATATATTGAAGAGTCCAATGAATAGCAATGGTGGTCAAGTAACAGTGCTCGAAACTAAACTTTTTTTAATTTATCACATAGTACATTTATCAATATTGTCGAAAGAAATAATATTAGAATTTGTTAGCATTACTAGTGTGTTTGAGACTACATATAAGTGCATGTGTGGGTGTATGTATGTGTGTTTATATAAATACCATAGTTTAACACTATTATGTTACATTACTATATAATTAACTGTATATAGCCGATTGGCGTATAATAAATAAATAAATAAATAAATAATGCAGGCGACACAATACACCTGCTGGGCTATTACCCGTCGTCGCAGCACGAGCCGCCAAGTCACCATTACCCATCAAATCACCATATTTACAATGACAATGATAATGCCTACGATAGCCACCATTACCATCACCAGCAATATCCCGACAATAACCAGGTGTATCCGAACGACCTGCCCCCGTTGCCCAGCTACCACAGGCCGCCGCCCTCGACCTCGCTTTCTTCGACCAGGGGTACTGATATACATTTGGATGGAGGATTTGGATAATTGTTTTGATGTTTGGTGTCTTCACTTTCTGCACGTCGATGTTTTGCACATATGAAAATGAAAGGTTTTTTGCGATTAGATCGATTTGGTACTGAGATTGTGATCCACCAAAATGTGAATTTTTATTCAATTTTTTTGTTATTCACAAATTTGATACCAATCAGAATCTTATTATTCTATAAGCTATTGAGATATATACTCAAAATTCAGTTCGCAAATGTGGCTTGTTTAAGAAACTCTACAATGAGAGCCTTTTTTTATTCAATTGACAACTTTGTATTAAACTGCTTTCAATATTCTCTAAATATTTCGGATACAGGATTAAATTTACTCATCGCGAATAATAAGTTATCTCAATTGAATTAATTATAGTAAAATACTACACCAAAACGAAATTAATTCTAACATTAGTATTAACATGTAATGCAAGGATCACTTGAAGAATAATTGTTTTGATATTGAGATTTGTTCAATAGATCTTGAGATTTTTCTGATGGTAAAAAATCATTTTAAACATAATGTTTAATTGCAATTTTAAAAACTTAATTAATAACTTCAACTTTTGGTTGGAAATTATTTAATAATTTAAACAAAATTATGATTTTCAACTATAATTTATTATTATATATTCAATTTACCAAACTGATTTAAATATTATAGGGTAGAGCGTGGCACAAAGGTCCAATTTCACTCTGAGCAATTTTCTTGTAAAAACTAAACCAGTTGAATCACAACAAATAAAATATATTAAACGCACAAATATCTGACTATGTCTAGTCAAACTCCCAGATGCATCATTGTAGAAATGTGATTTTCTGCTGTTTTTCTAAAATTTGTTGCATGGTCCTTTTTACCCTATAGGCTAAAATAAGCCAGTCAGAGTTCAAACACATCCTTATTTTTAATTTGAAAAGATTTTGCGAAATAATAGCTATATTATTCAACCAATGCAAAATATAAATTTCACGGGTTCATTTTCTACATAGATGACACTGTATATAACCTTGATTTGGTATTTTGTCAGAAATCAGCAGAGTAGGAATAAATGTTTAGCTATCTTAACTCTTGTAAAATCGCTTTTTTAACTTAAATTTACTTTTTTATTTGCTATTTTTTATTGTTTACACTTCTGCTGGGTTAAAGGCTCAGATGGTCCTGAGAAACATCTGCTGAATCTAACTTAAAAATAATAATACTTCTTATAAAACAATTAATTAACGTATACTTACAATTAGATATTTTATTCAGATCTAGTAAACTAAACAACAGTGCTCACGTCCAAACTAACAAAAATAAAACTTTTGTTATGGATTTTCAAACATTGTTTTTTTCCTTCTGATCAGCAACGTCGTAAGAATCAAAGTTATGGCTAGTTATACCTTCTTTGCCCTTTACTTTCAAATATTGTTGTTAAAAAAAATTTAACTTTATTTGTTTTTGAGATAATGGTGGACCTTTTTACTCCGGACTTTTATGCTCCGCTCTACCTTATTAATATTTGACGAGCCATTTCAGAAACCTAAATAATTAGTTTAATTCTTGATTGGTAGTCGAGACGTGATTGTTTATTAATTTTAATTAAAATATGCATTTTTAGGCAAATTGACAGCATTTTTTAAACCTACTATTGTTTCAAAATTGTTGCGTTTAATAAATTGATATAAAATGTAGCTTTTCGGTCAAATTGATAGATTTTTAAAAATTTTGAATATTAAAAACTGTGCAAATTAATTTTACATAGCTCCTAAAATTCTAAATTTTACACAATTACTTTACAGAACACAAAGTTTAATTTTTGAGTATGGTTATTTTTATTAGTTTGTCTCGTAACAAAAATATAAATAACAAGTCACAGAAATCGCAACTGTGTATTTTTCACGAAACTGTGTATTTTTCACTATTTATATATCGATGTCATTTTTTATATATAATTGCCAAAAGATTTACTTAATGTTTATGTAGGAAAGTTGTAAATATATTATTGAATAAAAAAAATCACAGAAATTAGTTTTCACCAAATATTTTTTAAACATTGAAATTACTCTTCCTCCACTTGAGTATCAAAAGCATTTCTAGAATTAATTCATTATTAGTGACATTAAATAATAATTTAACATATTTTGTTTTCATATGTGCAATACCGAATTTTCTAATTATTATTTCGCTTAAACTTATTTGCACTTTCAGCACGTCTTATATTTTTAAAACATGTATCCTATCATCTTTATATTTATTATTTTTTTAGATCACCTTATATTCAGCACATCTACAGGTGTAATCCCAAAGGCAGTTCTCACACTATACACAAATTCTTCAAATTCACAAATGCATGAATTTTACGGACATCTAATGAATGTGATTTATCATATGTTATTAATTTCTATCGACAGCTTGTGGAGAATTGTACACGAGGTCTAATAGAATCGTAGGAGGTCATTCAACAGGATTCGGGTCTCATCCTTGGCAGGCGGCTTTGATCAAATCAGGATTTTTGAGTAAAAAATTATCTTGCGGTGGTGCCTTAGTTAGCGATCGATGGGTTATAACTGCTGCACATTGCGTTGCCACGTGAGTAATTATATTTATTATAGTTTTATAAGAATTTCTAAACAAATTTTAGTATCATCTACAATAAATATCGGAAATGATTGTACGACATATGTTCAGATTCAATTGTTTTGATTTATGATGTACATCAAAACAAAAGTTGTTTGACAATTTTGTTGTGATCTAGTATGTAAAATAAAAAATATAAAAACTTGACGAATTATATAAAGTCAATCATCAATGAATATAATTTATTCTGATATTGTCTAGGGTCAATCACCTACAAAACGCATTTATTTTTTCAAGCTTTAAATTGTATTTAAAGTGCTCCAAAATTCTTTGTAATTTTCATGAGAAATGTAATGTAAATGTAAACGTAATCGCAAAAAAAACAAAAATGAAAAGTTTTATATAAATTTACGTTTCATAGGCATCTGAACATTTTGGGACGCCTTAGAAAAAATGGATGTATATGTTTGTGTGTATGTTTGCGGATACAAATTTCCATCGACGATTTTGGTTACACGGTTCAACCTATTCAAATGAATAAAAAAACATTCGATTTCTACTGATAAGGAGACATGCTTATTAGTTTTTGGCTAAGACAGATGCAGCTGTTTTAAAGATACGGGGCAAAAAGAACCATAATAGGTAATTAAGTTTATGAAAGAACGGAGCGTCCGATTTCAATAATTTAAAAGTGCATTTGTCGTTAGTTGTTTTACTATGAAATCAAGTTTTTTGAGAAACAAATTATTACGATTTCTTACGGAACAAATTCATGCTAGAACATATAAACATAATAAATATCAAAATTATTTTTAATATTAATTTATGTATTTCTTACAACAACTTTCGATAATTAATTTTCTTGAATATCTTAAAGTAATTGCATATTTAAATAATAAATATAAATTGAAATATACATAAATATCTAATTCATATTTAATTGATTTTTCATATTTGCCATTAAAATACTATTTTCACAGACATAAAAATACATATACAAAACGAATTTCATGAGGTTATTAATTTATTATTATTATTGCGTCTGTACTACAGAAATTAATCACTTCTAATCGTAACTTTTGATTTCTCAATATATAATTATTTTCTAATTTTATAAAATAAGTGTTCTAAAAGTTGAGTGAATATATAATAATTTATAAATATTCTGATATATTCTGTCAACTAATTTATTTCATCAAGCATCGTAAATTGCAAATGATTTATATTTATTATAAATATATAATATGTAATTATAATATAATTATAATTTATAATTTATTATAAATAATTGTACAACACATATAATTAGAAACAAATTTTATGAAATATAACAAAAATATGCGACAATTATAGTGTCAGTAAATAAAATAGGTGAAACTGTGGAAATAAATACTAACGGAGTAATTAAAATTTAATCGTTATTTTATGTGAATAAAAAACCGCTTTTTGTATAATTTTGGGCAATTATAAAACTTGTATTTTAATTCTTAATTTATTAAATTATTTTAAATGTTCAATTTGATTTATAGTTAAAAAAAACTACATCAGCATTGTGTTTAGTAAATACTTATACATTATTATATATGTATTTTGAAATCATTTTTATTCATTTCGCTGGATAAAGTATAGGTATATCATAATTACCAACAAACATTAAATGAGATTTTAAGTTGAAATACATGCATATCGAATTAGCATATAATAAATCTATGTTTAATTTTTTCTTATCATTCTGCAAGAGAATTTTATATTTGAAAGATCTTGTACTTAAATAGGAGTACATAATTTATTTTTAAACTATAAAAAACTATAAAAACTGCAATAAACGAATTTCTTAAAGCAAACATACTTTTTCTAATATGGTGTCAAAAATATGTACCTGTCTATCTATGTAAAAGACAAGGTTAATATATAGTCGTGTTATAATGCTTGCCGAATAGTTGGGAGAAATAAAAGTTTGTGTATTCGTTAAATAAATCTTTATAAAACGAGCTAGTAGTGCATGGCATTGTGCCTTAAAGCAAATTGCTGGAACTTTCCGTACCGAAAAAAGTTTTTTTTTAAAAAACTTAATTTTTTTTTAAACATTGAAAAAATTAGATTTGAATTTTTTTAAAACATCTGACTTGTTGGATCAACTTCTATTATATATGAAAATTTCGAACAATTTTTAAAGCGATCGCGCTGCATAGCTGTTTCAGAGTCGAAATGTGCATATGTCTAATGATCATTTTTGACTGCCAAATTGCATTATTTTTTACTTTTTTTATTGGATCTCCAGAAACGCTAGACCTGCCTTTCCAAAAACTTCACCAGATATTCATTTTGTCAATACAAGTAAAATGTTTTTTGAATCATTCAAATCGGTTGATACGTGTCTCCAAAACCGTCAACCACTGCACATACATACACACACACACAAATATAGTCATCGACCGATTTTCAGAATGATGTGGCCTTTGTAAAACTCGATAGAGCTGTTATTTTCAACAAACACACACATACATCAATTTTTTCTAAGGTATACCAAAATGTTCAGAAACCTCTGAAACGTAAAGATATGAATAAATTTTCATTTTCGCTTTTTTGCGATTTCTATAATTTATCCTACAAGAAGTTATTAAACAAAACCCAATCATTTTTTCATACCATTCACACAAGCGATATGCTTCTTGAATCACTCTAATCGGTTTAGAGTAAGATTTAATACATTAATGGTTCAAGAAATATATTGTTATATAAAAATATATTACGTTTGAGTAACAAATTTATTTATTCTTAAGGACACCAAATTCGAACCTGAAGGTGCGTTTGGGCGAATGGGACGTTCGCGACCACGATGAGCGACTGAACCACGAGGAATACGCAATCGAACGCAAAGAAGTTCATCCTTCATATTCACCAACCGATTTCCGGAATGATGTAGCCTTAGTGAAACTCGATAGAACTGTTATTTTCAAACAACATATTTTACCTGTCTGCTTACCTCATAAGCAAATGAAACTGGCTGGAAAAATGGCAACAGTCGCCGGATGGGGACGGACGAGGCACGGGCAGAGCACTGTGCCGGCTGTCTTACAAGTTAGTCGAGGAGAAAAAAAAATATATATAGCTAATTTAATTAAATTTATTTTCTGATTATCCAGCAATTGCTTTATTTGTAAAAAATTTAATATTTGCTCAGAAGGCGTTTATTAATTACGAGAGCAATTTCTGAGTATTTTTGGACAACCCCTCCTTTGAGCCCCCACATATCACGTGTATTTTTAGTACCTAAAAACAATAGTTTTTCTTTTTTTTTTAATTTTTAGTTGTTTTTTAATTTGAGGAAAAAAAGAAATACACGTGATATCTTTTAAACCACCCTTACTCCATATTATTATGGTGCTTTTACTAGAATTCGTCTAGCTTCTTACCAGAGTTAACAATAATTCAGCAATTAATTGGTTTAATCAGTATTTAAGAAGTAATAGAAATATTTTGGTTTACAAGAATTAAAATCGGGCAATTTTGTTTATTAACCCTTTCCGTTTATTTTTTATTGTTTATTAACAATTTACGTTTAATCTTGATTGCAGAAGTTTGCATTATAGATGATGGATCTTTAAATATTCATATATTATTACAGGACTCAGTATTAATACATCAATATTGGCATAAATTTTTTTTTATAATTTTTATACTGATAACATAGAAGCTTGGGTTTACACACACTTATAGGATATTTTGTATAATTTATACGTTAGTGCTTTTATTTACAAATCAATTTTAATTTATATTTTTCAATTTAAATGCTTTATATACTTTAACATGAATTTTAAAGTATTTCATTCATTTTTTATGATTTTTCTATTTCTAATGAATTGTTGTGTTTTGTGCACTGAAGAAGAGTCAAATTATGATTCAAAACATATGAAAGCCTATTAAAAATTATTAGAAAAATACTTTTTTGCTATTATTTCGATAGATGTGACTATTCAAAAATATTTTTTGTTTTAAGTTTGTATCTATATATACATATACAGGGTGTCCCAGAACTCAACGTCCAGAAAAAAATTACAAAAATATATCTCACGTTGTTTGGAAATTACAAGTTTTTTAATGCAACCTAGAGTTTTGGAAGAATTTTAACTTTTTTTGATTATTGTAGATGATTTTTCTTAATTTTTTTCATTTAAACATTTTATTTAGACAATTCTAGAACTACAATAAAAAACGACACAATTGCTAGGAATTAAGACTTTTTGGTGAACTATGAATTTAAAATTTTCAAAATTGGTAGACTTTGAAGGGTTCTTATTAAAAAAAATGCAATAAGATGTGTTTGCGTTGTTGCATTATAGATGATTTTATATCAGAAGTTGTCTCATTCGTTAAGGATTGTAGAATGGTAAAATACTTGAAAAAAAATTTAAGTAAAAGAATAAAAGCATAAAAATGACATAAATTTCCCCAGTGCATTTCGATCACAATAAGTTTGATTGTTTTGAAGGTTTTATATTTTTACTCAATATTTGGTAGTTATAGCAATTATAAAACAAGAAACTATTAAGACATACATGGACACATTTTCATTTTACAATACAAAATTTCAAATTTCTTCAAAAATGCATTAGCCCTATCTTTTCCGATTACACCATATCCTATATATTTCAAAATAAGTGCAATTTTGTAATTTTGCTATTGAAATCGCTCCAATGGCAAGTGTCCAAAAAATCATTGCAAGTCTATTTACCTCATTATCGTAAGTGAAAACATCTTATAATTAGAATAAACCATCTAACAATACCAACTCCATCCTATCATGATGGCAAATATAAACCGCGTACGTGGGAATAAGTTATCTATGACATGATACGGGTACCTATAATAACTGGCATAACAAAGTAGATAAATAGCGTATAATTAAACAAGAATCGTTTAATGTTTCCAATAATTTCTAACGCGCCATCTTCTGTTTGTAGGAAGTCGATGTCGAGGTGATTCCGAATGAAAGATGCCAGAGGTGGTTCCGTGCTGCGGGTCGACGAGAAACCATTCACGATGTCTTTCTCTGCGCCGGATATAAAGAGGTACATATTATTTATCGGTAATAATCGGACAGGTGATTATGAGATCTTTGTGAAAGGATCGACTCGAGGTAATATTATTTTATTAAGTCTTTTACGAATTAAGCCAGTTGTCATGTAGTGGTATACGAGATGTTTCAAAAACTGCTAGAAATTTTTAAATGTATCGTGTCTGGAGAGTTCGATTGCCAATTAGAGTAAACCTGTGCAAATACAACGGCATTCGCTATCGATGAAAACATTTGTATGCCGGCATGCGTACCGGCATCAACATTGTATGCGTACCGACATCAACGAAGAAATCGGAATGTCATTAGATTTTAAGGTACTTTAGGAGCATGTATACCAACATAATGAAAAATAATTTTTGACAAGTTCGATTTTCTCCAGATCCGAGAAATTTAACTTTTTTTTATCTGAACACACCTCGTAGAATGTGGACTACCAAACACTAGTTTCGGGTTCGATCCCAATTTGTGCCAGCTCGTTTTTAAGCACTATGAAATTAGATTTTTACTTTAGATTATAGATCTTAAGAAAACATTGCTTTCCGAGAGCTTTGCTGCAACGTGCATATACTCATCACTATTAGATATACATATTTAATATAACTACAAATAAAAATGAGATTATTTAACCGCTGATTGCTCTATCAATATATATATATATATATATATATATATATATGTGTGTGTGTGTGTATGTGAGCTGTGTCAAACTCCAACTCGATTCAGGAAAGAAATAGTGTAAGAGTTTTTCCATTTCCACTTCTCACCACAGTGCTCGAGATGGGCTTGTTCTCAATTGGAAACATATTTTTATCTATATTTGCAAGTGAAAATGAACATCTCGTTTTGGCACACACTTTATTACATAAATTTACATTGACCTCTACCTTTACCTTTACCTGAACCTTCACCTTTACTCTACCTTTACCTGAACCTTCACCTTTACTCTACCTTTACCTCTATCTTTACTGTACCTCTATTTCAAAATTGAATTAAATATTTAAAAATTTCTCAACTTTTAAATATTGTTGTTAAAAATTAATAACTTCACTTGGTAGTGAACCTTTTACTTTTACCTTTACTTTTACCTTTACTTTTACCTTTACTTTTACCTTTACTTTTACCTTTACTTTTACTCTAGCTCTACCTTTACCTTTACTTTTACTCTAGCTCTAGATTTACCTATACTCAAGCTCTACATTTACCTATACTCTAGCTTTACATTTACCTTTGCTCTAGTCTCAATTTAAAAAAATACTAATAAATGATAATGTCAAGTTAATTCAAAATTTTACGTTTTTTAAACACATTTTCTTTTTTTTTATTTATTTTTCATAGCAAGCTATACAAAGTACATTCAGCTACATTTGTTACAGTTATATATTATTTGACTGCGTGAGAAGGATCGCTATCCTGCGATAGCGCCTTCATAGATGTTTAAACACATTTACTTGACAACTATTCTTGCAAATTTATTTGATCATATATAAAGTCTCAATTCTAAAAAATGCTCATAAATAATAATACTCATAATGTTAATTCAATGTTTTACGTTTCTTGAACACTGGCATCATACTTAAAATTTCGAAAGTCCAGAAATTTTTCAAATTTTAATTTTATTTTCAAGATATAGAATCAGTATCTTCATCGCCTTAAACAATATATCATTTCACACATTTTGATTTTTTTTAACATTAATCATTCGCATATAACTACTTTTAGCAAATGAATATAAATGTCATAAATAAAATATTAACAATTGAATATCTCAATTCAAGAATTTATTTTTTATTTGCTATTTGTGATTCAGTAACTGATGTAGACTGTTAAATATTTCAAAGCCTTATAAAAATTTCTGTGCAGAAATTAATTTGCTCAAACTACAAAATTGAATTACGTTCGTATTATTCATTTTATATCAATTATCCATAATTTAGAATCTAAATTTTTTATTAATTCTTTACATCATGATTTGATTGATTAGCTAGGCAACTGTAAAATAGTTCGATCACAATTGTCATTATTTATTCTATTATCTTTTTGCCTTCTTTATTATTCCACAAGACAAAACTTTAACGGTGTTTTATGAGAAATTGTAGAACTCATTGATTGAACAGACTGCAACTCATTTTCAATATGAAAAGTCAGGTATGTACGTGATTATCGAGAAAACTGTCTTTCATGTTAATAATTAATTTCAATGAGAAGAAAGATATATAAATGTGTAATATAATGTTTTCAAATGATATAAAATACTAATTGTTTCTTTTACGTTCAGGGTGGTCGTGATTCATGCCAAGGTGATTCTGGAGGTCCTCTAACAATGCAGATTGAGGGTAGAAGGACCCTTGTGGGTCTAGTTTCTTGGGGCATCGGATGTGGTCGTGAGCATTTACCAGGCGTATATACCAATATACAAAAATTCATACCGTGGATTGACAAAGTAATGGGATAATTTTTATTCCATCGAGCTTACCCAAAGTATTTATTAAGTGTTAATCGAAAGTTCCAATAATAAATTAATTTAAAATTCTAAAGACGGGAATTTAAAAGACCAAAAAGACATACTTGTGATTGTGTAATTTTTATGATTAACTTTACATCATCTGTGCTTAATTATTAATTTGTATTATTCTTGCAAATATTTCAAGAGTTACCGAAAAGTTTGCTAATCGATAATGATATTTTAAGAAAAACAACTGCTGCTGATTCAGTCAATGTTAGAATAATTATGTTTATTAAATAATATTAAGTTCTGACTAGTAAATAAATAGCAAAATTATCTAAATATATATAACGCGTTGTTTGAGTTTATTTATTGCGTAGTGTAATATTTATTGCAGCAATTTGAATGCATGATTAAGTAATAACGTTTTAAGAAAATTCGTTTCTATTAAATTATATATTTGTTTCAAAAATTTTAATTGTTTATGTATAGTTAGTATTTAAAATATTTTTATATAATTAATGTTATTTTATTATAATTAGTAAAGTACGTATCATGTAGAACCGTGGTTCAATTTTGGGTTATATATAAAATGTAAATACATTGTGGGATAATTTGGATTAAATATATTGTTAGAAACATTTTTGTGTATTATATCTCCGATATTGATATCAATTTATAAAATATGTTTCTCTTTAGTACAATAATTCAAACACAATGTAACAAATATAATAAATTTTATTTTAAATCCTATTTATAATTAAATAAATAAATAACAATGTTGGTAATATCAAAATTACATTCATAAATTTACACTTTTATACAAATAGTATTCAAATAAATAGATATAATTTAAAATTCAGCATTCGTTCATTTATAATCATTCACAGATTCATCAATCACATTAAAGTACTAGTGCATGATGATTTCACTTTTAAATAAATAAATAAATATTGCAGTCATTGCACACTGATCTAGTGTGATATTAAAGTTAATTCTGTTTGAAATATCGAACTTACATTGTTAGACTCAATGTTTGGAATTTTATACTTGACTCAAAAACATTAACAAAAAACTTAAATAAATTGCTTTTAGTTCAAAAAAAACACATTATATCAAAAGATAAGTGTGAACGACTTTGGTGTACATTTTAGAATTTCCTAATATCTATAAATGGCCTGATAATATTTTTATATTGATTACTAATCGAGTTCAGTAGAATATCAACTATTTATTTCGCTCGCAATGCAATAAATTCAGGCGAGGTAGAATTTCGGACTAAGGGCAAATGTGGCGCAACTAGAGACGCACATTTCACGAGAATTATCCGCGGGCGCCGATTTAAATATTCTCGTTTATTTAATATGCGTATTCTAATGTCATGTTTAGCACAAGTGTTCCAGTCAATTTCAATACAACTGATGCACTGCACAGTTCTATTCACAAAACCAGGATGCGACTGGCTTAGGTAAAGCTTGTGTCCTTGTACAGAAGACTAAATTTGGTTATTAGTGAACGCCGGTGACGCTCTGCAGCCAGGGCTTGTAGTACGTCGTCCTCATATAAACACCAGGCAGATATGGCGCCGCACATTTGATACCATGAGACACAGTACCAGCAAGTTGCCACCTTCCATCTGGCCGCTGAAGAACCAGCGGCCCTCCACTGTCACCTTCACAAGAATCCTTTTGCCCGTTCGCATAACCGGCACACAGGAATGACTCCAAGATTTTCTTCGAATGGCCAGCTGTATGGAACATCTCCTGGCAAACGCTGTTTTCGATCACTGGTACCTGGTAATGCGAATGAATACATTAGGATAACGACATTAGAAGCATTACATCCTTGTGATTTACAATACATAATTTATAAATTGTATACTATACCTGTACTTCCTGAAGGACAGATGGCACACCACCTTGGTATTTCAGCCTACCCCATCCAGTTACTGTTGCCATCCTTCCCGTAAAATCAGCTCCATCAGGAGGCATACAGATAGGAACTACCATAAAATAAAGTGCATTAATATTCAAGCTAGCAAATACTACTATTATATTTGTATTATGTGCAAATTTAATTTTAGTTTATATTTATAGTGATATTTATTTTCACCTATATGACTATCGAAATGCACAGGACTTTCTAACTCTAAAAGGGCCAAATCATTTTCAAATGTTGCTGCATCATATTGTCGATGAACAATTACACGCTTAACGTTTTTAGTTACAGATCTCTTCGATTCCAAATCGCCAGATATATCGAATTCGCCAAACACAGCAACAAGCGAAGCCAAGAATCTGAAATAAGAATTGGAATAATATAGAATTGCTGTCATATACAGGTAAATTGATAGTACTAAGTCGAAAGTAATGCCGTAATCTAATCCATCGTTTTATTGACGATATTCATATCTCACCCGGGTTGACAATGCGCTGCTGTCATTACAAATTTATTTGTGATGAGCACTCCACCGCATTTATTTTTAGTAAACAATCCGAGCCACGTTGATTCTCGTACTAAAACTTGCCAAGGAAATTGTCCGAATTGTGCACCTTTTCCACCAACGATTCGAGCTGTTTTTATTAGTGGTCGAATGCCGCATTCTGGATCGACAAAAGTAATAATTATTATTTATTTTATCTTATTTCCGCGCGCATTTTTAACTTACGTTTATTATAATCTACACCTGCTGAACTCGATAAAGTTGTCGTTTCTTCCTCCGAAATTTCATCGAACTCGACAGTAGTCGTGGGCACAGTCACACGTTTAGTAGGTTTCGGATTTTTAGTAGTGGTAGTTAGCTTAAAGAATTTATTTGTTAATGTTAAGTACGTCTAACAATATGGTAATATTTCTTGAATAATATTTATATTAATTGTATATTTAATTTATATTTAATTTATATATTATTTAATATTATAGTCAGCGTCGTATTGGTTGTAAATAAAGATTCGCTTGAACGGTCTCGCTTTTCAGCCAATGCCCAATCACAGGCGTGCACTTACCCTCTGTGGTCTTTTCGTCGTAATTGTTGTATCTGCGGGTTTCACTTTCTGGGTGGTGGGCTTAGGCTTTCTCGTTGTAATCGGTTTTTTAGTTGTTGGGGTTGTGGTGGCACGTAGCGGCCGTTTTGTTGTCGTAACTGGCCTTTTAGTCGTTGTTGTGCGCCTGCTAGGGGCGACAGTCGTCGAAGGCCTTCTAGTCGGAGTACTTGGCCTTCGTGTGGGCGGTTTTCGGGTTGTAGTAGTCGTTGTAGGACGCCGCGTTGGCCTCGTTACCGGCGTATCTGCAGGCCTTTGAGGCCTTGCTGGCGTATTAGCAGCAAGTACTTGGCTTGCATTTTTATTGTTGTAAACAACATCTGTCAATCCTTGAAAATTTCCCTGCAACGACTCTACTATCTTATTAACAAATAAATCTATTTTATCATCTAATATACCATCTTCGATAAAGCTTGGTGTTGATATTTCAATATCATCATAATCTAAAAGTGTTCCATTCTTTTTATTATTATAATTTGCTAAATGCATTATAGACGTATTTAAATTAGGATTCCGTACTGGAGGAAAATTTATCAAATCATCTTGTGATGTTTGTTGATCATAATCATCTTTTGGTGGAACATATAGAGAACCATACCCTACTGTGGAACTAGGAGTCGTTGAACCAGGGCGCTTTGTGATCGACGGACTATACACATACGACGTCGATGGTGGTCTAGTACTCGTAGCCAAACCAAATGTAGACATAGGTAAGTGCGTTGTTGCGCCTAATGTAACTTTATTGATTATAGTAGGTCGATTTACACCGGGCCGATTCGACCAACTGCTAGCTGTTACAATATTAGTGGTTGGTTTTGGTGTAATAAGTATCGTTGGTGCAGGCCTCTCAGTAGCTCCATTATTAAGTACTTGAATTCCATGCGATGCAGACACATGATGACTGATAGTTATTGTGGGTGAATTATGCACAACACCACCTGCACTTGGTCTAAAATTAATAGTTTGTGTTGGCGTGTAATATTCAGTATTATCACCTGGATTTGATATTTTGTTAACATTACCATTACCGTTGGGCACATCTAAAATGATTACGGTTGGAGTAGGACTATAGTTATAATTACTTGGACTCTTAGTTGGCGAAATAGAATAGTGAGAATTGGAAGGGGGCCGCTTAGTAGGTGTAGCACTATAGACATAACTCGTCGATGGAGTTTTTATTGCATTTCCGTATGATTCGGTAGTTTTTGAATCAACTCCCAACTTATTAGGAATATATTTTGTCGGCGTGGGGCTATACACATAACTTGTTGATGGCGGTTTAGCACTTGTAGTGTGCGATGATATACCTTGCCCATGCGTAATTTTATGATTAGGTTCATATCCCGGTCTTTTGTTACTGTTGGGCTGTATACATAGGATATCGATGGTGGTGATTTTGTGGTCGATTGTCCATAATGTGATGGTTTAGTACTTGGATGTCTATGCCCCATGACATCAGTATGACCAGTATATTCCGGTTTGGAATCATTCAACATCATTATGATGGACTCGATGGATTCAATTTCAGGAGTTTTATTATTCTCCGGTCTTTGAGTAGCCGGCTTTTGATTACTCACAGTATGTACAAGTACATATTTATCATTGTCAGATGGCGGTCTTCGTGTTGGCTTCGGCCGGAACATGGGCCGTAAATATATTGGTTTTTGTGCTAGTTCTTCAGGTGATAAAGGCATTAACGTTGAATCAAATTTATCTTTATAGTAGCCTGTGCCCGTGCTTGCTGTTACCGATTCAGAACTGAAGTCACTCGGCCTAGCGACATCTGTTACTTTGGATCCATTCAAATGTACAAGAACCGTATCAGCATCATCATGAGTAATACTGCTATAATTATAATGTTCAGGAGATTCAGTTTCGTATATAGAGTTACTTAAAACACCGCTACCCGAAAAATCGTGATACTTTTCAGTATTAGAAAACACTGGTATTCTACTCGGTAACTCATCAGTATATTCGGATGAACCAGAATAATCAGGAGAGGGAGAGGGTTTGCGGGTGGAACTGTGCCCTCCGCTACTGCCACCGTATTTGTTGAAGTGATCGAGAGCAGATATGCCATTGCTGGAAGAACCGACACCAGCATGGGCAAACATATCGCTAAAATCGTGACTATTTGATATGTCCATAACGACAGGTTCGGACGATACCAGGGTCGGCACCTCGACAGCTGGAAGTTGACAGCAGGCACCAAAAAGAAAGCCATCCATGCAGGCGCCCACCACCTCGCCGCCGCGCCTCGCGCACTCGTGGTTGAACATGCATATCGTCGCTCCTCGTTCGCTGATCGGCATGTGAATCGTCCTCGTGGGCTTGCAGATTCGGGGCGTTATCCTGTAGCCGCCGAAAAGTTTGCGCCCTTCTGAAAGTAAAGAAAATACAGGTAAGTACACCTGGAATAATATATTTCAAATGCCATTAAATCATTACTAATTATTTTGTGCTAGTGTATTTTATTTACATTTAGTGATATTTTAATTACAGATTGTTCATTAGCATATATGTTATTATAAAGAGTAAATAACTTATTGTATGACATATAAATCAGCATTTACTGATTTTTAACTTTTAGAAATTTTTTTTGGTAAAACAACTGAAAACTCCACATTTTTTAATGTCATTGCGTCATAAGTTTAATATTAACCTAAAAAATTAATAAAATAATCTGTTAGTTATTATGCATAATTAGATAGCTTATTAACTTTTTTATAATACCATAATTAATAATAAGTGTAACAACTGTTTAATTAATAATTTTGAATGAAAATTAAATATTTCAAACGCTATTGTGGAATTGCTAATAGTGTTTTGGTAAATAAGTGTATTTTGTTTATGTTTAGCGTTAGCTTGTTCATAATTTATTTATAGACATATAGCTTGTTAAATTTTTCAAACAGATTTTTTTAATTACTTATATTCATCATTGAACAACTTTTGTATCAAAATTATTTATAAAAAAATATTGAGCATTAAGATCAGTACCATCGGTTTAATTTATAGTTTTTTTATTTAGTTTTTTTCGATATTTTAATAGTAATTTATATTATAATATATATACGTTATTATACATCAAAGAATAGCTAATGAAATTTGTTATGACATCAGAGTTAATAATTTTTAACTGTTGTAATGAATTTTTAAGACAAAATTTTACAACTTTGAATGAAAATTAAATATTTCAAATGCCATAATGTCATTGATGAAGTAATTACAAAAACAGCACACAAGTATAGAAACAAGCTAATGAGTCACCCAAATTCATTAGCAAACTAATTGATAACAGAGAACTATCCAAGAAGATTGAAAAGAAAAGCGCGACTAGATTTAAGCCATCAACTCTCCTGATAAAAAATGGAAATAACTTAATCATTAGTTATAAAAAATTATTCAATAAGTAAATAGTTAAAATTATATAATTATCAATAAAATATTGTGAATTTTATATCGAATGAAAAAACAACTACTGAGTTGTTTTTTCCAACATGCTAATGTAGTATACAATGTCCCTTTTCGGCCGACTATTGTAAATTCATCAAATTTATTGAATGTCCTTTACCGGACAGTTGTAAATAAAAGAGATAATAAAAAAAATAATAATAATTTCACTCGTAATACAACTTCCAAACTAACAACATGTTCGTTTGGAATAAGCTTTTTTATAATAAAATATATCATTCATTTTAATTTTACAATTTTTTTAAAAATTTTCATAACTCGACGTTTCATCAATTTTTTATTTCACTTTTATTTATTTTTCGTGCAATTTTGTGTTTTTGTGTTGTTTTTCAAAGTTTATTTGTATGCACTGAAGATGGGTCAAATCCAGACCCGAAACGTATGTTCTCTATAAATAAAAACATTTTTCATTAAAACTGTTTTTTAATTACTGGATGGATGCCCAAGAAACAATTTTATTATATATATATATATATATATGTATATATATATGTATATATATAAAGCTTATTAAATTTCTTATAAAACTTTATTCACAAACTTCTGGAACAAAATCATTGGCAAAAAAAATAAATGAAAATTTAGGACTGCAAACACGGGTAGTCACGGTTTATTAAATTTTACAAATCAAGTGCAATAATATATTATATATAGTATGAAAAAACTATATATTATAATATCATAATATTCATGAACAGTCATATGCATTTATAAATATTTGCGGCATCTATGACACCTTTGGTAAACTACCTGCATATTAAATGCGCATTTAGAATATTAATACTATTATTAATAGTACACCACGCCGTTTCAAGTCAGTTCACGTGCCGGTAATGCAAATGTAAGGTTATGGTTCAATTATAATATTTGTGAGTGTCAAATGAATAAAATTGTACTTTTTCTTTATTTATGTAGTAATTAATGTGTAAGTGATATAGATATTATAAGCGTATTTTTTCAATCTATACGGTAAATGTATCAAAAAAGAATTATCATGAAATCACAGAGGTGTCAAAATAATTCAATTTCAAGCGATTCTGACAAGGCGATTTAAAATTTTTAGTAAACATTGCAAAAAAATTAAAGAAAAAAACAATATTGCGTGTCGTGATAATTAAATTATGCTCGTTCCAATAAAAATTTAATTTGTATTCGAATTTAATTTTTATAACTCATAAAACAAATTTGATGTGTCGTAAAAATTAAGTGAAATAATCGCTGTTCGAGGAACATAAAGACAGGTCGATGATTCTTGTTGTGTTACATAACAAAAAGAATTTCGATACGATGGACGTTTGGCATGTACGATGGCAGGTATGAAATTTTTAATTTTTATGATTATTGGTACATAAATACATTTGTAACCACAAGGTTATTAACTACTAACAAAACAATTATTAAATGTCTTCATGAAAGAGACAGTTGGTACTTTATATGGACTTTTTTAACAGCAATGAATATTCTTGTTATGTGAGCTGCCGTAAGGTGCTCTTTCTGTTCAGTATTATTAGAAAATAACCCGGGAGGTTGACCATTATCTACCTCAAAATAACATTTATTAAATTCCCGTAGGGTAAGTTATTGTAATCGTCCAAAATCAAAATTGAAAATTTTTTACATTTCTCGACGTTTTGAAGGTTTTCTGAACATTTTGGCATACCTCAGAAAAAATGGATGTGTGTGTGTATGTATGTATGGATACAATTTTTTGTCCACGTTTTTGGGCGCACGGATTAACCTCTTCAAATGGTTCAAAAAACATTTGATTTATATTGATAGGGAGATGTGCTGATTAGTTTTTGGCAAAGGCGCGTGCAGCCGTTTCGGAGATACGGAGCAAGTTTTTGAGAGATCGGAGCATCCGATTTGAATCATCCAAAAAACATTCAATTCGTAATGACGGGGAGAAGAGATGATTAGTTTTTGGCAAGGGCAGGTCCAGCGGTTTCGGAGATACAGAGCTAAATGTGCAAAAAATGGCAGTTTTTGGAGTACTAAGCGTCCGAATTGAATGATTCAAAGATCTTTCTGCTTGTTTTAACAAAATAATTGCTTTTGGTAAAATAAATTTTTGTTTAAATTTTTTTTTTCAAAAAAAAATTTTTTTTCAAAAAATATTTTTTTTGTATATTGAAAATCATTCAGTTTTTAATTGTAATTCTGACTAAAGTTCTAATATACTTTGAACAAATAATTTCAACTTTACAATTCAGTTTATATAATTCTTATAAATATTAGATAATGTTACAATATTTATAATAATCTATTTGAAAACATTCAATATTCCTCGAACATTTCGTTGCGGTACGGGAAGTTCCAGCAATTTGCCTTAAGACACGATGCCATACACCCCACTAGTTCTAATTTTATTTTAAGACTTATCAGATATATTGCAGCAATTCCGCCGAAATGCTTCTTTGCCTCATTGAATCATATTTCTAATGTATAATCTCAAGTAAAAATCTGATATCAATATTGCTAAATTTGTATGTGTATATATACAGTAGTAACCCGCCTTACGAGCTAAATTCGTTTTGTAGGAACGCTCGCATGTCGAATTGTTCGTATCTCGAAGCAACAAACTCTATAAATGTTAAATGCTATAAATTTGTTGCAGCACAGAGTTCTTATTAATGAAGTGAAATGAAACATGTATTGCTAAGATCAAATACATATTCTGTAAAAATAGTAAATTTATAAATAAAAAATGACTAAATTATGATTATACTTGTTTTGACTTAAAAAACTATCCATTGAGCATTATTTTTTTCTTTAACTCATACTATCATACTATTTATATAACCATCATATATATATATATATATATATATATATATATATATATATATAATACATATACATACTATCGTAAATATCATATACAATCTATATTATCAAACAAAAACCGATATCACTACTGCTTAACAAATAGGCTGCCCGAGGTAGGTAACAAAACTGATTAATAGCCCATATCTCTAACCACTAATCGACGGGAAAGTCCTGAATCAAATTAGTGAGTAATTTTTAACAAAACTCAATAACAATATAGTTCAGAATCAACTTTTTCCCGACATAAAAAGTTAAATCGATTATGCCTGAAATAGCGAGAAACACTGTTGATCAATTTACTAGTTCCATAATCGGCAACGATTCGATTCATAGGTAGAAAGGAGAATGCTTAAGATGAAGGTAGATGAAATAATATAAAAAAAAAACTAGAGCAAACAAAAAACAACCAGAGATAGCACGGTGGCGCTAATTGTCATCGATAACTGCGTTCGGCCTGCAACCGTTACACTCGACCGAGTTCTCGATTTCTAGCCAAAGAACAACGTTAAATATGTCTACAACTCGAAGAGCAGACATCAGGAAAGAAAAAAAACAAGATGGATAAAGATACTAATTGTTCACTTATTTCGATTAAGAGAAAGCAATCGATAATACTTATATTGTTGACTAAAACTAAAGATCTTAGCGTAAGGCTCAGAGCGGCATACAATGTAAATTTTGTCCAATACTAATAGATTAATAGATTATTATTAATAATAATAGATTAACAACTTACGATATATTTATAAATATTTATATTTAGAAATATTTTTAAACTAGTGGTCTATGGCATCGTGCCTTAAAGCAAATTGCTGGAACTTCGCGTACCAAAAAGTAAATTTTTAAAAAAGATTAAATATTTTTTTAAAACTATAAAAAAATTAGATTTTTGAGAAATTTTAGATTAAAAAAAAAATCTGTGTAAAAAAAAATTTTGGAAATAATTTTTTTTTTTTTAAATATTTTGGAAATTTTGAATATTTTTTCAAAGCAATCGCTCAGCTTTAGCTGTATAGAGACGAATTATCGAAACGCGTTAGCGCCGCATCGCAGTGTAACGGACAAACGACGTTACGCAACCAATAAAAATGTAAAGAAAATTGATACACATTATTAAAATCTACATAAAATATCTGATAATTTGATGTGCATATGTCTAATGATCTTTTTTGACCGCCAAATGACATTTTTTAAAACTTTTTTTTATTGGATCTCTGAAACTACTAGACCTGTCTTCCTAAAAACTTAACTAGTACTTCAATATATCAATATAAGTGATATGTTTTTTTGAATAATTTCAATCGGACGCCCTGTTCTCTCAAAAACTAAATCACCATTTTTGGCTATTTTTGCCCCGTATCTTGGAAACGCCTAGACCTGCCTTTGCCAAAAACTAATCAGCACGTTTCCTTATCAATACGAATCGAACGTTTTTTTTTAATTATTCAAGTCGGTTGTTCCGTGTTTCCGAAATCGTCGACGAAAATTTGTATCCCCACATACATATACACACAGACACACGTACATCCATTTTTTCTAAGGAATGTCAAAATGTTCCTTTGAAACGTAAAAATATAAAAAAAAAATTATTTTCGAGTCTTTGCGATTATTATAACTTATTCTAGGGATTCATTATATTATAAATTATTGATGAATAATCGCATTTTATAATAATCATATTTGTTTTTAAAAAAGATATGTTGTTAGATATACGTAGATGGATACTTAATAAAATCAAATAAAAATATATAGGTTAAAATTAGAAAATATATTTCACACGCTTATGTATTGTTATTATTTCATTTATTCAAATTAATGAAGTTTATCTTCTCTTTATTACATATTTATATGAATATTATCTAGAATTAAACACAGGAGTAAATTTACACGCTACAGTTAGTAGCGCACTCTATGGAGTGCGGAAAAAATTAAAATTGAAGTAATGGCAAAACGACCGTGTTTGCCATCTATTTATACTTTTTGTATACTTCAATGTTTATCACAAAATATTGTATGCATACTAAATTTATACTATTTTTTGTCAAAGCCAATGTCAGTCGTATAAGTTTGTATAATAAAATGTGTATAAATAATCATATTAAATCAACTAATTTGTACTTATTAGAGAAATTGTTATATAAATATCTCAAACCACATTTCTTTTAACAAATTATATTAAACTAGACGTCATGTTTGCTCAGAATCTTAGCGACTCGGAAACGGAAAATTAAAGCGTCCCAAAGATCGTTGTTTACATTGTGAAGATGTGACGACAAACTTACCTTTCTCATTTTTTCGTACGGAATTTTTGCCTGGCGTGACACGCCGATTGATTCAATCAAATTCTCTGCACTCGGTATAATTTAAATCATAGATTCTCAAACTTTTTTGTAATGTAAGATCAGACCCTTATCGTGGACCTTTATTTGCCAAATATCGTATTTTTATAAATGTTTAACTATACTAAAATTTATTATGATTTTTTTCTGTTTTTTCTTGTCTTTAAACAGCAATCAGAACTTAAGAGTCCTGTAAGCTGAGCTGTTAACTTGACTTAATACTATGTCGGTTTTACAGATGGCAACCCAAACAGTTGTCTAATCTTTTACAATTTCTGTAATGGGCCGAATAATTTATTGATACAGTAATACGGGCTGAGGGATATTTGCACTTAGAAACATATTGCTATTTGAATTTCCAAGTGAAAACCGATGTCACTACTGATTGACATCGGGCTCCTCAAAGCGCGATCGAATCTGGGACCTCTGATCCAGGTCCGGTCACTCTACACACAATCACGAGTGAGTTCATTACAAATTTTAAGTATGAATACATATTACTTGGGGTACATTTATTAATTGACCATTATTTTACAACTATTTTAATTTTTTATCTTTAGTATCCGGAAATACTAGGACGGTCTCAAAAAGCGCGAAGGTTATTGTCAAGCCTTTCAATAGTCAGCAAATTAGATCTTTACAAGTTCAACCATATTGCTGCCACAAATCCAATGCCTACGGATGCTACAATAAAAAACTTTTTTTATATAGTATAATATATGTAAATATATAAACGTGGTGTATTGTGATTCACTTTTGTGGACCCAGAAATTTTTCTTGCTGACATGGACTTTCTGAATGTTGTCAAGGACACCTGGATGTTGTCATGGACTGCCTCAATGTTGTCATGGACTTACTCCCCGAATGTTGTCGTGGACTCCCCGAATGTTGTCGTGGACTCCCGAATGTTGTCGTGGACTCCCTGAATGTTGTCGGCGGACTTCCCGAATATTGTCGGTGGACTCCCCGGATGTTGTCGGTGGACTCTCAGAATGTTGTCATGGACTCCTGGTCCACTTTGGGAATCGCTGATTTAAACCATTATGATTTAATTTACAACTTTAGGAGCATGCCCACGATGATATAACTGTATACGGTTATTGGTGTCACATATTACATATACTTATTTTATGATAGCGTTCATTTATTATAATATATACGGCTGTTTCTCAGTTCGTCGCGTACACCTTATATTAATGGATTAATACTCGCCGGCACACTGTCCTATTTGACAGAAAAGTTTTGTATATGGAATCGGCATACTGATTACGTTTTACCGTTGCCATTGATTCAGACGAAACGCTAACTTACATGCACTTTCGAGACGTGTTTCTTAATCTTTTTATTTTGATCTCATGATAAATCAAGTCTCATAAATAACCTATTATTAAAAGCGCATTAAATCTCATATTTCTGTTACGAAAAGTTATTGTCATCGATAAAGGCAGAATATAAATATTCTCTTAAACGATTCTACGGTCGCTGCATAAACCTGTGACAATGATGAAACTGGCTATAGATGAACTTCTATTAAAACTTGCATCATAATTATAACAAAATTAAAATACAGAACTGTATTTTAATAGTCAATAATTATACTGTTATCGTTCGCTGTAATCGTCTGTATGAATTTCATTATCGGATTATTTTAATGATTAATATAGAAAAAATACGTCTAACAAATAATTAAAATAAGTCAATGAAAAAAAATAATTCAAGTGTCAAATGTGACAATAGTGGATTGAGATTGTAGCTTCTACAACGAAAATTTACTACAAAAATTAAATTAAGTTTGCACTTATAGTCTACCATAAGGCTCGGTCAGTATATATCAGACAGCATGATATCAAATCATCGTTTAAGGTTATAAAACATCAAACGTTTTCAGATAAAAATCACTTTAGAATAGGACAAAGACTGGTTTACAAAAAAACTAATTAGAATATCTCTGTCAATAGGAATCGAAAGTTTTTTTGAATCATTCAAATCGGTTGATACCTGCTCTCGAAATCGTCGATGAAAAATTGTTTCCGCACATACACACACATCTTCTTATAGGGTATGCCAAAATGTTCAGATACCTTTGAAACGCAAAATATGAAGAGTTTTTACTTTGTAAACATTAAAAAAACATACAAAAATATTTTACTGCGTACCTTTTGCAAATGTTGAAAGAGCACAAGCACCGACGCATCGATAAATCAATTCATTAAGTACATTTGCTGAACACGAGCTTGTTTGACAAATACTATAAGTATTATTACTAAGAAGAAAGTTTTCTTTTGCGTATTGTTTCACCTCCTCATATTTTCAAGTATGAACGTGATTCGCTGTTCGATTCGACGTGCAGGTATTTGTCACTGTAACCTCAATTATTTTGTTGGACGTCGGACACTCGTTTTCTATGCCGTTGGGTTATTTCTTCTGACATATGAAATTATTATAATTTTGCAATAGAACATAGGGCAATTAAAATTGTAAAAATTCTGAGAAATGCATTCATTCTACAGTGCGGAAACCGCATGCAGAAATGAAGAGTAAAATTTCAACATAACTTCCTATGAAATTTACATCGTCATCAATTGCTTTTGAGTTGCTTCGTTGTTTTGGGGCAACCAATCAGAACTAAGAGAATTCGATCATCTGATGTGATGATTTTTGTTAGTAATTAAACAGCCTTCAGAAATATGTGTTCAATAAGAGGTTGTGATGTACATTCCTCAACCTAGTGCTTCGAGAAGACTCAGTAGCGATTGATGCAATGCTCCCAAAAAAATTTATCCTTTAAATCATTTTTCAGATATATAATCTCAAGAATGTATCTGACAACACTACTCCTTGATATCAAGCTGGCCAGGTAGATGTAAAATTGTAACAAGTGATTGTACCACAAAACCATAACTAGCTCTTTGGCAAACTTATTTTTAGAAGCATTTCAGGTGCTCCATTTAGTAGCAGAACTGTGTCAAATGCGATTCCTGTATGTGTCAAATGTAGTTGAAAGTTGTATTAAATAAAATTTATGGAGGAAAAGTTTGTCAAATTTCTGCATGGAAACACTGGACAGTTGACATTCTGGTCAACTAGTATTATGTAATGATGCCTAAGGCTGCAACGTGGAATAATATTATTAACCAGTTAACTGTGGTACGCTCATTGTGTACTTGCACATAGTTTTGTGTCGTCAGAATCGAGGTAAAATGCTGCTTTGAGATAAA
>NW_020538040.1:176162615-176208972 GCF_003426905.1 Ctenocephalides felis | reverse complement strand
CGAACTACCCTCTCATTGTGCCTCGATGCGTCTCGGTGCGCCTACAACTACTAGTGACAAGTGCACATACTCGTATACCGTTACTTGTCGCGACACTGTGTACTTAGCATGGCCGCACTGGGATGTTTTTAGCTAGATATTTAACATGCTACATTGTTATTTAATAAACAGTATGCATTTTTGATTGCCCTCAACTATAACTATCGATTTGTTTGGGAGAAATTACTTTATGAAAACGTGTAATTTAATGGAATCTTTCTTGTAAGTTAAGCAGCTTTCCGAAATTGACTAAAATAGTCCTTTAAAGGATTTATGCAAGAAGTAATAACAGTGAATTGTTTATCGTATCCATTAAAACTAAGAGCCAACGGTTATAATTATTACGTGGCACTAGGTATTTTTAAACCTGATGATAATTTTATAACAAAGTTATCATTATTATAATTATAATATGATCATATTCATGAACACTTAAAATTTTGAATTCGTTGCTATCATATTCAATTTATGCTAAGTAATAGTCAATGATTGTCATCTAACGACTCATTTCCATATAAAGTAAAAAAAAATATTCAATTTAATGGCATGTTTACCAAAAAATCCTATAGTATACAATATTTCCATATTATACATGAAGGGTTTTATATAGAAATGAAAATCTATAGCTACGTTATTGTTGTACGTTATTGTACTAGAGTCAGCAGAGTTATTTGAGTCTGGTTTTTTATGCAAAGGAAAAGCATTTTTCCTACATCGGTAAAAATTGACGGATTATTAGATTTTTTGTTCACTGTTTCCTTTGCATCTCTAATATCCTACTGTCGTGGTGTTATGGTCCTCATTTAATTTTTTAGTTACTTTATTTACTGTGTTGCTTTTTTTCATTTTTTTAATATTGTTTACCATGCCTAACTTCTCCTGACTTGCATTTCTTCTTTTTTTTTTTCTATTGTAACTTTTGTTGCTTTTCTAACGATTAAGTTTCTGTGTTACAGGGCATTTATTTATTAAATCATTATTAGCAAGGCGCAACATACCTCTCAATTTCTCCACGGAATGTCCTGCTTTCACATATTCTTCACGATGGCAGATATTGTTATTTAATGTATTGAAAAATGATTCGACAGCAGCATTTGAATACAAATGTTTTCTGTCATTATCTAACATTAGACCTGACCACAAAGGTATAATTGGAATATACCTGTCCACTACATAATTTAAGAAACCTGGGAGGAAAAAACGATTAATAAATCCTTCTTTCGGTTATTAATAATCCTTCTTTATAAAATAGACTATTTCGTAAAAGATCTCGACATGGCTCACGATCATTTGCTATTTCTGAAACTTTAAATCTCTACATCTTTCACCTAAAAGAAAAATGGCGGCATGAAATTGTTGAAATTTGGCCCAAACGGGATGCTTGACCAAGTTTTCAATAAGGGAGTCTCCAGTGAGAATAACATAGTGGTTAATCTTCGCCATTTTTAAATTATTTAAGTGCTTTTGACGCCACGTTTCACTTGTTCTAGCAGTGGGAATGACGCATTTATTGATATTTTCAAACTTACCAGACATAGTGAATAACTTTAATAATAAAACAACTTTATTTGTAATACAAACAAACTTATGAATTCCGATAATTCAATATTTTGTGGAAAGATATCTTTATCAGAATTCTGATACAAATAGTCACAAATATAAAAACTCCGGCTTTTATACACAAATTCTAATTATATTACGGAAACTCGTGGACTCACTCCTACACAATATAATAATAGCTTAAAGCTTTGCTTCTTCAATTCGCTCGTCATTTGCTAACTCAATCATGTCATGTCACATCACATTTCAGCCAGCATGAAGTTGCCGCCGAAAGAAATTAGCTGTCAAGTTCAAAAGTTTTGGCTTCATAACATTGACAGCTAAAACCTGTCAAGATCATGATTATTATTATGATTTTTAAAATGTTTAGAACCAAGATGATAGCTTACCTTAGACTTATAATATAATAATAATTTAAAATATAATAATGTTAATGGTAAAATAAAATTTATTACTTGATAATATTTACATAACAGTATTCCATTTATACAATAATACAAAGTATATTATTCCTTTGGGCAGGCAGTCGAAATAGAATGATTTTGTTGAAACTTCTTTCTTTTATACCATGATGGAGATACCTCCTCTTTCACTCCTAGATAGATATCCTCATCAGGTCCGCATTCTATATATATAATTTTGTATTCTAACACCTCCCCTCAAAATTATATTTATTATACTATTTGCAGTCCATCCATTCTCCTCAGACACTCTTCGTGTTTATTTCTAGTCAAACTTTTAGTAAGCATATCTGCTGGCATCTGTTTGCTGCATAGAAATTGAATATTAATTTTCTTATTAATATATTCATCACGTACCTTGTGATATTTTAATCCGATATGCTTCGTTCGTGGATTGAACCTATTGTTTTTTACAAGTTCTATAGCACTCTGGCTGTCATTATATATTGTAACCGTTTCACTTCCTATATCTAGAGTCTTCAATAATTCGTTCAAATATATAGCTTCCCTTGTTGCCTCACTCAAAGCTATATATTCAGCTTCCGTTGTTGATTGAGCTACTATTTTCTGTTTTCGCGCTTCCCAACTGATAGGCGCACCTGCAAATATGAAGCAAAATCCCGAATATGATTTATAGTCAACTATGTTACCTCCCCAATCTGCGTCTGCAATTCCAAATAAATTTTGATTTGTTTTCTTATATTTCAATCCATAATTCAATGTACCTTCAGGTACCGTAATACTCTCTTTGCTGCGTTCCAATGTGTTGTATCATAATTGGTATTAAATTGACTTAAATAATTTACTGCATAGGCAATATCTGGTCTTGTAGTTACTGCCAAATACATTAATGCCCCTATTAAAGATTGATAAGGATACTTTTGCATGATGTATTCATTGGGTTCCTTAGGTTTAATCAGTTGGAGTCTAACCTCGCATGGTGTTGATACTATTTTACAATTTTCCATATTAAAGCGATTTAGTATATTTTCTGCATAAGAACGTTGTTTCAAAATATACAAATCCATTTTCCTGTTTGAATTCAATTCCAAGACATCTATCTACTTTGCCTAAATCTCTCATCTCAAAACATTCAGATAAAGATAGTTTAATTTCATTTAACCAATCTTTATCATTTGAAGCAATTAATAAATCATCAACATAGATAACTATCAATGTATGTTTTCCTGTTTTATTGCACATGAACAAACATGGGTCTTGCGACATTGCTTTGAATCCCATTGTCTGCAATTTTGTTACAAATTTTTTGTGCCATTGAATACCTGATTGACGTAATCCATATAGTGCTTTCTTCAATAAACATACGGGATCTAGGCTTTTCTCAATATTTCTCAGCCAGGTCTTCGCTGTATCTCTAATTTTCTCAGTAGCCGGTTTTTGAATGGTACCCAATGGTTTCTTATTCACAATTTTATATAATACTTCATGTAATTGTTCTGGCAGATTCATGTAGACTTTTTCTTCAAGTTCTCTATTTAAATATGCAGTTACGACATCCATTTGATGAATTTCTAAACCCATTTCCGCAGATAATGCTGCCAATAGTCTAATAGAAGTTGATCGTGCCACCGGAGAATATGTCTCACAAAAATCTTCACCATATTTTTGTGAACATCCTTTTGCAACTAACCGCACCTTTTTTCTATTAGGTTCTCCATCTAATTTTGTTGTAAAAACAAATCTGTTTCCAATAACTTTCTTTTGTGTGGGTCGCTCAACTATATCCCATGACATATTTTTGATTTGCGCAAGGTACTCGTCTTCTAACGCTTTCCTCCATTCGTCAGCATCACCTAGCTGACTAGCTTGTTCCCAAGTCGTAATATTAATTTTGGATATATTAAAAGCATTTTCAAATATTTCACATTTTTCACTAATCACATTGTTTTCGTTTGAAATCCCTTCATCAACCTCCCCTTCTCCAGAGGATTCTCCTAATGTATCTTCGATCATCTCTTTATTTATTTGATATTCTTTTCGCGGCCTTCCCGCATGACCTGTCCGAATAATCCTAGGACGCCCTTTTCCACGTTTTGATTGCTGCTGTGCTGGTCTTTCATGGTTTGTATTTTGCTCGACATTTCCCAATTTTAAATATACATCATAACCATTTTCACTATATATCTCACTATATTCATTATTAAATCCAGAATAGTTCAAGAATCTAACGTCTCTGCTCTCAATTATCTTATTGCTTCCCGGTATATATATTCGATAAGCCTTAGCATTATTCGAATAACCAACAAAGATTCCAGGTTTAGATCTCGAATCAAATTTTCCTTTGATATTTCCATTTTTAATCAAAACATATGCTTTTGATCCAAATATTTGTAAATAACCTAAATTTGGAATTTTTCCAGTCCATACCGTATATGGTATACATCCATCTAGTGCACTTGTTGGACATCTGTTTCTAGTGTAATTGGCATTGCAAACAGCCTCAGCCCAAAACCGTTGTGGTGCCCCCGCTTGCTTTAACATGCAACGTGCCATTTCTATCAATGTCCGGTTCTTCCTTTCGGCTACACCATTTTGTTGAGGCGTATACGGTGAAGTAAGCCGTCTTTTGATACCATTATTATTTAAAAAATTATTGAATTCATTATTACAATATTCTCTGCCATTATCTGTCTGCAAAGCTTTAATCTTGTGTCCAGTTTTGTTTTCTACATACATTTTATATTGCTTAAATGCACTCAGTACTTCGGATTTACACTTTATGAAATAACTTCACACCAACGCGATGCATCAGCAATAAACGTCACAAAATATTTCATAAAGTGTAAATCCGAAGTACTGAGTGCATTTAAGCAATATAATAATTTAAAATACAATATATCTGGTTCCCTAATAGCAAATATTGCAGAAAAAACTAAACATATCTGTTCCAAGACGGTATGAAGTATTTTGATTTAGTATTATAACATAAAAGGTATTTTAATTTTGTTATTTCATCGACTGAATCTGCTATTTGTTGTTTGCTGAGTTTTAATTTTGTTGTAGACAGTTGTGGGTTTTATTTGAATGTAGTTAGCTTCCACTGAATTAAAACTAGACCGTAAACTTAATAATTGCAAAGGAACATAGAAATTTGTACAAGTTTTCTTGCTGAAATGTCTGAAATATATATATATATATATATATATATATATATATATATATCTTGATATTGTTTTTTTCGACTTGTGGCTGCAAAACTATATGATATATATATATATATATAATTTACAACATGAATCATAATATAGAACATGTATAGAAGGATAAAACAAATAAAAATAATAACTTGTTTAATTTATTATTTATTAATTATAAAAAATTCAATAAATGAAGATGGCGCGATCATAATTTCTGCCGCCGCGATAGTAGCCACCGCCGCGATATCGAGCGCCGCCGCCGCCACGACGACCGCCGCGATGTTTATAGCCGCCACGTCGACAGCCGTCTTGTCGACCGCCGCGATAATTACCGCCGCCACGTCCACCGCCGCGATGATAACCGCGGCCACGGTAACCCCCGCCCGTGCCAACTTTTGAAGCTACGTCTTCGCCGCTTTCGCTATACGTCGAAGATGGACCGGTGGGGCCCCAACTTGCTTCATCGGACTAAAATAATAATTATTAATATTATAATAACTGATTGTTCAATATATCAATCAATGTATTTATATATTATTATATAAATGTAATATTACCTTATCATGATAGTATATTCGGATATCCTTCTCCTTAAACATTTCATGGAAGTATAGCCCCACATCGTCACTATTCTCATACTCTACCGGCATAAGAGATATAGTTTTGTTGTCCGGGAGCGAATTTGATTTAATTTTCTGCAGTCATGTCAAACTCTGTTATAAAAATATGGTAATAATGGATTTTGTGTATAACTGTAAATAATATAACAAATTACGCTTCTATAAAAATTTTCAAATTAAAAGTGTAAAGTTTTTACGCGATTTTGAAATAATATATCACCTTCATATATATATATATATATAATATATATATATATATATGTGTATAAGTATGTATATGCTATAATATAGAAGAAATATATACCATAATCTGTGGCGGACACGGCACACAGCCCAACTGCATGCTGTAGAAAAGATTTGGCCCAAAAGACCTCTCCTATTCGGGTCGGTCTCTTGGATGCATCATCCAAACTATAAATATAATATTTTTTTAATTACGCACATGTCCTAAAGAATAAAAAAGTGGATTTAAATAAATTACTTACACAATTCTCTTCTCCCAATTTGATTTTTTATCCAAATCCGTAAAAACTATTAGTATTTCATTGCGCGGGATTTCACCCACGCTTCTAAATCTTTGAATAGCATTTGCCATTTTTTTTATTCCTTTGTATCTGTAATTGAATTTGCACACTACAGGCGGGCCCGGTAATAGCCGATATAATAAATTGAAATCTATTCAATATATATATAAATATATATATATATATAATATATATATATATATATATATATATATAAATACCTTGTATGATATCCATTTATATTTTGCTTCCACTCAAGTAACCGAACTTCTCAACTCAACAAATGTCAACAACAACTCATCCTACCAAATTGCATTTGGCCCTTTTATAACTTTTTTCATCTAGTTGAAGGCCGTTCCAAGATTTTGAATATGGTCAATAGAGTTTCTTTATATGTGTGAGTGCAAGTACTTTTTCTTTATTTATGTAGTAATTAATGTGTAAGTGATATAGATATTATAAGCGTATTTTTTCAATCTATACGGTAAATGTATCAAAAAGAATTATCATGAAATCACAGAGGTGTCAAATAATTCAATTTCAAGCGATTCTGACAAGGCGATTTAAAATTTTTAGTAACATTGCAAAAAAATTAAAGAAAAAAACAATATTGCGTGTCGTGATAATTAAATTATGCTCGTTCCAATAAAAATTTATTTTGTATTCGAATTTAATTTTTATAACTCATAAACAAATTTGATGTGTCGTAAAAATTAAGTGAAATAATCGCTGTTCGAGGAACATAAAGACAGGTCGATGATTCTTGTTGTGTTACATAACAAAAAGAATTTCGATACGATGGACGTTTGGCATGTACGATGGCAGGTATGAAATTTTTAATTTTTATGATTATTGGTACATAAATACATTTGTAACCACAAGGTTATTAACTACTAACAAAACAATTATTAAATGTCTTCATGAAAGAGACAGTTGGTACTTTATATGGACTTTTTTAACAGCAATGAATATTCTTGTTATGTGAGCTGCCGTAAGGTGCTCTTTCTGTTCAGTATTATTAGAAAATAACCCGGGAGGTTGACCATTATCTACCTCAAAATAACATTTACCCCGTAGGGTAAGTTATTGTAATCGTCCAAAATCAAAATTGAAAATTTTTACATTTCTCGACGTTTTGAAGGTTTCTGAACATTTTGGCATACCTCAGAAAAAATGGATGTGTGTGTGTATGTATGTATGGATACAATTTTTTGTCCACGTTTTTGGGCGCACGGATTAACCTCTTCAAATGGTTCAAAAAACATTTGATTTATATTGATAGGGAGATGTGCTGATTAGTTTTTGGCAAAGGCGCGTGCAGCCGTTTCGGAGATACGGAGCAAGTTTTTGAGAGATCGGAGCATCCGATTTGAATCATCCAAAAAACATTCAATTCGTAATGACGGGGAGAAGAGATGATTAGTTTTTGGCAAGGGCAGGTCCAGCGGTTTCGGAGATACAGAGCTAAATGTGCAAAAAATGGCAGTTTTGGAGTACTAAGCGTCCGAATTGAATGATTCAAAGATCTTCTGCTTGTTTTAACAAAATAATTGCTTTTGGTAAAATAAATTTTTGTTTAAATTTTTTTTTTCAAAAAAAATTTTTTTTCAAAAATATTTTTTTTGTATATTGAAAATCATTCAGTTTTTAATTGTAATTCTGACTAAAGTTCTAATATACTTTGAACAAATAATTTCAACTTTACAATTCAGTTTATATAATTCTTATAAATATTAGATAATGTTACAATATTTATAATAATCTATTTGAAAACATTCAATATTCCTCGAACATTTCGTTGCGGTACGGGAAGTTCCAGCAATTTGCCTTAAGACACGATGCCATACACCCCACTAGTTCTAATTTTATTTTAAGACTTATCAGATATATTGCAGCAATTCCGCCGAAATGCTTCTTTGCCTCATTGAATCATATTTCTAATGTATAATCTCAAGTAAAAATCTGATATCAATATTGCTAAATTTGTATGTGTATATATACAGTAGTAACCCGCCTTACGAGCTAAATTCGTTTTGTAGGAACGCTCGCATGTCGAATTGTTCGTATCTCGAAGCAACAAACTCTATAAATGTTAAATGCTATAAATTTGTTGCAGCACAGAGTTCTTATTAATGAAGTGAAATGAAACATGTATTGCTAAGATCAAATACATATTCTGTAAAAATAGTAAATTTATAAATAAAAAATGACTAAATTATGATTATACTTGTTTTTGACTTAAAAAAACTATCCATTGAGCATTATTTTTTTTCTTTAACTCATACTATCATACTATTTATATAACCATACATATATATATATATATATATATATATATATATATATATATACATATACATACTATCGTAAATATCATATACAATCTATATTATCAAACAAAAACCGATATCACTACTGCTTAACAAATAGGCTGCCCGAGGTAGGTAACAAAACTGATTAATAGCCCATATCTCTAACCACTAATCGACGGGAAAGTCCTGAATCAAATTAGTGAGTAATTTTTAACAAAACTCAATAACAATATAGTTCAGAATCAACTTTTTCCCGATATAAAAAGTTAAATCGATTATGCCTGAAATAGCGAGAAACACTGTTGATCAATTTACTAGTTCCATAATCGGCAACGATTCGATTCATAGGTAGAAAGGAGAATGCTTAAGATGAAGGTAGATGAAATAATATAAAAAAAAAACTAGAGCAAACAAAAAACAACCAGAGATAGCACGGTGGCGCTAATTGTCATCGATAACTGCGTTCGGCCTGCAACCGTTACACTCGACCGAGTTCTCGATTTCTAGCCAAAGAACAACGTTAAATATGTCTACAACTCGAAGAGCAGACATCAGGAAAGAAAAAAAACAAGATGGATAAAGATACTAATTGTTCACTTATTTCGATTAAGAGAAAGCAATCGATAATACTTATATTGTTGACTAAAACTAAAGATCTTAGCGTAAGGCTCAGAGCGGCATACAATGTAAATTTTGTCCAATACTAATAGATTAATAGATTATTATTAATAATAATAGATTAACAACTTACGATATATTTATAAATATTTATATTTAGAAATATTTTTAAACTAGTGGTCTATGGCATCGTGCCTTAAAGCAATTGCTGGAACTTCGCGTACCAAAAAGTAAATTTTTAAAAAAGATTAAATATTTTTTAAAACTATAAAAAAATTAGATTTTTGAGAAATTTAGATTAAAAAAAAAATGCTGTAAAAAAAAAATTTGGAAATAATTTTTTTTTTTTAAATATTTTGGAAATTTTGAATATTTTTTCAAAGCAATCGCTCAGCTTAGCTGTATAAGAGACGTTATCGAAACGCGTTAGCGCCGCATCGCAGTGTAACGGACAAACGACGTTACGCAACCAATAAAATGTAAAGAAAATTGATACACATTATTAAAATCTACATAAATATCTGATAATTTGATGTGCATATGTCTAATGATCTTTTTTGACCGCCAAATGACATTTTTTAAAACTTTTTTTTATTGGATCTCTGAAACTACTAGACCTGTCTTCCTAAAAACTTAACTAGTACTTCAATATATCAATATAAGTGATATGTTTTTTTGAATAATTTCAATCGGACGCCCTGTTCTCTCAAAACTAAATCACCATTTTTGGCTATTTTTGCCCCGTATCTTGGAAACGCCTAGACCTGCCTTTGCCAAAAACTAATCAGCACGTTTCCTTATCAATACGAATCGAACGTTTTTTTTTAATTATTCAAGTCGGTTGTTCCGTGTTTCCGAAATCGTCGACGAAAATTTGTATCCCCACATACATATACACACAGACACACGTACATCCATTTTTCTAAGGAATGTCAAAATGTTCCTTGAAACGTAAAAATATAAAAAAAAAATTATTTTCGAGTCTTTGCGATTATTATAACTTATTCTAGGGATTCATTATATTATAAATTATTGATGAATAATCGCATTTTATAATAATCATATTTGTTTTTAAAAAAGATATGTTGTTAGATATACGTAGATGGATACTTAATAAAATCAAATAAAAATATATAGGTTAAAATTAGAAAATATATTTCACACGCTTATGTATTGTTATTATTTCATTTATTCAAATTAATGAAGTTTATCTTCTCTTTATTACATATTTATATGAATATTATCTAGAATTAAACACAGGAGTAAATTTACACGCTACAGTTAGTAGCGCACTCTATGGAGTGCGGAAAAAATTAAAATTGAAGTAATGGCAAAACGACCGTGTTTGCCATCTATTTATACTTTTTGTATACTTCAATGTTTATCACAAAAATATTGTATGCATACTAAATTTATACTATTTTTTGTCAAAGCCAATGTCAGTCGTATAAGTTTGTATAATAAAATGTGTATAAATAATCATATTAAATCAACTAATTTGTACTTATTAGAGAAATTGTTATATAAATATCTCAAACCACATTTCTTTTAACAAATTATATTAAACTAGACGTCATGTTTGCTCAGAATCTTAGCGACTCGGAAACGGAAAATTAAAGCGTCCCAAAGATCGTTGTTTACATTGTGAAGATGTGACGACAAACTTACCTTTCTCATTTTTCGTACGGAATTTTTGCCTGGCGTGACACGCCGATTGATTCAATCAAATTCTCTGCACTCGGTATAATTTAAATCATAGATTCTCAAACTTTTTTGTAATGTAAGATCAGACCCTTATCGTGGACCTTTATTTGCCAAATATCGTATTTTTATAAATGTTTAACTATACTAAAATTTATTATGATTTTTTTCTGTTTTTTCTTGTCTTTAAACAGCAATCAGAACTTAAGAGTCCTGTAAGCTGAGCTGTTAACTTGACTTAATACTATGTCGGTTTTACAGATGGCAACCCAAACAGTTGTCTAATCTTTTACAATTTCTGTAATGGGCCGAATAATTTATTGATACAGTAATACGGGCTGAGGGATATTTGCACTTAGAAACATATTGCTATTTGAATTTCCAAGTGAAAACCGATGTCACTACTGATTGACATCGGGCTCCTCAAAGCGCGATCGAATCTGGGACCTCTGATCCAGGTCCGGTCACTCTACACACAATCACGAGTGAGTTCATTACAAATTTTAAGTATGAATACATATTACTTGGGTACATTTATTAATTGACCATTATTTTACAACTATTTTAATTTTTTATCTTTAGTATCCGGAAATACTAGGACGGTCTCAAAAAGCGCGAAGGTTATTGTCAAGCCTTTCAATAGTCAGCAAATTAGATCTTTACAAGTTCAACCATATTGCTGCCACAAATCCAATGCCTACGGATGCTACAATAAAAAACTTTTTTTTATATAGTATAATATATGTAAATATATAAACGTGGTGTATTGTGATTCACTTTTGTGGACCCAGAAATTTTTCTTGCTGACATGGACTTTCTGAATGTTGTCAAGGACACCTGGATGTTGTCATGGACTGCCTCAATGTTGTCATGGACTTACTCCCCGAATGTTGTCGTGGACTCCCCGAATGTTGTCGTGGACTCCCCGAATGTTGTCGTGGACTCCCTGAATGTTGTCGGCGGACTTCCCGAATATTGTCGGTGGACTCCCCGGATGTTGTCGGTGGACTCTCAGAATGTTGTCATGGACTCCTGGTCCACTTTGGGAATCGCTGATTTAAACCATTTATGATTTAATTTACAACTTTAGGAGCATGCCCACGATGATATAACTGTATACGGTTATTGGTGTCACATATTACATATACTTATTTTATGATAGCGTTCATTTATTATAATATATACGGCTGTTTCTCAGTTCGTCGCGTACACCTTATATTAAATGGATTAATACTCGCCGGCACACTGTCCTATTTGACAGAAAAGTTTTGTATATGGAATCGGCATACTGATTACGTTTTACCGTTGCCATTGATTCAGACGAAACGCTAACTTACATGCACTTTCGAGACGTGTTTCTTAATCTTTTTATTTTGATCTCATGATAAATCAAGTCTCATAAATAACCTATTATTAAAAGCGCATTAAATCTCATATTTCTGTTACGAAAAGTTATTGTCATCGATAAAGGCAGAATATAAATATTCTCTTAAACGATTCTACGGTCGCTGCATAAACCTGTGACAATGATGAAACTGGCTATAGATGAACTTCTATTAAAACTTGCATCATAATTATAACAAAATTAAAATACAGAACTGTATTTAATAGTCAATAATTATACTGTTATCGTTCGCTGTAATCGTCTGTATGAATTTCATTATCGGATTATTTTAATGATTAATATAGAAAAAATACGTCTAACAAATAATTAAAATAAGTCAATGAAAAAAAATAATTCAAGTGTCAAATGTGACAATAGTGGATTGAGATTGTAGCTTCTACAACGAAAATTTACTACAAAAATTAAATTAAGTTTGCACTTATAAGTCTACCATAAGGCTCGGTCAGTATTATATCAGACAGCATGATATCAAATCATCGTTTAAGGTTATAAACATCAAACGTTTTCAGATAAAAATCACTTTAGAATAGGACAAAGACTGGTTTACAAAAAAACTAATTAGAATATCTCTGTCAATAGGAATCGAAAGTTTTTTTGAATCATTCAAATCGGTTGATACCTGCTCTCGAAATCGTCGATGAAAAATTGTTTCCGCACATACACACACATCCATTTCTTATAGGGTATGCCAAAATGTTCAGATACCTTTGAAACGCAAAATATGAAGAGTTTTTACTTTGGAACATTAAAAAAACATACAAAAAATATTTTACTGCGTACCTTTTGCAAATGTTGAAAGAGCACAAGCACCGACGCATCGATAAATCAATTCATTAAGTACATTTGCTGAACACGAGCTTGTTTGACAAATACTATAAGTATTATTACTAAGAAGAAAGTTTTCTTTTGCGTATTGTTTCACCTCCTCATATTTTCAAGTATGAACGTGATTCGCTGTTCGATTCGACGTGCAGGTATTTGTCACTGTAACCTCAATTATTTTGTTGGACGTCGGACACTCGTTTTCTATGCCGTTGGGTTATTTCTTCTGACATATGAAATTATTATAATTTTGCAATAGAACATAGGGCAATTAAAATTGTAAAAATTCTGAGAAATGCATTCTACAGTGCGGAAACCGCATGCAGAAATGAAGAGTAAAATTTCAACATAACTTCCTATGAAATTTACATCGTCATCAATTGCTTTTGAGTTGCTTCGTTGTTTTGGGGCAACCAATCAGAACTAAGAGAATTCGATCATCTGATGTGATGATATTTTGTTAGTAATTAAACAGCCTTCAGAAATATGTGTTCAATAAGAGGTTGTGATGTACATTCCTCAACCTAGTGCTTCGAGAAGACTCAGTAGCGATTGATGCAATGCTCCCAAAAAAATTTATCCTTTAAATCATTTTTCAGATATATAATCTCAAGAATGTATCTGACAACACTACTCCTTGATATCAAGCTGGCCAAGGTAGATGTAAAATTCGTAACAAGTGATTGTACCACAAAACCATAACTAGCTCTTTTGGCAAACTTATTTTTAGAAGCATTTCAGGTGCTCCATTTAGTAGCAGAACTGTGTCAAATGCGATTCCTGTATGTGTCAAATGTAGTTGAAAGTTGTATTAAATAAAATTTATGGAGGAAAAGTTTGTCAAATTTCTGCATGGAAACACTGGACAGTTGACATTCTGGTCAACTAGTATTATTGTAATGATGCCTAAGGCTGCAACGTGGTAATAATATTATTAACCAGTTAACTGTGGTACGCTCATTGTGTACTTGCACATAGTTTTGTGTCGTCAGAATCGAGGTAAAATGCTGCTTTGAGATAAAATACCACTTACAACTTTTTAGGTTATATTGGCATAGCCTCAAAATATTCTTCAGATCTTAAAATTTAATTTTTTTTTTTTTTGCAAAAATTGCACTCTAAATAGTCAATTGTCAAAGCTTTATTTTTTTAGGTTGGAGTATACATGTCAATGACAGATAACTGGTCAATTAGATCTATATATCAAAATTATAATAGAATATTTAAAAATAATTTTTACAAAATTATTTACCATGTGACCAAATAATTTAGAAATATTAGTGCTTAAAATAGAATCCAAAATAGTTATGGTAAAATATAACTGGAAAGTATTTCAAAAGCATTTGATATATTTTTTTAAAAGTTTTTGCATTTTTATGAATATCTTGATACACAAAGAAACATTTATTATTATTACTGTAATGTATACAACACAATGGTGGAATGGTACATAAATCTACCCAGGAGTATTATACGAGTATACTTGATCATTGCATATTTTAGATCAGTACATTTATATGTAAAAAAATATAAAACAGTGTTTTGTTTTTATGTAATAATCAAGCATAGTATAAAAAGAATAGTTATAAAAAGTATACTATGAAAAAAGAATAGTTAAAGAAACAATAGTATAAACAAAGAATAGTTACACAAAGAAAATTTTTCTACGTTTATTTATTGAATTTTACTGAATTTTGCTTGAATGCAATTTAGCGTTTATTTAATTGATGTTATAATAAAATTATACTAATAGAGAGTATCGCGTACTAAAGATATGATAAAAAATGTTCTTTTTTATCGTTTTAAATTTGGTTAACAATAATTTATTACCATGATTTCAATATTTTTCCTACATAAGCTGGTATGCAATTTTCTGCGATGGAGAAACTTGACATTGCAAGTAGACCGTATAAAGGTGTCGTCGTGATGCAATAAAGACATCTGAAGCATAAAGATGCATTTTCCTATCTCATAATCATTATGCATATTTATCTTCACATTAACTTGCATCGACATTAAACGAATTATTAAGCATGTGTTCCAACAATTTCAATTGGAGCATCTCTCTTATCTATATAGTAAAAATTTGTTCCATTTTTGCTTTTAATGATCATTTTAGGTTTACAAAAAAATTGTAATGGTAGACCAGATAACAAATTTAAAATATGTATATATTCACTCTTGTTTTGCACTAATTTATTAAATAAAATTAAATTTACAAACGTTTCGAGACTAAGTTTGTCTCATCATCAGTGTATTGTAATTTTAAATTTAAAATATGAATATAAAATATGAAATATGGTAATCATATTTTAAATTTTACATGATACATTGATGAGGAGACAAACAAAAAAGTCTGAAAACGTTTGTAAATTTAATATTATGGTGCAAAAAAAGAGTGCTGTTGTTCATATCCCTAAATTAATATAAATATACACATACATATACACATAAATGTGTATACATGCGAATTAATAAATTAAAGTTGTTAAATATGTTATTAATTAAGATGTGAATTAATGTAGTAGCTACATAAAATATAAATATTAGACGAGGATAAATTTTAGTCGATCAAAGATGACGTCCTTGTCCAAATATTTCATCAATCGAAATTTTTACAATTCATTACTTTGAAAAATATTGACTGTCTTTTATTCTACAATAATTTACTTTGCCTAATAAAATGAAACATAAAAATATAATATGCATGATAAAAATATTAAATAATAAAATTTAGTGACATTTTTATTCTCCATTTTTTCATTTTTTATATAACGTTATAAATCTTGGTGCGGAATCCTAAAAAATAGAAACAAAATTTGTCCTCATTATTAGAATTTCTATAAAATATCCGATAATTTGATGCGCATATGTTTAATGATTATTTTCACTTTTTTCTGTATATTCGACAAAAATTTAATCAATTCTTTATTTTGTCAATACAAATGTAATGATTATTTTTATTTTCTTCTGTGTATTTGACAAAAATTTAATCAATTCTTTATTTCGTCAATACAAGTGGAACGTTCTCTGAATCATTCTAATTGGACGTTCGTTTCTCCCAAAAACTGACTTGCCATTTTTAGCACTTTTTGCCATTTTTAGCACTTTTTGCCATTTTTAGCACTTTTTGCCATTTTTAGCACTTTTTGCGCAGTATTTTTAGAATGGCTAGACCTGTCTTTCCCAAAAACTAATCAGCACGTCTCTTTATCAATAGGAATCGAATGTTTATGAATCATTCAAATCGGTTGATCCGCGCTTTTGAAATAGAGCAGTTTGGAAAATTGTATCCAAACATATATACATACAGCACACAACCATTACACACATTCATTTATTTTCTATAACAGTAAGGTATGCCTGAACTTTAGAATATTAAGATAAAAAAAATATTTGCGATTTTTTGCGATTACAATGAACATACCTTACGAGAAATTATAAAAAACAAGTTGTATTTTTATTTCTGATATTTTGCCTGCTGCAAAACGCTATTATAAACTGAAGTTCAATTTAATTATAACAAATCATAGATTGTTGACTATTTGTAAAAGGAACTAGTAGTGTATGGCATCGTACCGTAAGCCAAATTTATGAAACTTCACGTTCCAAAAATTAATTAAAAAAAATAAACTGAAAAAATCAAATTTTTGAAAATTTTGAAAATTGTGAAAAAAGTGCTTTTTTTAGTAAAAAAAAAAAAACCTTCAAAGATACATAAACATTTTCATTTCCGATTTCTTTCGATTTTTATAACTTACCGTATGGGAAGTTAATTTTATAATAAAGATTAAATAGATAAGACCAGAAACTTATAAATGAATTTTATTATAGTACAAAATATTTAGTTTTTTATCCATAAATGAGTTTATCTACATATATCAAAGTTCACCTCCAAATTTCACTTTTTTACTATCATTTATCCACACACTTTGCTACATTACCGCTAATATATATTTAATTATCACTTACATTTTTTTGTCTAAGAATATTATTAATTAATTATCTACTTACGTATACTCATTTCAATTTCATTTTTAACCGGCATTTTTTCCCGACTAAATGTCTCATTATCTCTAACGAGTTTGTATTAATATTGCTATTCGTGTAATTTATCGTCATAAACAGCTCACCTACTAACCCGATTACAATTGCGTTTTCTCAAATGAATCGGTAAATTTCCACATAATTACGTAGGTGAATTTTTGAATGCGAATGATTCTTGTATCGTTTACGAACCGTGTGATTTGTGTACATTTATTCGATCATCATCGAGACCTCTTCATGCCAATTCACATGACCCTAAAATCGAAAAGTAACTCCGATGTACTTGCATTGTGTAGTGATAGGAATACAGAACCTCCTATAACGCGGTGATATATGAAATATGAAAACCGGGCTATAAGGATTTACCGTGTAAATGTAAATCAATTCTACTTCGTAGCGCGTTGTATGGAAAACGGCTATCGTGTTGTATGAGAACCGCGCTATAAAAAACTCAGAACTTGTACAAATCACAACATTCGTACTGCGTTCAATGGAGACCAATACACAATAAAAACATGATAAATTATAAATTGTTTTTATTGAGTTGAAGAGTTGAAGAATTCATATGAAGATGTCATAAAAAACTATAATTTATTTTCGATGAACTGAAATTATGATAAAAACTATACAAAGTAGTTTTATTGAACTGAAGAGTTTAAATAAGCATTCGATAAAAAAACAAAACATAAGCTAAACTAAAAAATTGTTTTCCAACAAAAAAACAAGATTTTTTTAGACGTTTTGTAAAAGAGCACTGACACTCCTAAAACCGAAATTAGTTTTAGTTTTAAAAAGACGTATGTTCCATAACCGTATATAATTTTTTATACATAAATTATCAATAAAATATGTACATCTATTATGCAGATATAAATACATAAACTTGTTTAATATCTAACTAAACCAAGATTAACCATTTCAATAAGTATCAAATTATGACAAAAATAATCACCATATATAAATATAATTAATAGTAGAGAACATCAGTAATTTATGGTTCCTAATTTATAGAGATCTATTTTTTTATTTCTCAAGATTCAATTACAATCTGTTTTTAAAATACAAAGAAACATTTAGTAATTATGAATGACAATATGTAATGTAAAGATCAAAATAGAGTTTATACATTGAATCCCTCTTTGTGATAGAGAAGTATGAACAATATTTTTTTATAATTTTTTTTAATTAAATTTTTATGTAAATTCACTTTAATCCAGTGAATTTCACGAATGTTTAAAATTTTTTATTATTCTTAAAATAAAAAAATATATTGCTCTATAATCTGATCCTGCAATCGCTCAGATATGTAATAACCAATATTAACGAAATGATTTTAAATATCAAATTAGAACTAGTGTTATTAAAATTTCGTTTCATTTTGTTTAAAATCACTTAGATTATAAATATTTTCTCAACACAAAAAACAGACACCACTGAGTAGAGTAAACTTTAATTTTGAATATTATTCCTCATAATTACTAATTATTTTTGTTTTATAAAAAAGGGTAGTTATTGCATTAAAAGCAATAATTTTGAAAATAAAAAAACGAAACATTTGAATGCAGTGTTCTATGTATAAAATACATCTTATTAAAATCAGATACAACATATGATAAATGAAATAAATTCAATTATTTTGAGTATCAACTACTATGAAATTTACACTTTTTTTTCAATTTGCATAATTTAAAAATTCAAATAAAGAAATGTTTAAAAATACTATATTTTTAATTTTTCCATATTTTCCAAATTTGAAAAACTTTGTTTTTTTGCTCTAAAGTTTCTTACTATTTTCATTTAGATAGCATGTTCATTTATGGTTATTTACTATTTGTTTACAAGAAGGGATGGACCATCAATTTCATACCTCTTGATATCATTTTTTACAAAAGTATAAAAGACAACTTTTTTTTATTGACCTCAAATTGGACATGTTTCTCATAAAAAAGTAGACACGGATTTAAGTCCTTTGATAATATTTCAATCTTGCAAATCGATCAAATATCGAATCCAAATAATACCAGAATGAATAAGCACATTGTAAGAAGATAGAAATCTCAAATATATAATTGCAATTGTCAAATTTAACTCCATTCTTGTTTAGTCATAATAATTTAAATAATCGGAAAGATTCGGAATATTAACAGAAGATAGATCTCATCTTTAAGAAATTCATAGATAGATTATTTACATTATCTGTATAGTAGTAATAGTAGAGAATATAGATTTATCATAAATTATAATAATTGTAAAACTAAATCGCAGTTTTTTTTTGTTCTGAACTTTATCAAAGAATTCACTGTGTGTTTATTTCATATAATTGCCTTTGAAGTCTCAATTTGATACAATACGTTTCTTTAACAAAGATAATTTAAAATACAAACACAACAAAAGTACTCGAGCACTTAAAGACGTAGTCTCAATAGTTTGATTTTCTATGAATGCCATGAAACTTTCTAAATTCCCAAGCAATTTTTATATCAATCGATCCGAATTCCAACGTATTTAACAAGTAACTTTGTGAGTCAGACAACGAAAAAAATCGTATCGGAGGACTACTTATAAGGTTAGGTCTAGCGGTCGAAATTGGTCGGCTCTTTGAAATTATATCAAAAAATTTCAAAAATTAATTTGTTATAATTTATATTATGAAACCTTAGAATAGTGCTACTAATTTTGCACTTGAATTTGAAAATACTATTGGCCAAATAAAACTTGTAGATTTTTAAATACTTTCACTATTTCTATTTTTACGTCACGTTAATAGCTCAGTCAGTAGCGTGTCTGACTCACAAGCCAACGATCCCCTTATTGATCCTGGCCAATGAAATAGAAATTGAAACGTAGAGATATATATTAAATAGAATTGGAATTTTTAAATTGAAATTGCATAGAAATAAAGTAAGAAGTAGAATTTAGAACAAGTTAGTTTAAAACTAAAAAGAATTTAAATTGTTGAGTTGAATTTTAATAAAATCAGAAGTAAAAAGAAAAGCTAGTTTAAAATTGGAGATCAGGTTTGGAAAATACGAAGAAAGAAATCAGTTGTAAAAAGCAAAAAAAGAAAATTCGATAAAATATGATATATATAAAAAACAGAGTATTTATAAAAATAGCATCTAAGGAGGCGAGGGGGCGTATATTAATCACGTGAGGTTTCTAGGGGGAAGGGGGTTTGACAAAAAATCACAAAAAATCACATGTGGGAGGGAGGGGTATAGTAAGATATTATGTGTATTTATTTTTCAACAATTTTTTTTAAAAAAAGTTCAAACATTTAAAAAAATCAATAATTTTACAGTTTTTTCACATAACAAAAAATACACGTGGTATTTGTTGGTGGAAGTGGTGGTAATTTTGAATATCACCAAATATCACCAAGGGGGAGGGGGGTCCAAAAATCCTTAAAAACTCGCTCACGTGATTAATGGACGCTCCCTAATTATAAATATGTTCAGTTTTATTTACAATCGTTTTTCGTACAATCACCACGATCTATGTTGAAAGTGAGTTATCATTAGATCTGCAAACAAAAATAAGTGAAACCTATAGTTTGTAATGCACTTTCTTCAAGGAAACCATCAAGAACAGTACCTACTTGTAAACACAACTCGTGCACAATAATAATACTATTGTTAGATATGATCAAAGAACAGCGTTCAAGCGGAGACGCTAAGCTTCATAGAATAATGACGCTTAAACAGTAGATAAAATAAATAAGGTTAAGATTACATGATCTGAGAGATTCCTACAAAAATTAGAAAACACTCGAACAAAATAGAAACAAGCATATACATATTATACAGTAGTACACCGGCTTTACGAGCTTAATTTGTTCCGTAATCACGCTCGCATCTCGAAGCTCCTTTTTCCATATAAATACATAGAAATGCCATCAATTCATTCCAATGTAGTGCTTTTTTGATGGTACAAATAAAACTTTATTACTAAGATCAAATACCTATTGTCCAAACACATAGCAGATTACTAAATAATAAATTCTACTTATACTAATTTTTAGTTATATTATAGTATGTACAGAGTTATTAACGTCTAAATACTGAATGGATTGTGTTTACAAAAATTATTTTTTAAAGTAAACATGTTTTTTATAAAGTAATAAAAAAACGCTTAATTAAGTTTTGATGGCGTTTTGAAAAATGATCAAGGATTATTTTATAGACATTGCAAAGCAAATAGCTATCAATTTGTATAATTATTGCCGCCTCATTGTGCCATGATATTAGGCACTCTTCGCTAAATCTTCTTTTAAATAAGTTATTTTCGACATGTAGAATCGTAGGATTAAGGAAATCGATATTATGCTTGAGGTCATTGATGTGTTCTGCGAGCATAGTTTTATATTGGTTTTTGTTTTAAGAGTTGTATTTGTGTTGTGATTTTTTGTGTAAGTTTTGATTAGTTTCGCCTATGTGAATTCAATTGCAATTCAGACAATTTAGTTTTGTAGTGGCGGGAATAGCTCACTTAGTAGCGTTCTCGACTCACACGCTGGAGGAATTCGGTTCGAATCTCCAGCAATACCAGAATTAAAAATATAAAATATTAAAGTAGATTAAGAATTGTTAATTTATAGAATACAAGAAAAAAATGTATTAGAAGTGAGAAGGGAGAAAGAAGTTTAGATTAGAAGATGAGAAGAACATATTGAGAAATAAAAAGAAGAAAGAAAATTGAATGGAATTGAAGAAAGAAAATTGAATGGAGGATTAGGATATAAGAAGAGATAGTATATATATGATGAATGTGTATAAATATATAAATTACATTCTACAAAATATTTTTTTGTTTTAAGCTTTTCTGTATTTTACCATCGAGACTATAAACTAAATGCAGTAAATAACTATTATATTTCTAATATTTAAAATACTAAAATCTCTAATTTATTGCAAATAATTTCAGTTATGATTTTATGAATATTTATTGACTGACATATCTGCAATATATTTCGAATTCTGAAATACCTGTAGTGATCATAGAAACCTGCCCTAAGTCACGTCGTGTGCCGTAGGGTAATACGAAAAAATAAACCAAACCTTTTCACTTTGAACTACTGAACTAGTTTAAATCATTTCTCTCCAGTCATAATAATTACAGCTTACACAAAATACTATTATCTTAATAAGAATCGCTTTTGTAAAGTCATCTTATGTTGCGTGTCCAACGTTCCGCTATTTGAAGAAAGATTAAAACCTAAAGTTAAATGGTCAATTAAAATGAAAGTGGCTCTGGTTGTGTCCTTCCAGAAATGAATTTCTCTGAGTCGGTCACTATTTATTGCCAATAGTCAATAATCGATTGGTAATTTTATAATTATTGATGCACGAATTCATTAAATGACAATTTAATGAGTGGTATTTATTTTCACTGGTTAATTAATTATTTGGTTAAATTAATAAATCACATCAATAACTAGTTAAATGGTCATATGTCTTCTTCATTATAGTTCACTTTATTTTTTATATAAATTTAATATGGTAGTACCCTGTTATCAATATTGATTTAAGTGATTGAAATTGAATTATAATAATATTTTTAATATTCAATAACTTTCATTATATTGCATTTTAATTTCTTTCATATATATATTTGAAGTTTATGAGTGCACAATTTAATTTACCAAAATCGAGAAGTTTAACTAAATTTGAAAGTCAATAAACGCTATTTTTCACTTTATTCTTAAATTAATTATTGTTATTTTTGGAAAGGCAGATTGTAATTTATTAAAAGAAAACATTTAAAAAATCGATTTAATAGAGCAGTAATATTAGTTTTGTGTGTGTAATTAATATTAACTAAAATCTTACGAATATTTGATACAAGTTTGTCTTTCAATATTAGTTTTTTCAATATTTTTTTTGATTTAATTTAGTAGTATTTAAGCTTGCTAAATCATGTACTATTTCTTCAACAATGTGGGAATTATCAAAAATATGGCGTGTTTGTACTTTTAAATCAATGTAAAAAAAAAAGGCTAGGCCTTGCAATCACATGGTTCAAGATTCAAATTTCGCTTACAAACAACTTGATAACAAGCAGTAGTGATATACGTTACCGGTCTAAAATATAAATCAGAGATTATATATTCAAGTCAAAGTAACTTTCGAGTATTGTATTCCACAAATCACAAAAATCAATTTAATAAAATTTCAATATAAACTGAAATATTTTTCGATAAAAAAAATTTGAACAAATTAACATGATATGAAACTATTTTAAGTAGCTATAGAAAAAATAATAAATGAAATAATGTAATTTCTAATAAAATTATGTTTTATGTATCTTGCATAAGTTAGAAAATAATGCATTAAAGTACAAATGCATAACAAATTTAATTATTAATAACAATAAATAAATCAAAATGAATCATAAGCAAGACAATAATATAATGTCTTAATAAATAACTGCTTGCATGGCACATATCAAAATAAAGTCTTGGTTCTCTTTTATCTAAAATTATTAACTCTGAATCTGTAAAAGTTTTCGATTTTTAAAATATTAATCACTAATATAAAAGTACCATACATTTTATATTTAGTAACATTATATACTTAATTCAATTTTTAATGACTTAATAAATTATTTTTATTTAACATAATACATAAAATACACTACAATGCATGGAGTTTCATGATTTACAACGCTGGCTTAAAACAGCTTACCAGAAATAAACTTATGAGGTTACAAAATGAATAAAAAAGCACTGAATTGAAAAATTATTTCAATATAAATAATCTATGATCAATAGGTTTAACTGACGATTCAGACTACATATCAATAAATTTATTGATGTTAACTGTTTTTTAACTTTCCATAGGGTAAGTTATTGTAATCGTCAAAAAATCGAAATTTTTTGCTTTTCTCGACGTTTTGAAGGTTTTTGGACATTTTGGCATACCTCAGAAAAAAATGGAAGTGTGTGTATGTGCGTAAGTATGTATGGATACAATTTTTCGATCACGTTTTCGGGCGCGCAGGGATCAACCGGTTTGAATGGTTGAAAAGACATCTATCTGAAAACATTTAATATTCATCGAACATTTTGTTACGGTACGGGAAGTTCCAGAAATTTGCCTTAAGGCACGATGCCATACGTTTCTAGTTTTTTTTTTTTAACTTGTTCTGTCCTGAACATCAGCTAATTTTTGGTCGTAGTTAAAAAATGTCTAAATCGATTGTCAATTCAGTGATTGGGCGTCCGGGTATGATGGCTCATGTTAAATATAATTTTAAAAAAATCTTCGTCTTGCATCACCGACAAATTAATTCCGCGGCAGGTAACCGCATTCCGGGGCAAGTCAAAAAATGCATATGAAAATATGTATCATTCCCATCTGAGACCTTTCACTTTGCACTCATTCCGGCGGTTTTGAATCATCGATTATTGAAACTATTTTGGTAATAACTGTCACTAAACACTTGAAAAAGTGCCGGACCAACTTTCTCAATGTCTTTTACACGCATTAATTTATGCATATTTTGGTTATTTATAATCTAAATCCGATTTGTGAGTCAATTTTTCCATTTCACGTGTGTTATAATTTGGTATTAATGCAACTGGGATAATAAGAACAAGATATGAATTAAATATGTAGTTTATAGTATAAGAACGATTTATTGATTTAGAGTTTTAAAAATTAATTATTCTATATGGTATACATAAATATTAATTAGATTAAAAATTTCAATATCAGTTTATACTTTATATATAATATATTTGGAGCATTTTTTTAATATTATTTTTGATGCAATTAACCTAAATTTGGTAGCCCACTACACATTTAAATCACGGTAATATTTTTTATAAATTGTCAACTCACATAAGCATTTATTTATTAAGTTTTATTTAATTTTTAACATATTGCTTTTCTAACATAAATAAAATAGATATAAATCTGATGAATTCATTTTTTTATCAATTATTAAAGAAAATTTCGTCTCACTTTTGGCTTGATATTTAATACTTCTTATTTTTCCTCAGTACTCATATTATTCCTAAGTACTCATATTATGTCAAAATTTAAATCACTTAACTAATTGGTGTTTTTTTTTTTAATTTGTTCAGAAATCGTATTAATAAAAAATCTATTCTTAGATCAAATAAAAAAATGTTTGTTTTACGTTCACGTTTACACACCTTTAATGTTTTTTATTATAAAAAATATAACATAATGAATAAATGAATAAATAAACAAATGAATAAACTCTGTAAATTTGTATAGTAATTATTTATATTTAAACTGTATTCTCGAGATCAAATTTTTAAAATGCAATGTATAGTTTCAAAACTTTAAATTCTAAATAAATAATATTCTAAATAAATAATATTCTAATATAATATTTAAATTCTAAATAAGTAAATTGGAGAAAATAGTTGTATTCAGGCAATGATGACTCTATTAACAAATTCCATTTAAATTAATTCAAGTATTTTTTATATAAAAACGAAAAAATATACTAGAAATACAACTCTGACTGATTTCTGATATAGAACCCAAGCATTTTATGATTTTTTATAATTTATTTTTTCCTAATTTAAGTTTCGTTCCCAATTCAAATTACAAACTGTCTTATAAGAAAGCAAGACATGCAGTTATTATTTTGGGATTAACATAAATATATGGTTTTTATAAGACAACCCAGTATAAGAACGATTTATTGATTTAGAGTTTTAAAAATTAATTATTCTATATGGTATACATAAATATTAATTAGATTAAAAATTTCAATATCAGTTTATACTTTATATATAATATATTTGGAGCATTTTTTTAATATTATTTTTGATGCAATTAACCTAAATTTGGTAGCCCACTACACATTTAAATCACGGTAATATTTTTTATAAATTGTCAACTCACATAAGCATTTATTTATTAAGTTTTATTTAATTTTTAACATATTGCTTTTCTAACATAAATAAAATAGATATAAATCTGATGAATTCATTTTTTTATCAATTATTAAAGAAAATTTCGTCTCACTTTTGGCTTGATATTTAATACTTCTTATTTTTCCTCAGTACTCATATTATTCCTAAGTACTCATATTATGTCAAAATTTAAATCACTTAACTAATTCGTGTTTTTTTTTTTAATTTGTTCAGAAATCGTATTAATAAAAAATCTATTCTTAGATCAAATAAAAAAATGTTTGTTTTACGTTCACGTTTACACACCTTTAATGTTTTTTATTATAAAAAATATAACATAATGAATAAATGAATAAATAAACAAATGAATAAACTCTGTAAATTTTTATAGTAATTATTTATATTTAAACTGTATTCTCGAGATCAAATTTTTAAAATGCAATGTATAGTTTCAAAACTTTAAATTCTAAATAAATAATATTCTAAATAAATAATATTCTAATATAATATTTAAATTCTAAATAAGTAAATTGGAGAAAATAGTTGTATTCAGGCAATGATGACTCTATTAACAAATTCCATTTAAATTAATTCAAGTATTTTTTATATAAAAACGAAAAAATATACTAGAAATACAACTCTGACTGATTTCTGATATAGAACCCAAGCATTTTATGATTTTTTATAATTTATTTTTTCCTAATTTAAGTTTCGTTCCCAATTCAAATTACAAACTGTCTTATAAGAAAGCAAGACATGCAGTTATTATTTTGGGATTAACATAAATATATGGTTTTTATAAGACAACCCAGTGGCAGTCTTTGTATGATTGAGAGTGAATAATTATTGATAGAGAATAAGATAATTTTAAACTACAAGAAAATGAGAATAAAATCAATTCTATTCATAATATAGAGTAGGCCCTTAGTAGAGCATTTTAATGAAATTTGACATAATTTGACCTATCTTCAAGTGAAAATCCCTGTCACTAATGCTTGATATCAGGCTACCTACAACTTGGATTTGAGCCCAGGATTTTGTAATTACAAATGCATTTTACGACAGTGCTTTGAATACACCAGAACTGTAATCATTTTAATCGCATATAAAACGCGAACATATAACAATAAGCTTTCGTTCGCTTCGGCCTAAAAATACTGGTCATGTTTAGCCAAGTACTGGATAATATATTCCAGTTAATACAGCTATCAAAACCTCGTCCATATTGACAGTGCAGTCACGGTTTATTTGCACTTTTGCAGTAAAAAGTGTTCTATGTCTCTATATATATCATCATCATACCAGTATATAATACATTTACCGAGCGGTTTGCGCAAAAACCTGTCTCTGAATTATTGTGCTAAAGTAGGTCCGCCTGACATTAGGTTTTTGGGACCTACTTACCGCTTCATTTCGTTCTACCTGAGCGCCGATAATGATGCTCTTGAGATTACGAAAGCGTTTTTTTATTATTTATTTTTGGTCATGTGAAAACAATTTCGTTATTGTGTTGTTGATCGTGACGAGCTGAATTCTAGTGCAATATTGTCGCGGCGGAATTTGTTGCTGGATGACGAATGACTCGACTTTCACACGAAACGATATGGTATACGGTGCTCTATTATTACTATGATGAAATATGGCTTCTTATTTTTCATTAACTTCCCGAAGAAGATGTTTATTTTTGTGACAAAATCCCATACGCTAATTTTATGTTTTCTCGACTTTTCAAGTCATTCTGAATCAATTGAATCCAAATCTGGACAAAGTATGCGGGTGTGTATTAGGGTGGTCTTTAAAAGGGACAGTTTCGAATTTCCTTGCTCCCAAGAGCTCAAATGGTTCCAAATTGATAAAAGACAATTCTCTGAAAGTTTTAACTCTTAATATTAACTTTTAGATAGTGCGCAATTCAATCCTACTCCGTATGGAAATAGCATTGAAAAAAAATTGAAAATTAAAAAATCCATATATTTCGATAAGGACTAGCATCGATTAGATTTAGACAATTTTAGACTTTGTGGTCTGAAATAACTGAAATGCACATCAGCTGATTAAAATTAAAACCATGAATGAAAGCATAATTGATAATATGAAGTGTTGTCTAATATAAAGTTTTTTAATGCACAACTTGTTTAAATATTTTTTTTACATTAAACAGTTCTTTACTATGATTTTTTTTGTAAATATCAAATATTTGTTTTATTTATCGTTAATCCATACTACACCAAATTTTATAAGATTGGCGATGCAATTAATATTTACTGTTTGCATTTTACGCCTAATTTAATCAATTTACAGTTTGCATTAAATTTATAACATAATAAATGATTAATTGCTACGTTTACACACAACAGTAATTTGGGCAATGAAGAAGTAGCTGTTATTTATCTGTTATATTAATACTACTGTAACAAATAGAACAACAAAATCAAGATTGCTTTAACACTGGAACTATTATAATTGATCGATTAGTAACGACAAATAACTTTTTAGATCACAGAATAAAATCGCGTTCTGTTTTCAGTATTAATCTTATCAAAATGGGAGTAGTCAACCACAGGGCTGCCATCTAATAACAAATTCAAGAAATACATACCAATCATAAAACACCTAGTATTGATAATTGTCCAAATACAAAAAAAAATATGTGCATTTAAATATTTGATATTTAATATAAATATAAATTTATATAGTATAAATATTTTTTTTAATAATACTTTTTTTATTAAAGTGGTTAAAAGCTCTTTGACATGATATTTATTTTTTACGTATTCAATAAATGAAGGCATACATATTTTATCTTGTAAGAATATACATGTCTAATAAATTTCATTGCTTGTAAACGACTTTTAATCAATTATGGAAAATTAGTTATTTTTGCTAGAGTCGTTCTCGAATGTGACTTTTTTGTAAGGAGACCCAAAGATTGCATATCTATGTTTAACATATTTTATTATGTAATTGACTAAGATTGTATCTAGCATTAACTTTATCACTTAGACACCTTGTCATAACTATTAAAATTATAATTTTTATTTCGAATTTTTTTAAGCAAAAATGACACTTAAAAAAAGTTCTTCTTGATAACTGTATGTCAGACAACAACAAAATAAAATGAAATTTTAATTATATAATGTATAATTATTATTTCAATAAGTAATCTTTCAATTTACGTTATTAGTGTTATTGGTTCCTATAAATTTCAAATAAATATAAAAAATAATATGAGAAGGAATATCATTTAGCATTATGATCTTACATTAAATTTATTTATTATGTATATTTTTTTGTCATTTTGTCTATAATTCAAAATTTCTTTATCAATATATATTTACAACTATCTAGTTTAAGATAATTAAAATTTACTGTTAGTTAAAACTATATGTAATTAGGGTAGAAACTCTATAGTAGAATTTTTATTTAATAGAATGATAATAATATTCTAATGATTATAAAATAAAACCAAAATGTATTCTTTTAAATAATAATATTGAGACCTTAATTTAATTCTCATCAAGAACCGATGTTGTGACCTTTTCTAGTAGTATTTTATTAATATAATTTACTAACATAATTTTTTTTTATCATGCAACTTCATAATATAACCATCAACACAAAATTGTAGAATTTTGGAGACTTTCATATAATTGTACCTTAAAACTTACTGCAGGATTGAACAAAAGACTAAATTTTAATTTAGAATAGAGACAGAATAGAGACTAGAGATTGTGGTTGGAGCTACAAAATTTCAATAAAAACTTTTGGATAGCCTGATGTCATGCAGTAATGACACGGGTAAATAGAGAACAATATGTTCAAAAATGAAAATATCCCTCACCCGGTATAAAAACATCAGTATTACAGAAATGGTAAAAATAAATGTATCACAGAGATGATACAGGATTGCCATCTATAAATGGCCATGTAGTTTAAAAAATCAGCACGACAACAAAATTGTGGACTTTTGGAAACTTTAAAATAATTGTACCTTGAAAATTACTTCAGGATTAAACAAAAGACAAATTTTAATTTAGAATAGAGACAGCTCCACGTAATTTGTGGTTAGAGCTAAAAGATTTCAGTCAAAACTTTTGGACGACTTGATGTCATGCAGTAGTGACATGGGTAAATATAGGAAAATATTGAGAACAATATGTTCAAAAATGAGAATAGCCCTTACCCACTATTGCAACACCCATAAACACATTAGTATTACAGAAATAGTAAAAATAAAAGCATCATAGAGATGGTACAACCATTTGGACTTTTGGAGACTTTAATATAATTGTACCCTAAAAATTAATTCAGGATTAAACAAAAGACAAATTTTAATTTAGAATAGAGACGTGAATTCGTGGTTAGAGCTAGAAAATTTCAATCAAAACTTTTGGACAGCCTGATGTCATACAGTAGTTACCTGGGTATTTTTAGGAAAATACAGGGAGCAATATATTTACAAATGAGAATAGCCCTTACCCGGTATGAAAACATCAGCATTACAGAAATGGTAAAAATAAATGTATCACAGAAATGGTAGAACCATTTAGGGTTGCCATCTATAAATGGCCATGTGGTTTAAAAAATCAGCACAACAAAATTGTAGACTTTAAAATAATTGAACCCTAGAAATTACTTCAGAATTAAACAAAAGACAAATTTTAATTTAGAATAGAGACAGTTCCACGTAATTTGTGGTTAGAGCTAAAAGATTTCAATCAAAGCTTTTGGACAGCCTGATGTCATGCAGTACTGACATGTTTTTTTTTAGGAAAATATAGAAGGCAATATGTTTACAAATGAAAATAGCTCTTACCCGGTATTTCTATAGAATAGAGACAGAATAGAGACGTAAGTTTATGTTAGACTAAGAAATCAGCACAGCGGCTCGTAGGACTCGTAAATTTTAGATTGATGTTAAAATATATATGCAAAAAAGTACTATGATGCCAATCTTGGTCAGTTTGCGTGACTCTTCTAATCACAATGCTTTCTATCCATAAATTTTAAGCGTTCTATGTAAACATCGCAGCTACCTTCTCGGACAAGATTTTCCTTCGTGCTTGTACGATATTAACACAATTTGTTGCAAGGAATGATGTATGCAGAATTTTAATGTGTTCGAGTCTTCTACGATGTGAGAGATGATGCCAATTGGAGCGGCCGATTGAATTATTCATAAAATGCGTGCTACATTTACTACACGGTGCGTCGAGCATTTACATGACGATGTTCTGCTACGAGTTTATTTATAATCGGACTATGATGCCACACTTTCTTGACCACCCTTTTATGCTTTTACTAGATATTTGAATTCGAGATTTGACATCAATTTGGTACAAGTTTGGAAATATGTGGGCAATACATCATGCAAATGTTACTTTTGCAAAAACCTAATTGACCCAGTCGTACTATAATGCCGCACTTTCTTGACCACCCATTAGTGCTTTTACTAGATATTTGGATTCGAGATTTGACATCAATTTGGTACAAATTTGGAAATATGTAGGCAATATTTAAATGGTAAATGTTACTTTTGCAAAACCTAAGCGACCCGGTCGTATGATCAGAATGACTGATGATCGGAGTTACCGGTTCTAGATTCAAAGCTTCTTTAGCACGTGAATATTATTTTGCAAATATAAATGAAAAATATGTTTTTGTATAATAGCTCTTGTCCGGCATCGATGCATCAAATTAAAAATCATCAGTATTAGAGAAATTCTATCAATATAAATATTATCCAATAAGAAATCAAGATGTTTAGATCAGTATTTAAACTGCCCATTGAAAAATTAACTGGTGGATATGGGGGCGTCCATTAATCTCGTGAGGCTTTTAGAGGGAGGTAGGGTTGACAAAAAATCACGAAGTGTTTTTCTAGTCTAGTTCTAGTTAGATCACGTGTATTTATTTTTTACCTAATTTTTCAAAAGAAAAAAGTTACGATTTTTTTGTAAATTCGAAAAATTTACGTAGCTTAAAATGCACTTGTTATTTGGTGGGTAGGGTGGGGATTGTTTTTAAATATCACGACGTATCACCAAGGGGGAGGGGAGGTAAAATATCTCTAAAAAATCAATATTGGAAAATAGAATATTTTCACTAACAATAAGCTAACTACAAAAGTAATCCATTTGATGAATAAATTAAAGGATAATGTTCAAATATAACATTATTTTTGGTAGGTTTTCTGTGACTTTTACAAAAAAAATATTTCGAAGATTAAATCAAGATAAGAAAATTTTCCTAAAAATCATAATATAATTTCATAAAATAAATTATTATAGTAATAACAAAAAAAAACAAATATCAAATAAACACAGGTCTGCTATTGGGTTCCCTTTTAAAATGCTACATAGTTGAAAAAATATCATGAAAACATCTCAAATGACGTTTTTTTGTTAAGTTCTGATTGCAGTTCGGATATAAATTAAATAAACATAAATATTATTTTTTTGCAAATTTTAGTATACGATATTAATATAATAAACAACATTTAATAAAAAAAAGTGAATAATATACTATGAAGAGTATATATAAAATTTTAATTTTGTTGAATCAACAAATTATAGAATCACATCAACATTATTTATAATATAATACAAAAAACTATTGAAGCTAGTATAAATTTATTAAGAACGCACAATACATATTTTTAATATTTAGAGCGTACATTTATATTTATATTAATGATTTAATGAAATTTATTAAGCAAATATATTTTGAAATACATTGTACTTATTTTATATTATTTTCATTGCCACTTTAATTAATAATAATAAAATCATTGGATGTTATTAAGGTGAAACAATTAATAGAAAAAATATTTTTTTTGTTCTGGTAAATTATAAAATGCAAGATATAGGTATTGAAAAAAATGTGATAGATGAGAGTAATATAAGCTGTATGTAATTAAAAATAAGTATTAAAATTCATGTACAAATAACGATTTTTTGTTTACTTAAAGCATATCAATAGCTTTTTGACAACTCAAAAAAAAAATTATTAAGCAAACAAATAATATCGATGTATCAATTTTTTCTAAAGCAGATATAAAACAAACGTAATCTTTGGAACTTGTAGAAATCAGTTTAACTAAAAAAATAAAATATAAATAAATTTATATAATGAAATATAAATGTTTAAGTCGAATTTTTTAATCTATATTTAAATTAAATATCATTTGGATTAATACTTAAGTTAATCACAATATATATTATTGTTCAAATTTAATAAAAAAATGAAATATACTAACGATGATCGGTTAAAAAAAACGCATCGACTTTTGTTTTTTTAATAATTTACTTGACATACGATCGTACGATCATAATATGAATGTATTATGAATTATAGAGAATTATTGGTCTGCATAATGCTCTTGAATATTTTTATTCTTTTTAAATCTAGGCACATGTATATTATATAAATTTTCTAATATTATTTCAGAGCACTATACACCATTCGGAATCTAAAATTATGTGACAATAACTGACACAAAAGTATGTCTGTGACTCTTTCATTAACTTATGTTATGACAAGCACAGCAAGTTATTTTAATAGCCTCGTACAACGTAACGTATTTAAGATATTGACAAAAGACATTACTAAAAATAATTTAAGATGATTTATGCACCCGTTATTTCACTGACCTGCTTTGTATAATGTGAGAAACATTGTCAATATTATTATTCAACAACAAACTTGCCGGTTCGATGTTAATATTGCAACATTATGCGCGTTTTAGAGCTTAGCATTAACTTTATTGTTAATTATAGATCTTTGTTAAATGAAGGTTTATGGAAGTTCAAGGCTGTGACCGACAAATTTATTTAAAAAAAAAATTTTCAGATATTTGCGTTGAGCTTAATTTGATTTTAGTTGGAGTTCATAATAATAGAGGTGCTAAGGGCTTATTGAAATAGGAGTAATAATTGTCGTTTTTCAATAAAACGATATTAAAATATTTTTTTATTTCCATTGAATATGTAAATCGTACTGCATGATATAGTCATAGCTACCGTCCCAAAGCCGATGCAGTAAACAGAATTGTGCAGGTGCGTCATTTTTGACAAACAATATAAAATTTAACTATCATAAAATTTTGGTTTGCATAATTATTGATAAATATTAAGAGTTATAGTAATCCCCAAAAATCGATCTATTTCTTTTGAAGTTCAAAAGAAAAAATTGATTTTTTTTTAAATTAAAATTTTTAATACGGCAAGAGCCAGCAAATTGCCATAAGGCACGATGCCAGGCACCACTAGTACATATCTATTTATATATCTTTGATAATATATAACAATTTTTGTGATTACTAAATTATTTAAATAGTTATCTTGATCAATGTAAAAAAATTACATCTGGGGTTATTTGAAACAAAACCTTGGGGCTAGTTGTAACATACAAGAGTTATAATTTGTAGGATGTGAGCACATGTGTTGTAGAGACTCTATATTTTATTTTTATTATGATAATAATTGTAGTTTACGTTAATTTATAATAAAAATGTATATCACAAGAAACGTTATATATTTTATTTGTATCAGTTTTAGTTTGCGTTGATTTATGAAAAGAATTACTTAGAAACAAGTCAATTTTCTTTAAAAATTAAGCAAAAAATAAATTATCAGAGGCATTGTCATTTTAAAGTTGTTACTACTTGCCCCGGTATATCTAAAGCACGGGGTAAGTTACAACACCGTACTTCTTCTAGAAAAGTATTAGTTGTGAAAGAATGAACAATAGTTATGAAATTATTTTAACTTGATTTGGTAGAGGAATACTTAAAGCATCTATTTAGCTTAATTTTGTATTAATATAAGCAGTGGAAGTCAAGATATATTTATTTAAAAAATGCTGTTAAAACTAGCCCTTAGCTTCTCCATATTTACAATTTTGTAGTAAACATTCTTAGAAACAAGTGAATTTTCTTAAAGATAAATAAATTTTCAGATGTATTATTTTGGTTTTTTTTTTTATCGTTACTACTTGCCCTGGTACATGTTACAACTAGCCTCAAACACGAGGTAAGATGTAACACCTCACTTTTTGAAGAAAATTATTAATAGTTATGAAATTTTGGTACTGGAATAGTTAGAGCATCTGTTTAGCTTTATTTTGTAGCAATATAAGCAGTGAATTCCAAGATATATTAATTTAAAAAATGATGTTTCAACCAGCCCTTAGCTACCCTATATTGAGATTTTTGTAGTAAAAATTTATAATGCGTAACGGTAATGCATATTTTGGAAATATTTATACGATGCGTAATTACATATTATAAATTACAAATATTATATATACCATTTTACAATTAATTAGTTTAATATTCAAATAAATTTTTTACTCTATTATAAAAAATGTTACAATTTCCAGGCGATTTCGACTACCAATGATTCATTGCTAAGCATCGAGTATGTGGGGCAGGTCAGTCGAGAACGCGTATCAATTAGTAATTCGTTATTTTCGGACCGTTATTAAATTAAAACTCAACGCATAGCTAATGTTTTACAACATTCCATAAAACTTCAATCAGAAGCGCACAAACCTTTCGTTTAATGAATGCACATTGATATTCAGATAGTCGTTATCAGTTTTTAAATATTAATGGGATAACAACGGAATTTGGTAAATCCACTGGAGTTACATAATTTTGCATAAATTAAAAAATGAATTTGGGTCAAACCGAATAATAGAATAATAACGGAAAATATTGGAAACTAGGTTTATCGGGTTATAGTACTGTTTGTTTGTGAAAGTTTTTTTTATTGAATAGAAATAAGATACGTGTAATTATTAACGAGCCTACCTTTTCTAGAGTCCCATGTTGCTCCTAATGCGATGGCTATCGCCCCAGCAAAAATCACAGCCCTCGCCACGAACATTGTCGGCGATGCTGGAGCTTTATCAAACTGTCAAATTTGGCAAGCTTTGGCTTGCAATATTAAACTCAAATCCAAAACAGAACAGTGTATTAATCAGATAGCACGTGGCGCGCACACAAATTCAACAAACAATCGAACCACCATGACATAAGAGTAATAAATAAAATCAATAATCAAAAAACACCACACACTTTTGTTATTAATTAGCTTCTCGGTTAAATTACTTAGAGTCTTCGTCGTCGTAATTTATATGGACCATGTATATTTTTTCTTCCATATATGAGAGATAAGAAAACAGGAACAGGTAACGTAGTCGCAAGGTGATAAACGCCCGATCGAAAGTAGTTGTTTTGTTTATAAAATTCTATAACTATGAGAAAACCGGCGACGATTTTCTCGATATGCGTGCGAGTCGATTCGCGTTCGTTAGAGAACTGCTGATTCAGGTCGTCCGATAGCTCTTGGTAGGCTCGCGAGCTTTTGCCCCCGGTACTGATTTGACTTCCTACTCGACTCTCCTTGGGGACTGACGGCGGCCGAAGAAGCGCGGGTGGGGATAGCTGTCCCGAGTCTCGACCGCCTGACCCGGCACTCTGAATACCATCGGTACAAGTGAAACGATGTTCCCACCTGTTCGAATCCACCGATGATACTCTGCGACGTCACGGCCTGTTGCAGTATGAGTATGTGCATGTGTTGCGCCGTGTTTTTACCTGCGATGCATAAGATAATAATGGCTTTCCTTATCTCAAGAGATTCCTTGATGAACTATTCGACAACCTCTCAATTCGTGAACATCGTGAATTCTGCGCTCTCATGTCTACTAATGCTCTCAAATTATAATTGCGAAATATTGTGTCTTGCATCAAAATCATTAACTATCAATAAAAAATGGTTATATCGATATTTTTAATTGTTTTCGATATTTATTGATATTTTTAATTGTTAAAGATATTATTATAAAAAATGTAACTAGTGCCGGTCCTTCCTTGAATGCGAAAAATGCGGGCGCACGCCTTAGGGGGTGCCAACACGAGATTCGGATATGAAATTTATAATATAGTTTTTTCAATATCATTCAAGAAGTATAAACAATTTCTCTGTATGTTTTACTAATTTTTAGACAATACTTTTAAAATACGATAAAAAAAATTATTTAAAACAACAATCTGATGCACGATGTGAAAGTGAAGATAAATACATACAATTCGGACTTTAAAAGTTTGTTGCAATTTTGATCTTAAAATGATAAAAATTAAATTGAAAAATTCCAGCATCAAGTACAAGTGTTATTTTGAATAAGGAAAGGCTGGAATTTTTTTTTGCTCTTTTGCAATGATTTGCTCAATATAATAAATCGCATAAAACCCCAAGAAATAATAAATAAATTAGAGGTCGAGAGTTTGTTGAGTTAGAATAAAGGGCCATCATGCAATAAACAACTTTATCTCATATTTTTAATAATGACTTGAGAGAACGTGTATAAAAGTTATAAAATATGAAACATAAAATTATAAAACATTACAAAAGTGATCAGTGAGCTTTAGAATCAATGTACATTAGTGATCCTTAGAACTTCTTAAATTTAAAACTTCTCATATTTTGGGAAACTAAAATCCAAATCATTTTTGATATTTATTATGTTTGTGAAATTTTAGAAAAATGTTAATCCAAATCATTTTTGAAAATTTTGAAATTTGAATATTACAATTTTTTTCAAAATGATTTTTGAATCAATCAAGTTGGTTGATCTATACTGCTAAAAATGTCGAGGTCATTTGTCACGTGAACTATTCAAGTGAATTTGAAACATTATAAATCTTGGTACGAAACCCAAAGAAATAAAAACAAAATTCATCCTTAATATAAAATTATATGTAAAATCTGATGATTTGATAAGCATATGTCTACTGATCATTTTGGCTATCAAATAACATTTAACATTTTTCTCTACATCTCCCAATCCGCTGGACCTGCTTTTTTAAAATTACAATCAATTATTCAACATTCTAATCAGATGCTCCGTTTGATCAAAAACTGTATTTCTACTTGTTGCAGTTGTATCTTCAAAACAACTGGACCTGCCTTTGACAAAAATTTATTATCACGTATGGTTTTTGAATTATTTAAATAGGTTGATCCGTGCTCTCGAAATCGTTGGAAAAAAATTGTATCCAAACGTACACACATGCACACACATGCACACACACGCACACACACGCACACACACGCACACACACATATATATATATATATATATATATATAAATTTTTTATAAGGTATTCCAAAAAGTTCAGGAGATCTTGAAACGTAAAATTATATAAAAAAGTTCAATTTCGATTCTTTTGCGATTACTATAACTTACCCTACGTAAAGTTAATGATAAAATAGATGCATTTTCTTGATCATCATAATTACAAACTTCCAGCGTAATTGTAACTTACTTTTCTTTTTCAATTAAACAAAATTTAATTAGCTAGGATGTGTTATCATTATACTCTTGGTGTAGGTCATTAAGTCATTAAAGCTAAGTCATTTGTTCTTATGATTTGTTACCTTCGGCTATTGCATTGAAAATGAATTTCATTCATAATTACAAACTGTAATTAAAATCATTTTTGTGTTTTAATCATCGTTACTTTCTAAATAGAGATGCGCGAAATAAGTAATAGTTGCATATTCTTTCCGATATCATTAATTAAAATTAGTTGCCTAGTATACAAATGCCTTATTAAGGTGACTTACTTATAAGATGAGTACGTAAAATTTTTATTTTGCATTGCAGTTTCTCTTTAATTTCACTTCGTATGTTCTTTTTCGCATCTACATTGCTGATTCACATTTCGCATTCGAAAGTCGCTTAAAATATATTTCGGCAATGAATTATCCATTTGTGGTATCGCTCCAAGAATGTGCGAAGCTCTTATTTATATTTAACACAATTTTCTTCCATTCAGAATTTCGCAGAGTAACGTGATTGTTATAGCTAAAAAAATTTTGTTTTTATATTGTATGTAAATTCTTTGCGCAAATAAATGGCAATGTGAAATTTCACATCCTAAAACAAAAAATAAACGGATATGATAATGAACTTAGGAGGTAATTTAATTAGAAAAGAAAATCGTGTCAAGTTCCATTATTAGTTTCGGCCAATTGTTTGTTTTTGTTCTTTCTCTCGAATGCTAACATTCATTTTTACTTTCAACAATGAACAAAGTTGGGCCTTGTGCACTTACGATTTTATGTCAGCCAATATTTTCTAGTATTTATTACCTGTGATTTTATGGATTGTTGTGGCGATTTCCGTCGTAAAATTGTAGAAATTTTTTAACAGCAAGATAAAAAAATAAGCCACCGACGTAATTTGAAATAGAAAATATGGAACACCTTTCTGGAAATGTCATACTGATATCAACTATCATGGGAACATAACGGATGGCACTCAAATTCGGCGATAACAATGCGACAGCGTAATTGGGAAAAAAAGATTTTTTGATTTATTCGCAGAGTCGGTTTACAACAAACGGATATCGCTAATTCGTGTATAAGAGTACAAGATGAAATGGGCACACGATGGTTCTACGATTTACACCACAAATAAAGTTGTATTTGGCACACATTCAGCTGCAGCGTTTTCTCTATGAAGTCATCCATGTGTACTTGAGACATCTTGATATGGATATAACACATGTTTTAACAATACATATCGATGTAAATAAATATACTTGATGAACCGCGTGCCACTCAGTACAAGTATATTGACTTGCTTGCAAAAAGTTATTTAATGCGTGTTATCAAATGTTGTAATATAATTATTTTAAATAATAATATTATTGCTGCTGCAGCTATATATATATATATATATATATTGTAGTCGAATAGAGAAAGATGTATAGTAAACGCATTATCATAGAATTAAATTTTCTTGGACATACCACAAAATTAATATAGGATTCAAATTAGAATTTACTTGGCCCAAGAATAATACAACAGAGCTATGAATATATTTTTTCTGCATTATTTTACTATTGAGTAAGCAAATATAATTATGGAATAAAACTAAAAGTGGTGTTGTTAGCAGCATCAAGGTTCTTTTTAAATACCACATAGAGCAACATTGTTATTATCTTTCCGTAGGCCAAATTATAGTAGTCGCAAAAAAATTTAAAACGAAATTGTTTATATATCTATACGTTTTAAAACCTTCTGAACATTGTGGAATGCCTTATGTGTGTGTGAGTGTATGTATGTGCGGATACAATATTTCGTGTTTTTTATAACTGTTTTTAATAACAGTGAAACATCAAAACATGATGTAAATGGTAAAACTAAATTATATTTAATAAAACTATGATGTCTATTCCATAATTTTCTATTTTTTAAAACCAATAATTTAAAGCAAAAAATTAAAGTTAATTTTATTAAATTATTAAATTATTATTAGTTCATGTAAACAATAACTTTTTGAAAACTAGCCTAATAAATAAGTATCAAAATTAATTAGTTGATAATTTTATATTGTAATAATTACCAAGTATCGTTGATATCGATGCCGTTTATGTCATAAACTTGATATATTTTTAATGTTATTGATTTTTTAAATATTTTCAGTATTTTGGTATTTCAAAATTTAAAATTTTATTTTTTAAGTATTACAATATTTTGAATTTTTAAATATTTTACCATTTTAACTAATTATGAAATACGCATTTCAGATGTGTGTAATTTGAAATTACTCGTTAATTTATTTCAAATACTTCAAAATTCTTCAAATATCTGAGTTCATCTAATTTTAATAATTTTCACATAAATCAAAATCTCTAAAAATTATTTATTTTTTCCAGTATAATTTGTTTCTATGAACAGCGATCAGACCTTATTTGCGTTCTGTGAATTCCAGTGATAAATTACTTTCAAACTACGTTGATTTTTTATAGAATGCAACCCAAAAAGTGTTCTCATCTCTATGTGAATAATTTTTTTTATTAATACAATTTTTGTATACTGATGAATTTTTGTTTGTGCATTAATAGAGCAGATAATTTAAGATACTAGAGCATATTTTAATTTGCAAGCGCACATTATGTTCCAGAAATAACTCAAAACATTCCAAAATTATTCAAAGAGCAGTTAATTTCAGATAATTGAGCATATTATTGATCAATTTCCAAGAGCACATTATGTGTCAAAAATAACTTAGAACACCCAAAATTACTTAAATTTTTCAAAAAAATTACAAAGTGATCTTAAGAAAAGAAATCGAATCGGCTCGTGTATTATCATCCCAACGTTATTGTTTCGTTCCTCAACGTTGTATTATTCTTTCATATAAATAGAGCAGATAATTTCAGATAATAGAGCATATTACCGATCAATTTCCGAGCGCACATTATGTGTCTATTCCCCATAATAGTTTTCGCTGCGAGTGGCGTCTAAAATTGGTCAGCAGCATTCTGGAAGATGGATGCGCGTCAGAAATCTCGCCTGCGTTGATTGTATACCGTCAGTCATCACCATTTATTGATACTATATTATTTTCCTGGTCGGAAAGTATTATTGCCCACATGACGCTTTAAATCTCAGCAACTTGCTCGGCGGTGACAAGCCAACGTCAAGTCTGTGCCATTTCCGAAGGACTTTCACCTAGAAAATTATGTCTGAAAACATAATAAATTCCTTCGAGGTAATTTTGAGATTGTGATAATAGGTTATCTAGTATAAAGTGAGATGTACCGTTTTCTACATTTATGAAATTATTACTCTGCAACTCATGAACTTGCATTGTAGTTTTAAATATTTATTTCTAGTTCATAATAGAAACATGGTATGCTTAGTTTTTTTACTAGATTTTCACTTATGCCTACTAGATTTTCATTATGTGCTTGGTAAAACAAATATTTTATAAATTAGATAATAATTTTGCCACAATACTTTTGATGCTTGTTTCTTACAATTAGTTTTGTTATAAATTTGCCATAAATTTTAAAATAGACCAAAAATTTTATTTCAGGCCCCCTTTTTTTTTCTGAACGCCGTTCATATTTTTTTTTAATTTACCATATATAGTAAGCACTATAAGATTAGGGCGGGGCAAAAAGGTTCAATTTGACTTTGAGCAATTATACTATGAAAACCAAGCAAATTGTATCACAACGAATAGCACATATCAAGCAAACAACTATGTGACTATGCTCAGGAAAACTCACAGCATATTCATACATTGTATAAATGTTTTTTTGTTTGCTGTTTTTTCTAAAATTTGTCAACCGGTCTTTTTTACATTAGAGGTTATAATCACTTCTATGTTACTAAATATTATAGATTTTACTGAATAATAGCTACATTATCTTTACGTTTTCAAAGTTTCTGAACATTTTGGCATACCTTAGAAAAAATGGATGTATGTGTGTGTGTTTTCGGATACAAATTTTTGTTGACGATTTCGGGAACACCATCTCACCGATTTTGATGATTCAAAAAACATTCGATTCCTATTGATAAGAAGACGTGCTGATTAGTTTTTGGCAAAGGCAAGTCTAGCCGTTTCGAAGATACTGGGAAAAAAGTGCCAAAAACGGTAATGGATTTCAACAATTCAAAAACCATTTTACTTGTATTGACAAGATGAACCAAGAGATTTTTGGAAAGTCAGGTCTAGGGGTTTTTGGAGATCTAGTGAAAAAAGTAACAAAATGTCATTTGATGGTCAAAAATGATCATTAGACATATGCACCTCAAATTATCATATTTTTAATGGAGATTTTAATAATACGTATGAATTTTGTTTACATTTCTATGGGTTCCGTAACATCGTTTGCTCGAAAGATTACAACGAGGCGCTTACGCGCTTCGAAAATTTCCCCTGCTTCAAAAAAAAAGTTCGAAATTTTCAAAATAAAAAAAACGTTTTTTTTCAGTCCTTTTTCAAGAATTTTTTCAGAAATTTAGTATTTTTCAAAAATCGATTTTTTTTTCAAAATTTAAAAAAAATATAACTTTTTTTAAAAAAAATAAATTTTTGGTACGGGAAGTTCCAGCAATTTGCCTTAAGGCACGATTTCATCACCACTAGTTTTAATATAATTTACTTCTTTATTTACTATTTTTTATTGTTCACATCTGTACTCTCAGGGTAAAGATTCAGTTGTTTTTTTTACCTCACCCATGTGAAAAGCTTTTATATAGGTTATATAAAAAACGTTAAATATAACTTAAAATTAGCAATACATCTTATGAAATAATTAAATAACTTAAAAATTATATTGAGCTCTCGTAAACTAAACAGCAGTGCTAATATTAGTAAAGTTAAACAATATCAATAATTAAAAAGCTTCAATTACCACGATTTATAGATCAGATTTGCATCATTACTGCATTGTTATGTAATAGCGCTCTTTTTGTTTTGTCATTTAATGCCACAAGGCAATTTATATATAACAATATCATCGTCATTATTGCGTCTTGAGGAGATAATCATTTGTTTTATTCCATTTAAACTTTGAGCGAAAGTAAAAGCCATAACTTTTTAAGTTCACCGTGTAACAGAACAGATATAATGATACTCACCAAGTAGGCTGAGTAATTAGAGCAGTTTTTATGCATTGTTTTAGCATGTGGATTTAAATATCTTATTGTATTGTGATGAGTTTCGGTTTTATTTTATGTTGCAGATTTATCATATGGATGTTGAATGTATATATATTTTTGTTTTATTACTCGTAAACTTCTTGATGGACGTGCCGCGATAACGAGCAATTTAGTAATTATGTGTATCATATTTATATCTTATTGTTGACCGACTTCTCATGGTTGTATGTTTGATACGATTTGCATTGTTTATCATAAGATTATTCATATTAATTGAAATCAATCAAATTGTTATTTATATACAGGATGGAAAAAATAGTTTTGATAATAAAAATAAATTAACTACTGTAGTAAGTAGCATTTTGTCTTAAGACAAATTGCATGAACTTCCCGATAGGTACGCATAATAAGCTATTCAGCTATTTAAGTAAAATGTTAAACTGTTTATTTCGCTACAATTTTCGCTTTCACTAAAATAAATATAATCGATACAATTTCAAACAGATGTATTTCAAACACACTTATAATATGCGTAATTCTATAAAATACATTTAATAGATTTTATTTCATCTATTTTGTCAACTGTAATCAGTAGCTACCTGCGAAACACCAAAGAACGTACATATGCTGAAACGCAAGGCAAAATTCTAATATTTATTAATTTTTATAATTCAACCGCTTATCGTAGGCCTATAATCTTTTAGTATGTTATATTAGAGTACCGAATCTATCGTTCTACAAAGTTACATCTTCACGTTTTAACCGTTATTATTTTTTTCCAATATTTAATTATGAAGAAATGGCCCGGTCGATCTTGAAAAGTTTTTGAATGTTCAAAATCGATTCAAGATTTCGGACTGAAACATGAACGTGCAAAAAAAAACTACACTTTTTTGCTAATTACAAAGAAAGCTTGACCATTGTCGCACAAACGCTAGCATCGAATGGCTTTAAAATTTTTGAAATCGGTCTAGTTTTTGAAAAATACTCTATGGCTAAAAATCGGCTCAAATACGCACACACACATACCTTTTCCCAAAAAAAAGGTTTCAGTCGGTATTATACCCTAGCGGAATTTAGTTCGACATACCTAGTCTGGGATGCCTAAACGCATTTTCTTCGCTACACAGTAAAAAGTTTTCCAAATATGGTTTCATTCGGTTCAGAATTCAGAAAACTTAGCTGTAAAGTTAATAAAGTGTTACTTTGGGTGGTATTTTTATATCCATCGATAAATCATCTACGTGCTACGTGGGTTTGATGTATTAATCATCTCAACAGCGTGCACTTTCTGATCCTAACAGGAATCGTTAACAAAGGCAAACGGTTATGTATAATTTCCATGAAATATACGTGTAATTAGTTATACAAGCTGCTAAGGAACTATAATCGGTCAGAGCAAATCGTGATTTTTCGTTTAGAATGTAGTTTGCATATGATGCTGATCATGCCATTAGTTTATCCATATTACGGGATCATTTATCTGCATCAAGTTCACGTATTGCGGAATCGAGGGCTTGCAGATAACGAGAGCAAAATGAGCATTCCTCGCTGACAATTCAGTAACATCTTAATTGCATTTCGCCATTGACATGATCCTATTGCGTTTAATGCCCTAAGGCCCTTAGGCCAGAAGTGGAGGAATGCGGCCAGAAGAATACAAGTCCGAATCTTCGAGAGATGATCAACTCATGAGAATTCAGTACGTGCGGATCAGAGTTTGCGTACGTATAGAGAGTGATTGTCCGACCGCAATGGGCCGTACTTGTTCGCAACAGTCCATTAATATTGTTAGCGTCGAGTACTTTCTGACCAGCCTGAGAATCGATAGAGAGAACCTTGCGTTCGGATCGGAGAACTTTCTTTTTTCTTCCTTCGTTTATTTTTTCTGAGAGTCGCCGTCGACGTCTCCGCGTTTCGTTGCTGGACTTGGATCGTTCGTTCGTTCAGCGTTTTGTATTACCGTTTCATGTCTTCGTTGACCTATAACTTATATAGTGTACTTGAATGTCAAGGTGTGCAGTTGTCCGTCAGGGTACGAACGCTAACTCGAACCGGCCGTTTCTTAACTACGCCCACTCGGGGCATACCGGCCTGAGTTATGTGACACGCTTTGTTCGAGGAAGTGCTTCGAGCTTTTATTATGACAGCATTTTTTCGTCTTTTGACATTACATGTGATATGCTTGCTCACACACAGACAACGTACGCTTCGGAAAATTAGAATAATGGTAGCTGATTATTATACGGGATGATAGTAGACATAGTTCGTGATACTCTTTAGAAGAAAGCGAAAAAATCAAGTGTGCTTGATAGGCTTGAATAAAGAATCTTTTTTTTTTAAAAAAATGCATAGATTAATTGATTTTTTTAGGAAAAATCTAAAAAATCAACAGCGTTTGTGAAAACCAAATTTTTTATCAAAAAAAGTAATTGATCTCTTCAGAAAATTTCGAGAAAATTAACTGCGTTTAGAATAAAAGTGAAAATTGAATTTTTAAATAAAAAACAGCTGTATTCAAGAATGGAAAACTTGTAAATTGTATTTAGTGTTTTATAATTTTCATTAATCATAATTTATTTTATAGTAACGCAGCATTTCATTAACTCCCCGTAAACTAAGTTACATTATTGAAAAAAATCTTTGTTTATCTCTTTGTTCCAAGACTTTCTGAACATTTTGGCATACATTTGATGTGTATGTGCCTGTGTGTATGTGC
>NW_020538040.1:176114674-176161615 GCF_003426905.1 Ctenocephalides felis | reverse complement strand
CGCTCTCAATACTAGTATTGAAACAAATTGTACGTTTTCAAAAATGCATAAATTGATTTTGATGGACTTGACATACATTGTTACTATACTTTACTAAATATTTGACAGAAATTTAATGTTGAAACATTCAATAGTTTTTGAGATATGCGAGGTTGATGGGTGGCTGGCTCCGCGCATTGTCAGTGTTTGTATGGTCACGTTTTATATACATATGTAATGTTTTTCTTTACTTTTTGGTTCATTTCTAAATATGCCGTGGAACCCCATTTTTATTTCGTTGACCTCCAAATTTTGTTTTCCCTGCCGTGGACCTCTTGAAAGTTGCCATGAACCCCTGGGGGTCCATGTGGACCACTTTGGGAATCACTGGTCTAAACTAACATTCTAAAATGTTTTAAGTCTACTTTTTTATTATTTGAATAACTACCAGAAATTAAGGGTTCTATGAGCTGTTTTGCTTATTTACCTCTACTGATTACTATTATTAGTTCACAGTACCATCTCTGTGATGATTTTTTGTTACGACAATATATGTACTAGGGATGAATAAGTATAATATATTTAATTGGTTACATATTGCTATCTATATATTTTCTTCCGATTTCTATATTTTAACCAGTGTAACTACTGCTTGACAACAAGCTGACCAAGGCGATTATGGAACCTGAAACTTCTGAATAAAATTTATAGCTCTAACCACTTGCAAACCCTACATTTAAATAAAATACATTTTAAGACTATAACACCAAGTAGAATGAAATGTGTTAGATGAAATAATTAATTAATTAATTAATTAATTAATTAATTAATTAATTTAGCTTAGCTACCAATCTTAGTTCTACAAATATTACAAAATTGTTTTCTCTCAGATTATTTGTAAAATATCGCATCGATTATTTTTTAATCAAAGCAAACATTTTATTTAAATTTTATTTACAACATTTTATATGAATAGCTAAAATTTTTATTTATTAGGTCGATTATTGATAACTATCGTGAAGTTTGCTAGAAGTCTGAAGAAGTGCGATTTACAACTAGTATCTGATTGTTCCCAAATTAATAATCTATTCCGATAACATATGATTAGGTTTTTCTGAACACATTAACCTAAAGTTGTCATTAAGGTTAGCGAAATGTGTCTGGTGTTACAAAAACTTTTCAATGAGAAAGTAGCAATTTTGCGAAAAAAAGCTTTTACATATTGACTATTGTACTTCCTGTCGAAGCGTAATGAATTATACTATTAATTGGCAAAAAGCTATCAAGTTCAATAGAAACTGAGCGAATTTCAATTTAAAAAATCATTCAAGGTAATTGTTTAGTAAATGATGCGCAAAACTGCAAATGTTTAAATGTAAAGAAACATGGTAAAAACATTATTCTGGTCGTTGATGTTTGCTTATCGGAATGTAAGTAGTACTTTGTTCTAAAGGTAAAATGTTTTTTTTTTATTTTATGGGGATTCGGATATTTTGATCATATAGCCAGTCACATATATTTATTAACTCTTCTTGCATTCATAAACTAATTCTAGTATTAGTAATAAAATTGTAAAGAATATTTCAATAATTTTGCTGAATATCAAAATTTATGAATGGAAAAATGATGCTTTTTTTATCTACTTCCTTACACAATATTTGCTTTTGTTTTTCATAAATTTTATATTTGAAAGACCATGGTATAGTGTTTGATCTTTCACCAATGGTACTTGGATTTTTTTTCCTCCAGAGAAGGGTTTGCTCAAATCTTATTCTTTATAGTTGATACTATTAATGTTCCTATCTCTTGTTATATTTTTAAACCAAATCAAGTGGCAAAATATTTATACTTCAAGAAATTGTGTATGCACGTTTGTATATGTATGTTCTGATACAAATTCTCGTCCACGATTTCAAAAGCACCTATTAACCGATTAAAATAATTCAAAAAGCATTCGATTTCTATTGATGGGGACAAATAAAAGTAAAAAGTTAGGTGAAGGCAGGTCCAGTCGTTATAATCAGTCCAGTCCTTAAATACAAAACAAAGAATGCAAAAAATGTCAAATTTAGTTCATGAGAATACGGAACGTCCGATTTGAATGATTCAAAAACCAACTTACTTGTATTGACGGAGTGAAGAATTTAAGATTAAGTTTTCCGGGGGCAGGACCAGCGGATTTGGACATCTAATAAATAAAACTTTAGAAAGTGGTCATTTGGCGGTTATAAATAATCATATTTTATAGCGATTTTTAATAATATGTAAAAAAAAATTACATTTCTATGGGTTCCGTACCAAGATTCATAATTTTTAATCGTTAAAGACGCGACGCGGCGATATTTGATATCAGGTCTCTAAAACAACTACGAAGCGCGATCGCTTTTAGAAAATTTCAAAATTTTTAAAGATTCTGAAAAAAAGATGACAGTTTTAGTTCTCGCAAAAGCTTAGTAATCGCAAAAGAAATCGAAAATTAATTTTTTTATAAATCTTTACGTTTTAAAGGTTTCTGAACATTTTGGCATACCTTAGCAAAAAAAAAGATATATATTGGCATACCTTAGAAAAAAAGAATATGTGTGTCTATGTGTTCGGTAAAAATTTTTGTCGACGATTTTGGGAACACAGTTCAACCGATTTGATTGATTCAAAAAACATTCAATTTCTATTGATAAGGAAACGTGCTGATTAGTTTTTGGACAAGGCAGGTCCAGCCGTTTCGTGTAGATACGGGAAAAAAATGGCAAAAATGGCAAAAATGGTAATCTTGTTTTTAAAAGAAGTGAGTAAAAAATTCAATTTTTTCAAAAATTTCAAAGCTCTCAAAAATCATTTTTTTTAGAGTTTAAATAAAAATTGATTTGTTTTTGTAAATTCATGGTATAAAAAGTTTCAGCAATTTGCCCTAATGCACAATACCATACACCACTAATTCAAATAATTTTAGTCAAATATTTTTTAAATTTACGAAAACCGAACGAGTGCCGTTCTAAAAAAAAATCTATATCATTTAAAATCTCGTACACAAAATCAGTATGTTAGTAAACCACGTAAAGTGAAACGTCTAAAATTCCCTAAATTATTTAATTAATTCGCCAATTAAATAATGACACAAGCAGGGCACCTCGTGCCGCTCCGTCGGCCACGGCTCGCCCAAATGGGACACACTTTCGCACGCGGCCGTGCCGGGACGCAATGTCACCTCAACCGAGAGAAAGTATCAATCGTGAGTAATGGACACTGCAATTCTAACTTCGACGGAAAATTAAATATCAATCATGAATTTATAAACTAATGACTTTCCATAACCGACAGTAAATAATTAATTCAAGGGGGTATCCATCTAGACCAGACTATAGACTTGAATTTTAAGCAATTTTTGAAAGGCCGTAAAAAAATGCAAACAATATTTTCACTATGTTTTTTACGAGTTACTAATCAATGTTTTATAAAAATATAAATAATAGTCATATAGAATATAAAAAATAGTCATACAGTTTTAATTCTAAAAGGTGATGATAAAAAAAAACTGATCTGCAGTACTAAGGACGAGCTAAAAATGTTATTTCACAAAACAGCCATTGCCTGTAGCAAAAATATTATTTAACTTTTTGTAGGGTAAGTTATAGTAATCGCAAAAAATCTTAAACAAAAATTTTTATTTATCTTTACTTGCTTTCTGAACATTTTGGTATACCTTAGAAAAAATAGATGGGTGTGTATGTATGTATATATGTATGTGCGGATACAAATTATTGTCGACAATTTAGGAAACATGGATCAACCGATTTGAATGATTCAAAAAACATTCGATTCCTATTGATGGGGGAGACGTGCTGATTAGTTTTTGGCCAAGGCAGGACACGGTCAAAAATGGTCATTCAATTCGGGACGTCTGATTTATATGATTTAAATAACATTTTGCTTGTACAGATGAAATAGAAAAATGCTGAAACTTTTGGGAAAGCAGGTGCAGCGGTTCAAAGATCCATTAAAAAATAGTGAAAAAAAAACGTTATTTGGCGGTCAAAAATGATTATTGCACATATGCGCATCAAATTATCAGATATTTTATAGAGATTTTAATAATAAGTGCAAATTTTGTTTTCATTCATTTTTCAATTATAATGTTTTAACGTTTTGACAGCGAACCGGGACTTACGAGCTCCTAGATATTTTTTTTCGTTTCAAAAACATATTGCGACTGCTTTAAAAGAAAATTGAAACTTTCAAACAACTTCAAAATATAAATATATTTGTTTTTCCAAAAGATCCGTTTTTTTTTCACAATCAAAATTATCAAAAGTCAAATCAAAATTCTCAAAAAATTATTTTTTTAAAGTTTTCAAACATTTTTAAATTTTGCTTTTTAATTTAAGTTTTGACAATTTGCCTTAAGGGACCATGTCATGCACCACTAGTTTACATTTTATTTGATGTTCTCAAATTTTCAAAAAATAGAAAAAATCTGAAGTTGGTGATGAGCATAGTTCATACTGATAATAAGTATATAAAGAAGACTCTGTAAAAAGGTCAAGTAAATCGGTCCAGTAGAAGTTGAGAAATCGTGGGTATCATATCAAAAAGCAGTTTCGAGAAAAACACGTTTAAAGTTTCGCAGAGGAAAGAAACAGAGGAGGATTATCATGGTCAAACAGCTATATCTCTGAAAATAATTCAAATTTTGAAAACTCTTTTTATACACATATTTCTAAATATTTTTTCTAATTCTAGACCAGAATGCTACCTCAAATCGATTTATGTTTATAACATTGCAATGAATTATATTACAATTATATAGACGACATATTAAAAATACATAAATCGCAGTGAAGCTTTAAATTTGCAGTACTTAAACATAAATCTTATCCTATTTATGGCATCGAATCACTTTGTAGTATTTATGGAAGAAATATCAAAAGCTTTATAAAGAAATGCGGTACAAACGAAGAGCATACATTTTTGGTTTATTCTTATTTTGTTTCTGAACAAACTAAGTGAAAAAATTGTGAATATAAGAATTGATTGCTTTGTCTAATATCTACACATCTCTATATTAAAATTTTTAATTTCACTTATTCACAGTAATGATGTAAATAGATCGTAGAAATCTCAAATATTTGCAAAAAAATTGATTTAATATATCCAAAACATAAATGCAAGCAAAAAGAATGAATATCGTTTACGAACGAGAAAGCAGTGCATCTTCTCTCTAGTTTATTGAGACATTACAATTAGCTGTCAATTTCTATCAATAAAAGACTTTATTAAAACCGTAACCTAAATAATTTATTTTTAAGAGCTTTATGTTTATGAATAATAATAAAAATCAATGATTATTATGGACAATACAGACAGGGTGTGAGACTATGCCTGTTCTGTTTGTTGAAAACCAATTTCCTTCTAAAAATTTATACAAAATACAGTTTCCAGCAGACATGGATCTCGATTCTCAAAAGTATAGGCTCAAACAGTTCTTATTGTCTGTTTGTCTCATTAAACTTGTAGATTTACAAAGTATTCAAAAAATTCAACACATTTCACAATCGTTTTTGATGAGCTATTTTATACAGCATGAAAGGCAATTCCAACCAAATGCAATTGCTCGGACACGATTGTCTTCGTTTGTTTTGATGTGATGTCTAACCTCTGATGTTTGTTCCTAGAAGATTTGAATTGTTAACGGTCATAAAACCGGAACTGCACAATATATCGCACAATGACACTCGGTCAGTGGACTAACATAAACACGAGCCACTCTTTTATTGTTGATCGTATCAGGAAAACTGGAGAATCTTTGATCAACGTCGACAGCAAATCTCTGATTTCATCTTAGGAATGTTAATTTTACTTATCAGCTTCCCGTAGGGTAAGTTTTAGAAATCGCAAAAAATCGAAAATGAAAATCATTATATATCTTTACGTTCCACAGGTTTCTGAACATATTGGCATACCTTAGAAAAATGGATGTGTGTGTGTGCGTGTGCGTGTATGCGTGCGTGCGGACACAAATTTTCGTCAACGATTTTTGGAACACGGATCAACCGATTTTAATAATTGAAAATCATTCGATTTGTTTTGATAAGGAGCCGTGCTTATTAGTTTTTTGCAAAAACAGGTCTAGCCGTTTTGAAGATACGGGGCAAAAAGAGCCAAAAATCAGAACCCAGTTTTTGGGAGAACGGTACATCCGATTTAAATGATTTAAATAACATTTTACTTGTATTGACGAAATGAAGAGGTGCTCTATAAATCTCTATAAATTATCAGATATTTTATAGAGATTTTAATAATGTGTACACATTTTATGTAGATTTTTTTCGGTTCCGTACCAAGATTTTTAACTTCCCGTAGGGTAAGTTATAGTAATCGCAAAAAAATCGAAAATGAAAATTTTTATATATCTTTACGTTTCAGAGGTTTCTTAACATTTTGGCATACCTTAGAAAAAATGGATGTATGTGTGTGTGTGTGTGTGTGTGTGTGTGTGTGTATGTATGTATGTATGTATGTATGTATGTATGTATGTGTGTGTATGTATGTGCGGATACAAATTTTCGTCGACGATTTCGGGAACACGGATCAACCGATTTTAATAATTCAAAAAACATTCGATTCGTATTGATAAGGAGACGTGCTGATTAGTTTTTGGCGAAGGCAGGTCCAGCCATTCTAAAGATACGGGGCAAAAAGTGCCGAAAACGGTAACTCAGTTTTTAAGAGAACGGAGCGTCCGATTTTAATAATTCAAAAAACATTTGACTTGTATTGACAAGATGAAGAATTGATCAAATTTTCATAAAGGCAGGTCTAGCGGTTTCGGAGATCTAACAAAAAAAGTAACAAAAAATGCCATTTGGCGGTCAAAAATGATCATTAGACATATGCACATCAAATTATCAGATATTTTATAGAGATTTTAACAATAAGTATAAATTTTGTTTGCATTCCTATGGGTTCCGTACCAATATTTATTCGTTAGACGGCGACGCGGCGCTTACGCGCTTTGACATTTTGTCTTTATGCAGTTAAAGCAGTACGATTGCTTTGAAAAAAGATCTTCCAAAATATGCCAAAATAAAGAAAACATTATTTTTTCCAAAAAAAATTTAAAAAAAAAAAAAAATTAGATTTTTTTTTGAAAAAAATTTTTTTTCAAAAAAAAGTAATTTTTTGTTTAATTTATAGTTTCTCAAAAATCTTATTTTTTTGAAGTAAATTTGTTTTAAAAATGTCAATCGTTTTTAAAAAAATAATAATTTTTGGTACGGGAAGTTCCAGCAATTTGCCTTAAGGCACGATGCCTTAATTGCCTTAAGACAGAATTCCACTTACAGCTAGTTAATTTTGAAGTTCATCTATATGTTTCAAACAAATGTCTTCGAAATTTTCGACAATATGGAATAACCGATTTGTGTGATTAAAAAAAACAGTCGGTCCGTACTCGATTGAGAGGCGTTTTTGCAAAAGGCACGTCTAGCTGTTTCGGAGTTATGGAGCGCAAAGGGTGTAAAAATGATTAAATTAATGATTAAATTAATTTAAAAAACCTTTTGCTTGTGTAGACGCTGTGCAAGAAATGCTTTTACAAAAAACTCGTAATTTTGAAAGTTTTCAAAAATAAGTTCAAAATTTAAAAAAAATGGATTTTTTACAAAAATTTGAGGATTTTTCAAAATTTTTAATTACGGTACGGTAAGTTCCAGCAATTTGTCTTAAGGCACGATGCCAACCACCACTTGTTTATAACAAAAATTGAACATTCCAGTGGCTTACTGGCTATGGACTTCAAATCAGAAGTTCCTGATACTCGCCATGGAATGTCAGATGTCAAGCAGCAGTGACATCGGTTTTCACTTGAAAGTACAGATAGCAACATATTCCCAAGAAATAATATTCTTTCTCTAGCATTTCTATACCAAAAAAAATTTTCAGTATTACCGAAATTGTAGTAATCATATAGAGATAGGACAATCGTTTGATTTTCTATCCTTAAAACCGTATCGTTTAAGGAGTCTTTATCAAAAGACAAAAGAAAGCATAATCCTAAATATGTAGATTTTTTTTTCATTTCATTATAGATGTCACCTTATTACTAATATATAAAATTGACGATCGTTTTTAGTATACGTTCATAATTAAGTGAAGAAAACGCTCTTCCATTGACATTATTATTTTGCTACCGTTCTATAGTCAGTCAGTTTATCATAAATCAATCCAAGACTGTAAATAGAAAATCTCATTTTCTTATTGCTACTGTGAACTATTCCGCAAATGGTCCTGTTAATGACGATCGATATTATTATACAAGTCATAGTATATAATTTTCATGTAAACTTTATTACAAGTTAATAGGTATTTATATTGAAATATTTTTATAAAATATAGTAAAACTAGAGGTGTATGGCATCGTGCTTTGAGGCAAATGTAGACTCAATCGAGGCGCAATATTAAAATCTTGGACCTTTATTGCCAATATTGCGCAATATCATATGATTTATTATAAACAAGAAACATGTTTCCCAAATAGTTTAATTATAAGAATTAAGAAATATGAGCTACCACATATTTTTCTAATCTTTGATTGATTTTTATAATTCAATCACTTTACATAGGCCCATATTATTTTAAGAAAGTTGTTTTGAGTATCAATTATATCATCATACAAAGTTTCATTAAAATCCTAGAAGAATAAATCTCAGGTTATTCTTGTAAGCATTTTATGTTATCTATTAATTTAAATTATGTACCATTAATATCTATAATTGTACAATTGTGTTGTATAAATATAAATATAGATATAAATGAATAAATAAATGAATAAATAAATGAATAAATAAATGAATAAATAAATGAATAAATAAATGAATAAATAAATGAATAAATAAATGAATAAATAAATGAATAAATAAATGAATAAATAAATGAATAAATAAATGAATAAATAAATGAATTAATAAATGAATAAATAAATGAATAAATAAATAAATAAATAAATAAATAAATAAAGAAATATAAATAAATATGTTTGCGTTGTCGGTACGATTTCAAAATTTCATATCTATGGAGCAACTAGACGTATAAAAAAAATATAAACAATATTCATGTATTACTACATCACCAACAAATGACACATATTAAATAAACAGCTATTTAACTATATTCTAGCTAATTCAATATTGTAGTACTATTTTTTTTTTGCTATTTTTCAAAAAGTCATCACCTGGTCGTTTTTAGCCCATGAGTTGGGTAAAAAGGAACCAGCGCATAATTGCTACATTATTCAACCAATGCAAAATATAAAATTTATTGGTATATTTTTTTAAGAAAACAACACTGTATATAACCTTGATCTGGTATTTTGTCAGAAAAATTCATCAGCAGAGTTGGAATAACTATTTATTAAATTTATCTCTTGTAAAACTGTTGTATTTTAAGTTAAAAAAGTCACATATTTTTTCAATGTTTGATTAATGTTTATAATTAAATCACTTCACATTGGCCAATATTATTTTAAGAGGTTTTTTTGACTATCAATTTCATTACCATACGAAGTTTTATTAAAATCCTAGAAAAGTAACTATAAGTATAAAAAAATCTAAATAATCATCTATGACTACATCACCAAGTGGTTTCATTTCATTTGTTCAATTTAATAAAAAATGTTACACATGCCTGGCCCGCCAAACATTACATGATGCCTGTTGACCGAATTACATATGATTTGAATGAAGATAAGCAGTTATATCGCGAAAACCACGTAAAAATATTCAAACTGTAATTCCAAAATCGGTTAGAAAAATATCAATTTAATGTAATAAACAAACATCGTGATCTGACAATGGTTTACATTATAATGGTTTGCTCTATAATGTAAAAGACTCTCGCGTTAGAAATTCCCAGCATATTTGATATGTGCTATGTTTATATATATATATATATATATATATATATATATATATAACAAGTTTACTAAGCGAATAATAGTAGCAAGATATATCACTCAGTATATTTGTTTTGATCGTTTTTTCAAAATATGTACGTATAAATATGAACAAGAGCATTTGTTCATAAAATAGAACATTTTGTTCTATTTATTTCTTTACAAGTGGATTTATGCCTCGATCTGGTTCACTTTGGTAAGAATAAGTCAATGCTACTACTTATTTGAATTTATTCAAGAGAAAAGCTGTGCCTGTTTTGAAGTAACCGGGCTTGATTTGCCAACAAAAAAGTATTTTCAGGACATAAATAATATAATATAAGATTACTTCAAACAATTGATAAATTAATTTGCTGATTCTAAATATAATTTAAATTCTGTGAATACGAATATAATGAAAACTCATATAGAAAGTGGTTTAGTTATAAAAATTTATTACATTTTGGGATCAAAGGTCACCCTGTTACAAAATATGTATTTATATTAAACGTGCTTTCTATAATATTTTTTTATTTATTTATAGTAAATAACTCTTAAGAATGTGTACAAAATTAAAAAAAAACTGCACTGGCTTCTTAAATCATAACAAACATTAACAATTGTGTAAAAATTAGTACACTAAAATAGTAATGTTAAATTGAATTCTGATATGTGATGGCTAAAAACTGGTAATATGAAGTATATATCAAATAAAAATGATTATACATAGAAATAAAGTCTTTCAATAAAAATATGTACAATCGATAGAATACGATGCAAACTCATTAGCTATATAGCAACTCTGAATACGGTAGGTTCAATTTAATTTGTAATAATTATACTGAAAAAGACCAAACCATCTACATAAAAACAAATAACACATATCAAATAAACAGCTATCTAACTTTGTTCCAGCTAATTCAATATTGTAGACCAATATGTTTTTTTGCTATTTCTCAAAAAGTCGTCACCAGGTCCTTTTACCCCATAAGAGTGTGAAATGGGACCTGTAGTCTACATTATTCATTATTTATTATTCAAACTACATTATTCAATATATGCCAAATATTAACTTCATGGGTACACTTTTTTTAAAGAGATAACACTGTATATAACCTTGATCTGGTAGTTTGTCAGAAATATTTATCAGCAGAGTTGGAATAACTATTTGTTAAATTTATCTTTTGTAAAACTTTCTTCAACTCAAAGTACATTTCTATATACTATATTTTATTGCTAACGTCTTTTTAAGGGTAAAGGTCCAGAAGTTTCTTTTTACCCCACCCACGTGTTACATTAATGTTATATACTCGTACATAAAACTTACATAAAAAAACTGTTGAATATAACTTAAAAATATGTATATGGCTAATTTTTTAAGTAAAGAATACCAATGAAAAAAAAAACAAAAATAGCATATAACTCATACAACAATTAAATAACGTATGTGACCATTATATTTAGATATTGTAAACTAAACAACAGAGCTCAAAACCAAAAAAGTACCTACGACAACAGTACTTTCGTTAAGAAATTGACAACGTGGCCGTATATCTTTCTTGATCTGCGGAGATCCTAGGCCCTAGGTGCAAGTCGATATGCCACTTACGCCTAGTTTAAAATCCGGAAATCGGTTGCATACCGTTACGTGTATGTATATCTTCACTTGTTCGCTTGAGTTGATTATGTACGATGTGTAATTATATTTTTGCACGTACGATACATCGCTATGTGTAGTGTAACCTAGAAATAATGTTTAATTACCAAGTGAGTATATGAATATACACGAGACGAAACTATCATGGGGATACACGATGTCCTAATTAATGCTTGAGGTATTTAATTCACTCTAATAACTCTCATTGAAAACACGAGTACTAGACGGAGCGACGGGGACCACACGAAAAAATTGATTGAAATTTAAATCATCTCGATAAATACACTTATGAAGAAATGAAGCAGAACAAAGTGTTCTTGTTCATACTTAAATGTACTTTTTTGTATACATATTAGGGTGGTCTTTAACATGGACATTTCAAATTTCCTTGCTCCTAAGGGCTCAAATGGTTCCAAATTGATAAAAAACAATTCTCTGAAAGTTTTAGCTCTTAATATTAACGTTTAGATAGAGCGCAATTCATTCAAAGATTTGTATGGAAATAGCATGAAACAATTTTCAAAAATTTTGCGGAGCGTCGAATTTTCAATAAAAAATTACACGAATTATCACTTTTAATTAATTTGTCGCTAAGTTATACCTAAAAAATTTATTTTTTAATTTTCAAATTTTTTTCCATGCTTTTGCATACGAAGTTTGATTGAATTGCGCACTATCTTAAAGTTAATATTAAGAGCTAAAACTTTCAAATAATTTTTTTTTTCAATTTGGAACCATTTGAACCCTTGGAAGCCAGGAAATTCGTAAATGTCCATATTAAGGACCACCCTAATACATATATATCGGTATTTTATGGCGTTTAGCGCACTGCCTTGTGTAGACGTTAGTGAGACCCTCGCTCTCGACTACCTGATATCATGCAGTGTACTGATATTAAATTTCACTTGAAAATATGGATAAACTAGTGGTGTATGGCATCGTGCCTTGAGGCAAATTGCTTAAACTTCCCGTACCAAAAATTACATTTTTTAAAAAACATCAAAAGTTTTTTTTAAACTTTGAAAATATTTGATTTTTGAATATTTTGAATCTTTTGAAAAAAGTTGACTTTTTCGAAAAAAAAATAACTTTTTTGAAAAAATAAGACTTTTTTGAAAACAAAAAAGATTTTTTTATATCTTTAAATATTTTGGAAATTTAGATTTTTTTTAAAGCAATCACCCAGCTTTAGCTGCAAAAATTATTTTAGCAAAAAATGGTCATAATTTCATCAAAACTAGGCTGCACTTATTAAAAGCTCACATTTCATTCATTATTATTATTTTCGAAACAACGTTAAATAATTTTATTTCTAAGAATTTTCAGGTCAGTTAAGGTCAATACTACATCTTGTCCTCTCTGCTTGACGTTAAAGTCTGGGACACCCTTTATATTCTACTACCGCCTGGAATTTTCTGGCAAAATTTATAATCAATAGCAATTTGTTATAAATATATAAAAATATAATTTAATTACATTTTATAATTTTTTTTTTGGAATATCTTCCACAGAGTCTCTTTTAGTACCTTTAATATAATTAATGACTGTACCACTAATTTAATATTTTATTAAAAAATTGTGTCAAGTAATTTTTTTATAAATTATTTGAAAAGTATTGTTAATGATAATATTTATCATTTATAATAAACAATTATATTTTCTATGTCATGTTTTTTTATTATAATCAGTTCGAAATATTATTCAACAAATTGAATGAATATTATACCCAGGCTTTATATACGAGCTTTTATTTAATTTTATTTCAAAAAGCTAGAAAGCTTTTCAATTAATGTTAGTTATAATGCTATTGCAATGTTGCAATAAATATTAAAGAAAATTTCACTTAGTGTTTATAGAGAATATATTGCCTTGTAGAAACTTCTACAATATTTAATTTCTCATGTCAATATTTATTCGTACGACGGACGTACGACTCAATTGAAATATCTCTTATTTCAATATTCATACTGAGTGAAAATATTTGTAGACATTTATTTTATTATGATTCATTTGGATTTTATTGCGGATATAATAATATTTTATAGAGCTTTGTACTTCAAAAGTTGATACATTTCATTTTGTATTTATTACATTGATTTTCTACTGTTTATTAATTGGAAGTACATAGTTTTGTTCTGCTGGCAGATTTACGATTCAATGTCTGTATCGATTTTCTTCTCGACTTGAAAGTAGATGCAATAATTTAATTTGCAATAAATATAGCTCACGTCTTCTAAGCAATAAAACGTGATTGATGAAATTATTGTTTTTGTGATGGTAAAATTAACTTATGTCACTTTCGTTAGGTGGCTTTTTGTAAGAACAACTGTTGATACTCAATTAGAAAATTGTTTTTTGTGAAAAATGTTGATATTATTTCAGATGGCTGTGAAATATTATGTATATTTCTAAGCAATTGTTCAAAATAGGATTTGGAAAGGAGACTTTAAATGTTTAAAGTTTTTTTTAAAAAATATGTCAAAATTTGTTCAAACCGTACCAAACAAAATAACTAAATATTCGGTACGCAAAAAAATCGAAAATGAAAACTTTTACATATTTTTATGTTTCAAATATTTTGTAACATTTTGGCGTACTTTAGAAAAAAAAGATCTGTTTGTGTGTGTATTTATGTATGTATGTTAGTGCGGTTACAATTTTTGCCGACGTTCTCAGGAACTTGTATCAACCGATTTGAATGATTCAAAAAACATTCGATTCCTATTAAGGGGAAGACATGCTGATGAGTTTTTGGGGAAGGCAGATCCAGCCGATTTGGGGCTACGGGGCAGAAACTGCCAAAAATTGTAATTTCAGTATCATTAGTTAAAGTTAAATATTTACTAAGTACTTGAAATACTTATTAATGCCTATGTTTTAGCTATTGTTTAAAATACGTTTGGACAAGAAGTACTTCAGGAGATATGTTTTTTTTTTAACTTCACTTAGGGCATATTAGAGTAAGTTATAGTAATCGCAAAACAAAAACGAAAATGAAAGGTTTCTGAACATTTTGGTATACCTTAGAAAAATCGTTGTGTGATACAAAATTTCGTCGACGATTTCGGGAACACCGTTCAACAGATTTGAATGATTTAGAAGACATTCGATTCATATTGATAATCTAGCCGTTTCGAAGATACGGGGCAAAAAGTACCAAAAACGGTAACTTAGTTTTAAAGAGAACGGAGCCTCCGATTTTAATAATTCAAAAAACATCGTAATTGTATTGAAAAAATAAAGAGCAGGGCCAGCGGTTTCAGAGACCGAGTAAAAAAAGTAAAAAAAAGATATTTGTCGGTCAAAAATGATCATTAGACATATGCGCATTAATCTGTCAGATATTTTATAGAGATTTCAATATGTAGCAATTTTGTTTATAATTATATGGGTTCTGTAACATCATTTGTTTAAGCAGCTAAAGCAGTGCGATTGTTTAAGAAAAAATTCAAAATTTCCAAAATATTTCAAAATAAAAAAAATCAAGTTTTTTTTTCCAAAAGAGTCATTCAAAAACTTAAGATTTCTCAAAAAACTAATTTTATTAGTTAAAAAAAAAAATTGCTAAGGGAAGTTCCAGCAATTTGCCTTAAGGCTCGATGCCATTCATCACTAGTTTTAAATTATATTAATTCGATTCTTGTAACGACTTCTGTAGCTCGTGTGAAGACCTCCTTAATTTTCATGCAGCTAGTAATTTTCTCACTAACTGTTCTCCAACTAGATATTACCTACCATGATTGATTTACGAGGAAAATATGCGGCAGTCATAATTAAGTCCTCGATCTTTTTATGCTTTTAATCTTTAATCTGCAAATCTTTATTGAAATAATTCGAAAGTCTCGAAATGTAAAAGTGCATTTCTAGTAACAGTGATTTATTTGTATTGATAATAGATTCTGAATAAAAACTAGCATGATGAATTCATGAACTTGATCGATTGTTTTATCTGCCAATGCAAAAGGAAAGTAGTCGATAATGAGCGAATCGGGGTTTTGCATTCGATATGTGAATTAGATTAGAATTCATTGAGCTGGTGATTAATTATGATATGTATCAGTAATAAATCACATAGTAAAAACATTGACTGATAATGTTTTACTGCGATTGTAGAGGCAAAACTACACAATGTATGGGCACGACCTATATTGATACTGTGAGAGATTTATATTAATTATTAAAATTAGGGCTTTTTGACTCAATTGTATAAAAGCTTTGGTGTCCAGTGCCCTGCTTCATTGCACACCTCAGCCAGCCTGATATCAAGTACATATTATAATATGATTCTAAGTAAAAATAACTTTTCCTCAGAATTGCACCATTCAATTAAAAATATCATCAGTATTATAGAAATTTTAATAATAAACCTATAATTTGCATAGATAAGTAAATCATTGGCTTGCTTTCTACTAACAATAAGCAATATTGTTGAAAAGAAGATTCATCACTACAGATCGTATGTCTTTTAAATTCTATTGCTGTTAAAAAAAATCTAATCAAAACTATTTCGCAATCAAGTATAAATTCTAGTAGAATATAGAGCAAAAATTTGAATATATAATTCACTAAATATTATTATTGATAATTTTCTTTACAAATCATAACTTGTGATAATTACTTACTTGAGAGTAATTGTTTTGCCATCAAAATTTCTTGGTTTTTCTATTTATTAGAAGTTTATGTTTTTAGTTAATATATTTATATAAATAAATCAATAAATAAATATTTTTAATATGTATAAATGTATATATAATTGATACTTAATTAAAAACAGGGATTATAAACAAAATAATTCTGTTTAAGTTTATTTTACTGATTAATTTCTAATATTAGTACTAATCAATTTCTGATAAATTACTAATAATAATTTATTTTAATAAACTTTATATATTCCTGAGATAACTAAATATATATTTTACAAATTTATTCTCTTGAAATTGTATATTTATATCATTAATTATAACGACTTTACATGTTGAAACAGAAATTGTTACTTATTTTAGGGTATAGCGGATAAAAAGGTCTACCATGAATATCTAAAAACCAAGAAATGTTGTTTTTTATTTTAATTGTTTAATAAGATGTATTGTTAATTTTAAGTGAGATTCAACAGATGTTTTTATATAACTTCTAGTAAGCTTACGTGCAAATTTAAGAAGCACCAACTGAACCTTTACTTAAAAAAAGCGTACACAATAAAACGTAGTAACTAAAATTGTAAATTTAATAGAGAAAGGTATCTCAAAAATAAATAAATTAAAACGATAGTTATTTCAACCCAGCTGATGAATATTTTAGACAAATACCAGATCAAGGTTATGAAGTGAAGCACATTTATTAGAAGTTTCAGAACCAATTCCAATTCTCGGAGTAGACTCATTCAAAATCCCCATATCCAATTATGTTATTTTAATTATCTATTTATTTTTCATTTGGCCCTACATTACAATGTAACCATATCCCTGTTCTACGTACTTCATTATGCAATAAATAATGTTACTGCTTTTTAGACCTTTCAACGTTTAGAATACAAATTATAATTTATCATTAACATAAGGGTTTACAACATTGTTAATTTATCACTCATAGTCACGTCATAATTAGCATTCTGCAAACGTTCAGAATGTTTGCATGTTTTTATAAAAATCAATCCAGGTTGATGCTGGTAATGCTTAAAAATCATCATACTAAATAAATAAATAAATTATGCAATTTGTACTTAACATAGTATTCAATTTAATTGACTTTTTTTTGTTTATTGGACATCAATCAGAACTTTACTTTAGAATCTTACGAGAAGTTGTACCGACTTCTTAAGCGACGTGGCATTTTTATAGATGGAAACCCAAATGATTATCCCATCTTATCTTTTTGATGAATTTATTATTACAATTTCTGTCCTGTTTATGATAATTCTACTAATGCGGCAATACCGGTAAAATTTTTACTATGAAATATATTGCTGTCTATGTTTCCTAGTAAAAACCGATGTCACTGCTGTTTGATATCAGGCTGTCCGTGGCGATCATTAAACCCGGGCATCTTCCTTATCCCCTCATATTACCTAAAATACTTTGAGTTTTAATCTGATAAAATTAACTCGTATTATTATTTATATCAGTTCTCGTGAATGTACTAAATTTTTATGGATTGTATTGAACTTTGAATACACAAGAAAAATCGATATTAAATCAATTTAAAAAAATCAAAGATTCATTTAATTATATTTATGCAATTTCAATAAATACTAGTAATTTATTATCTAACCGAATATGGTGCTTGGACCACACATTTCGATAGAAATAATCTTTTCATATCTAATAAAATATCTATTTTTAATAAAATACAACCGCGATGTGCTCAATAATACCGCAAGCTATGTTTTAATATCCATTGTAAGTTTTCTCTAAACCTGAAAGTATATTTAAAACATATTCACTTTTTTATCGGTATCTATCAAGTACAATATGTTTAATTAATTTTTTTATTTGAATTTCTACTGCGGTAAAAGAAATTTTATGGGAAGGCTTTGATCTGTATATAGGTAACCTATGTCCGACTATATATGTGATATAAATTTTTTAATATGTATATATATATATATATATATATATATATATATATATATGCATAATAATTCAATGATTATCAATAATTATTTAAATGACATAACAGTTATTTATCTGCATCATTAATTTACTTCAAAGCTACCATTACTGCTCTAATAATAATCGACTACTTTTTGTAATGCCATTAGATATATTTTTAAAATAATTATGATTATACTTCAATGTAAACACTTAAGTTTTGATATTTACAGAAATCTATATTATACCTAATTCAAAATTATATTTCGATTCTTTTCTTTACGGAAGAATGTGAAATTAAACACAATAACAAATATTTCGAAACAGTTTTTACTTATTGAATGGCAATTATTATTATGTTCAACAAGTCTGACTTTGTATTTGATCATAATTAAAAGAAGGATAAATAGATCGCAAAAACGGCCGCTTTGCCATTACTTCAATTTTAATTGTTTGCGCACTCCATAGAGGCGCCACCAACTATAGGACGTAAAATTACCCATAGGTTTCATTCCAGATAAGATTGATATAAATATATAATATATAAAATGAAGTCAAATGGCAATCAGAAATCTCCCACACTATTTTTTTGTTGAAGTTTAACTCACAATCAGCTTATGGCTTTGCCCTAGGAGCATCCAATATTTTTTATTATTATCTCACCAACAGTAACTTACTCTGTGATTGACGAATATACTCGTCATTAGCTCAATTCGGACTACACAAAACTGTGCGCATTTTGAAGTGCGCCACAGTTGGCTGGTTAAATGAAATTGGTAATCAATTTTAAAATCAATTTTGTTTAAAGAAGTTTAACGATTATACAAAATAGAATCTTAAATATTTCGCTAAAAATTTAGTGAGGATATAAATTTAACCATTTCAATTCAAGTGTTGTCCATGGACGACATCCGCATAAAGTGATGTGTGCACGGTTGCCGTTTATGAACGACATGTTCTGTGTCAGTTTTTGCTCCAAGATGTAACACTATGAGTTGAACTATTGGTAATTCTAATTTTTAGTTTATAGTCCAGTCATTATAGTAAGTTTATCTCGGAATTCGAGATACGCAGTTGTAAGTCTGTAAATACCCTAAGATAGCACTCTAAAAAAAAAGTCTCAAAACCTACATACGGTAAGATGTACGTAGGTTTTGAGACAACTTTTAGGGTGCTATTTTAGGGTATTTGCAGACTTACAGCTGGGTATCTCGAATTCCGAGATTTTTACCTAATTTAAGCTTAAATGACTGAATTATTATAATCGCAATTTTTCCGCATATTTTTATTGATAATGATAGAAATATTCTAAAATATATCGTTGTGTCTAGTTTATTCAATGGCAGTACTAATGGACACGCTGTCCCGTACAGCAGCGACCCTCTTGCGTGAAAGGGTTAACATTTGCTTCAATGTTGCAATACAAACCAGTATCACGCAAGAATAACTATGCCAATAAATCTGGTTAGTAATTTTTTTTTATTATTTATTTGAACAGCAATCAGAACTTATGGGTCCTATGAGCTGTTGTGGTGAATTTCTTACAAACTACGTTAGTTTTATTTTAGATGGCAACTCTAACAGTTTTCTCATCTCTGTGATGAACTTTTATTATTACAATTATTGTAATAGTGATGACTTTTTATTGGTGCAGTTTTCACTTGGAAACATATTGCTATCTATATTCCCAAGTGAAAACGGTTGTCACTACTGCTTGATAACAGGCTCCTCGAAGCGGAATCGAACCCGGGACTCCTGATACAGGTCTAAGTAAAGAATTTAGTTTATTTGCTCTTCACCTAATTTAATAACAATATTTTATTCTACCCGTTCGGATATTTTATACAGCTGTTGTAATTGCAAAAAGTACATGTTGTTGAATAATGCAAGTACGGAATCAAATCGTTTCTACCAATGTTTGTTGTAAAGTGATTTACCTATTTACTTGTTTTTCGCGTGTTTCGAGAACAATAAATCTTTTCATCACGTTCGGATTCAATTTACCGGAACGTCAGCGCGCGTGTGTGTCTCCGCATGCAGATCGTCGCGATTGAATGGCGAGTGTCTCTCGCGGCAAGACCGGCCGATATGTAGGCCACTGGCACAATGAATAGCGGTTCTTCGCGCGGGTACCAACATCGCGACCGGCGCGCCGCGACGCATGTTCACATATGCGCTAGGCACGGACCACGGGGATCTCTCTCTGTCAGACGGGATACAAGATACTAGATAGAACTCACGATCAATGCGGCGTCAAGTTATTTTTTTGCGAAAACTTCAAATTTTATTTACTTCTTCTAGGGTAAGTTATTGTAATCACAAACTAGCTGTAAGTGGAGTTCTGTCTTAAGGCATCGTGCCTTAAGGTAAATTGCTGGAACTTCCCGTACCAAAAATTATTATTTTTTTTAAAAACAATTAACATTTTTGAAAAAAAATTACTTCGAAAAAATTAGATTTTTGAAAAACTATAAATTTGACAAAAATTACTTTTAAAAAAAAATTTTTTTTTTTGAAAACAAAATTTTTTCATTTGACATATTTTGGAAATTCTGAACTTTTTTTCAAAGCAATCGTATTGCTTGAACTGCATAGAGACGAAATGTCAAAGCGCGCAAGTGCCGCGCCGCCGTCTAACACATAAGCATTGGTACGGAACCCATAGAAATGTAAAAAAAAATTATACTTATTGTTAAAATCTCTATAAATATCTGATAATTTGATGTGCATATGTCTAATGATCATTTTTAACCGCCAAATGGCTTTTTTTTACTTTTTTCATTAGATCTCTGAATCCGCTAGACCAGCCTTCATGAAAATTTGATCAATTCTTCATCTTGTCAATACAAGTTAAATGTTTTTTGAATTATTCAAATCGGACGCTCCGTTCTCTTAAAAACTGAGTTACCGTTTTTGACACTTTTTGCCTCGTATCTTCGGAACGGATAGACATACCTTTGCCAAAAACTAATCAGCACGTCTCCTTATCAATACGAATCGAATGTTTTTTAAATTATTTAAATCGGTTGATCGGGGTTCTCGAAATCGTCGACGAAAATTTGTATCCGAACACACACACACGCATACACACACACACACATACATACATCCATTTTTTTGAAGGTATGCCAAAATATTCAGAAACCTTTGAAACGTCGAGAAATTCGAAAATTTTCATTTTCGATTTTTTGCGATTACTATAACTTACCCTACGGGAAGTTAAAAATTATGTGTGGATGTGTGTAAAATATCTTTTTGTTTCAAAGGTTCCTGAACATTTTGGCATACCTTAGAACAAATGGATATACAGTAGAACCTCGTTTATCTGATCAATCAATAAGTATGTACATACCTACAATTCGAATTTTTGCATGATTAATGCTGCAGTTCAGTATATGTATGTAATAAAAATGTACATACATAAGAAAGTTTCAAGTTGTTAATAAATCTTATTTTTGTTGATATCTATGTATGTATTTGTTATTTTTAATAAATACACAACATTATTCTTCATACATTCAACTATCCGGGTTTTTGATTATCCGAATGCCTATCGACAACAATTTGTCCGGTTAATAGACACCCTACTGTATGTGTGTTTGTGTGTATGTTTTTTGTATACCAAAATAAAAGCGTTTAGGCATCCCAGACTAGGTCTTTTGTCTGAGTATGTCGGGATCAATACAGCCTGGGTATAATACCGACTAAAACCTCCGCTTATCTCTTGCCTCAGATCATCGCGGAAACCCCTGTTGGGTGTTACTTCATGGGGGAGTAAAATATCACGTGTATTTATTTTTTACCTCTACTTCAAAAACATTTCAAGTTTTTCAATTTTTTTTCCAAAAATTTAGCATTGTTCCTAAATACTAAAAATACACTTGATGTTGAGTGGAAAAGGAGGCGTAATTTTAAATATTACCAGGTATCATCAAGCGGGAGGGATGGGTTTAAAAATCCTTAAAACTAAATGACGTGATTAATGAACGCCTCCTTAGTTTCGTGATAGGCAGGTCCAACTGTTTCGCAGGTACTGAGTGCAAAGAGTTACAAAAAATGATGCAATTTTTGAGAAAACCAATTGTTCGAATAGGAAACATTTTGCTTATGTTTCAGATGTGTAGATATTAGTTTTTGATGATGGCAGGTCTTGTGGTTTTAAAATTTTTAAAATAAATTAACTTTTCTGTTTAAATAAAATAAGTATTTTTTATTATAAATGGGATTGTTTCATCGCTGACGATTTCCTTGTATGCATGCTATGTTTCATGTAAGTAAAACGTGTTGCCATATGGGCAGGAAACATTTAGATGAGGAATGTAGTCAACATATTTTCTTACCACTTAAATCCAGTAACTTTCATTATTTCTTTTAAACTAAATATATTTTTTGGTGTTTTGATAGAAGCCTAGATTTTGTTTATTTTTCTATGCTAAACATACGTACTTATATTATCTACGAAAAAATACTATTTATTTTAATCTCTCTCTAATCTATCAATCTAATTTATTTTGGTTTAAAATGTTTATATTGCATCATGTATATATTTTTGTAAATGATATATATGGCCACTTTTGGTCGAGTTTAGCAAAATTGCAAAAGATATAGTTTAGGGTTGTGTTTATTTAAAGTTCATAGATGTTTATTACAATATTTAAGAAGTTGGTATTAATATTTATTGAAAGTGGTGCATTTATTATGCCTGCATATACGTAATTAATTTTGATAATTCTTAAATGAATTCAAGGTAATGAATCAAAATGAAAAATTTGAATTTATCGCTACTATGCAAATCTAACTGTACACTTGATTTTGCAACTTCCTAGAAAAATATTAAAGGGCTTACTCATGACAGAAATGCACTTGAAAAAATGCAGGTTCTTAATTGTAATTTAAATAAATAACTTAAGGAAGGTGGTGAGTAGCCCCCTGTGATTGCAGCCATACGGTGTTTTTCTTTTCTATGCATTACTTTAATAAAATTGGTCTTCATTTGTTTTACATGGACTATATGTGTCGAAATCACTCAAAGAGACATTGTTTGTGAATGTTATTATGTAAATATGAATATTTTTTCATTTTATTGATCAATACATTTAAACTTATATACTTAATGTTTAATATATTTGCTACCTGTGGAACATAAAAACTAAAATAAAAATGCCTATATACATACAAATATTAATTTATTTATATAAAGACAACTTAATTATTAATTAACGTTATTATAAATTAATAATAATTTATTACATGCAATAAAATATTAAATGTTATCAACTGTAAGAGCACTTCTTGTATTTTTACATTATGAAAGTCCAAGAATATGCGATCATTTCAAATTCACATTTTAACACTTTTCATTCCAAAAAAATTCTTGCACAATTTTTAATTTTGCAGTAATTTTGTTGCTAAAATTGTCCTTCGCGTGCTAACATAATTTATATTCAATCGTAGGTTATACGAAAATTCATACTTCACAATACGCACAAATAAATATTTTCATTTGCATTATCTACAATTGGATGGCGTTTCTGTGGGTGATCTCGAATACGTCTACCTTCATTTGACATTTCCAATCATCATCGATTAGATATGGAACAATAAACCGTAATATTCATACTTCCAATTCTCCAAATATTTAACAATTTTAGTTTCTTTCATTCGAAAAATAGACAACAAATATTACGTTATTGCTGCACCCACTACGCCTTTAATAGATTTTTTTACATAATTTCAAATCACTTTTCAGTCGATCACAGACTAGTAGCATGTGATATCCAATCCACTGTATGTGCCACCCTATGGTAGATCCCAGGTTGACCTCGGGTTGCACAACTATAACCGGCAGATACGACTCCGATTAAGTACCATCTTCCTGATTTTTCCATCATGAGTGGTCCACCACTGTCTCCTTGACACGAGTCCTTACCACCGCCCCGGTATCCTGCACAAAGCATTTCCGGGTAAATTACTACATTTATTCCATTGGCACGATGCCAACGTTCGCAGATGCGATTGTCTAATACTGGAACATCAACAGCCTGAAGAGTCTTCGGACGAAGACGCGAACCAGGACTGAGAGCGCCCCATCCGGCCGCCCAGCCGTACTGCCCCAAAAAGTCTGCGTTCTTTTCTGGCAGGCAAATGGGAGCTGAAAATTGGGAAAATGGATTATAATTAACTTTGCTTTTGATTTATTCCATACAATAAAATAGTTGTGACGTAAATAACTCTACCGCTACGAGAGTCGTCTATAGACGGCATCTGCTTGACGACCTTTGTCTAAGAATGCCACCTATTGACGACATCAATTGTGATGAGTTTTGCTTTAATATTCATCACTCTGTGTGATATTATAGAAGATTCTAATTTGCTATTATGGTTTCAGTTTTTCAGAAGTAAAATTAATTTAAAATACATTTTGATCGATAGTGATTGGAAAATTTGACAATATTTTGTGAAACAAATATTGGACAACTTGTTGGCTAATCCAGCAGCGTCACTCCTGCAAAAAACACTCTCGTGGCGAAAGGGTTAATCAAGTCATATTTGCATACTATGAAAAAAATTCAGTCTTATATAAATTTGAAAATATTTGGAGCTAATTAGTGTCTCCAGTTTCTCAATTTTATTAAGAAATTTAAACTTCATTTACGTAAATGCCGAAAAATATTTATATACATAACAATAAGTGTGACTTTTCTAAGAAAATATTGTTTCTGTGTTATTGCAACGTAGTAGAGAAACTGTGGGGTTATATTTTCATATAAATTAAAAAAAATATTTTTATCTATTTTGATCACTATTTCAATGTTTATATTAACATCAATCATGATATAATATAAATTTTTGCAACGGTTGAAAATTGAAAAAGTACAATATAATCTTGCGGCGGGCAATGCATGTTGGTAACAAGTCCTACTTGCACGACAGAGATCCTTGGATCGGGTCCTGGTACTAACTATATAATACTAAATCGTAATACCGAATGTGAGATGGTAGACATAATATTGGAGATTGATGTTTATTGGAGATATATTGATATAATAGGATATATTGAGAAATTTGAATATGCTTATATACTTATGATGGAATAAAAAAGGATACTAAATTTTTGTAAAAATTAAAGAAGTACGTAAAAACAAATATCATGTGGAACGTTGAATAGATCAGAATATAAAAAAATATGTAACATAATTGAGTAAAAATGAATATAAAGTTGAACGTTGTATTGAAAAGGAACATATCCTAAATAAAAAAATGTATTTGATTGAATACTCTAACAAAAGCATCATCAAATAATTTTTGTTTAAGTCTCTATAGACCAGCGTAACTTTCAAGTCACATTCCAATTTTTTTAATATTTTACCTAATAATTGTTGCATTTTTTGTGAAATGATGCATCAATATTAATTCTATAATGTTATTAAGACCAGCAATATCAATATTTATGACCTTTGATCAGCTTTTTTAGCCTGAAGTAACAATTTCATGCACAGAAGTGCAAATATTATAGGACGTTGTGATTTGGAAGTCACAGAGGTGACTTTGTGATTCTAATCAAAGTCACATAATTTATTAATACCAAAAAAATCGCTTAAACATAATTTTTATTTGCAAACACAGGCTTATCATCACTGATCTTTAGTTTGCCTATTTTTTAACCAAAATTCGTTTTATAGATGATTGAGATCATTCTATCAATCAATATGCATTTTCCGTATATCAACCAAGGGCGGTAGAGCAAAAGCTTATTTCCTTTACTATCGCGGAATGATTTTGAAACGAAATCAGTTATCTTTTAAACACAGATCATTGACTTCTATTGAACTAGCTCGATTGCTCGAGCACATGTTTCGGGGGATACCTATGTGCGGCATGTAATGGACAGGTCTGTCCAGCGTGAGTACGGCGACGTCGAACCGGTCCGCCTGTGGTGTGAACTTGAAATACGGATGCACTTGAATCGAACGGACTCCGAATGTGTAGGCTGGCAAGGGCTCCACCGCAGAATTGATGACATAGTCGCCTAGAGTCACGTGGACCTGGCGGGCAGTCGCCCTCGCCACGCAGTGACCGGCCGTCACTATATGTCGCCGCGATATCAGCGAACCACCACACCTGGGTAAAAAGGATACATTGTTAGTTTTATACTTCAATCAATAATCTATAGGATATTTGTAATAAAACCAATTTATATGGCATAAATTCCTATACAATAGGACCTGTTTGTCATAATAAAAAAAATGTATGATGTATTATTAGATTGTTTGCGAGACAAATATTACTTTTGGAGTGATTGTAAATTTTGCTCTAAAATTCAAAATTTTATAATAATTTTAGGTTTTGATATCTTAAAGCCTGTTCACACGACGCTTGTGTTGTTGCTTTTTTGGTCGGCTGGCTAGCATGCTGCCCAGTAAACACCGGACGGCGGTAGCAATCTGAAGTCCACATTGATTATACATGGGTGCCACAGCGCCGAAGGAATGCTTGTGGATTTCAGGTTGCTGACGACGCTCAAATCACACGGTATTTACTGGGTGGTTATCAAGTAGGCAAAATGACGTTGTGTCGATCTCCATTTTTGATATTGGAACGTGCGCTTTTTTGTGGATGAATCATAGACCTATGGATAAATCCCGAATCACACAACATTTATTTTCTGGGCTGGCTACATTAGCTTCATGAATTGCATGATTTTTAGGTGTGATTTGTTTCGGCATGCTTGATTTTTGAGTGTTTTGGTTTGTTAGATTATTAAATATAATAAATCACATGACCAATTACTGCCTCCCTATTAGTTCGAACGAACAAATATATCAAGTATAGCGCACGTTCTAAATTTCCATGATGACATTTTGCCGACTTGACAACCAGCATGCTAGCCAGCAGACCAAAAAGCAACGCACATTTAAACTTCTTGTAAATAGAAGTTTAAATGTGCGCTATTTTTGTGGATGGATTTGTTTGTTCGAACCAATAGTGAAACAGTATTTTGCCATGTGATATATAATATTTAATAATCTAGCAAGCTAACATAAATCTCACTACAAAATCTAGCAAGTTAAACAAATTTCACTGCCTATCATGCTGCCTGATGTCTAGCTTGCTAGCCAGTAGACCAAAATGCAAAGAGCAAGCCATTTGTAATTAGAGATTTAAATGTGCGCTATTTCACTCAAAAATCTAGCAAGCTAAACAAATTTTACTGCCTATCAGGCAGCCTGATGTCGAGCTTAGCCGAGCTTGAGATAGAACCTAGCACTAGTTTGTGCTAGCCCACGTCTTTAACCACTTACGTTAAGGCAGGCTCCTACTCTTTTTATGCATTAGTTTTGGTTTGTGGTTTTTTAAATAATAATTAAATATGATAACAATACTGTTCAAACTAAAAAGAAATTAACTCGTGCGCATAGAGAAGATGCTTGGTTAGCAACTCACTTTTTATTTCAGTGGGCACCATGTTTTGTAAGGACTGAATCTGTTAAAAGTTGAAGAAATAGTTATGAAGTTGGAAAAAAATTTATTTGATCAAAATTAACTTAAACTTTTAATTAACCGAATGTTAGGATCTACTAGTTTGAAATTCAATATGACACCATCATCAAAAATTCACTAATATGAAAGTCTTCAATATTTGTACAATTTCAGTATAAACTACCATTCCTACATTTCTTCAAAAAATTATTTCCTTAAAGTAAAGTCAAATACAGTTTGATTTTATGAACTATTTTGTAAAACAAACAAAACAGAAAAAAGTGTCTGACTAAATAAGGAAAAGTAATATTGTCAGAAAGAGAGAAAAATCTGTTTTCTTTATTTTTACACATAAGTTCAATTAATATTTTTTTTAACGTAGTGATATAATTATCGCATAAGTGAAGTGTAAATATTGTTTAAGAATCAAAAACCAATAGTGGAACAACATTTTTCATTATAGTTATCCAAAACATCATAAAGCTGATTTTTAAAATTTGAACCACACTCAAATTCGCGTGTAATCTTTCTTTTATTGAATTATATTATTAAACTTTGGAACATATTCAATTAATTAATCAGAATTGTTAAATTAACATTCTCTTTACCAATTTCAATGATAATACAACAAGACAATAGTAAAAAAAAAATAACGAAAAAAGATAAACTAATAAGTATAATTAAACCAACGATATCATAAATATGCTCAACTATGCTCAACAACTGCGGCATTTATACGTGTTTGATTTTTAACTAAATTTTATGTTTTACAGTCTAGAGTTTTCTCCGAAATAAAAATTACTCTAGAATGTTAGTTTCAATCAGTTTATTACATGCTATGTATATTACTATTAGAAATCTGACAGCTTATAAATAACAGTTGTGGATTCTAGGTGTTTTAACGCTTACGATTACTTGGAAACCAGTATACATTAATAAAATATATCAAGGGTATTTGTTTTATTTATGGTAACTGATATATTTATAATATCATCTGTTCGATAAACGGTATATTTGTTATTAGCGAAATAGCACCTAAGCCTGAGGATAATTTTTTTTTTTTTTGAACAGCGAACAGAACTTAATAGTCTGTTGGTCTAATTTGAGTTAATACTATGCCAACTTTACATATGGCAACCCAAACGGTTGTCTCATCTTTGTGTGATGATTTTATTATTACAATTTCTGTAATAGGGCGAATATTTTATTGATACAGCAATGTCGGATGAGGGCTACTTTCACTTGAAAACATATTGCTATATATATATATATTTTCAAGTCAAAACCGATGTCACTACTGCTTGACATCAGGTTCCTCGAAGCGGCATAGAAACCTGGACTTCTGATTCAGGGATAAGTAATCTTACGTTTCTGCATGATTAGATATTCTAATCAATGCTTCTATTAACCAAACATTTATTAAAATTTTGATCCAGATTTCAACTATCTTTATAAGGAATGGGCTTATAATTTTTTAGCCAACGGTCCACTTTTTCTAAAAATGGCTTGTCCGCGTTGAAATAAATTCGGCCTAATTTACACAACTAAACTTGCAAATTTCTACAAATATAACACTAATGGATTTGTTAATACTAATTCACGAGTAAGTTAACGCTTTTGTTTTCTATGCAACGCCAACGTTCTAGACGAGAGAAATTCCACTTTCATTGTTTGTGAACGTAATCAACAAATTTAGGCGTGCAAGTTTCTAATCAACAAAAAATAAGCACTATTGGATAACTTTTACAATAGCAAATAACGAGCGTTCTAAAATTTTTACTTTACCATTATTAAACCGCTATTGCAATTTCAGTCACCTTGTATCAGTTATTACAAGAGTTATTATATTATAATTACAAATTTACAATCAGCCTGCATGGTTTATGGTTTATTTAATATATGAGATGAATGTAGAAAAGCATTTTACTGATACCATAACATTTCATCTGGCTTCTGCAATAAACATGTTAATTGTAATAGCAGAAATTTCTATTTACGCGCATAGTCTCACCTCATTTTGTTGTTAATTTTGTACAGGGTTTTGATACTTGGAGGACGTAATATCGGCAATAAATTGCAATTTGGCCACGATTTTTTAGTTTTTACTGAGTAAAAGCAGAGTTTTATTATTTATTTTTTGAATAGCAATCAGAACTTGAATAGTTGCATGAAATGTTGTGACCTTCACTTTTAAAATTAAATGGTATATTTTGTAGAATTTCACTTTTCCGGCACTATTAAAAATCAGAAAATTACAAACCAGAGATAGAAAATTCAAAGAACAAGTCATAATTTTTAATGTGTTATTAAAGTATTGGAAAAATTTCTAGATGATTACCAAAATTGTCCAAGACTTTGGTCGCCGAGATTGATGGATTATTGGAGGTGTAATCTAACAAAGTGCCAAATTAGTGAAATTTCACTGTATTTTAAAATTTATTATTTTTTATTTATTATTTAAATTTATTATTTTATTTATTATTAGAATTTCTCTAAGAATACTTAATTAATATTTTTAATAATGAATATTAATATTATTTAAGAAAATGCTATTTTTATCAAATAACATTAGATCTATTTTTTTCAAGCAAAAACTATTAAAAATATTTCTTGATATTAGGATGGACGAGTTTGCAAGGCCAAAGTACTTATCACTAAACCACGGTAAAACCCTTAGTAAATGCACTAACAAATGTTATATTTTCTCTAATATGTCAACATAAAGCTTTTAAAGTAAAACAAATATAACGAAAAAAATCAAAAACTAATATTTTGACAAAAAAAGTCATTATTTGTCTTTTTTCAAAATTTGATCCATAATTATTATTCTAATTTGTAGTAGGTACAATTAGTTTGTTTTGCATATCATTCATAAAATTTCATAGGCCTTATATAAAATTTTCAAAACACAATTTATATGAATAACAAGTGAAAAGAGAACATTCTATATTTACTGTAGTAAAATCTATACTAGGAAGGCTTCCATTAATCACGTGAGGTTTTTAGAGGGAGGGGGGCGGTCTTTGACGAAAAATCACAAAATATCACGTCGGGGAAGCAGGGAGGCAGGAGGCAAGATGTCACGTGTATTTATTTTAGATCTAATTTTTTTTTTAAATTCAAATATTTCAAAAAAAATGACATTCTTTTCTCGTAACTAAAATACACGTGATGGTTGGTGGGGGAGGGGCAGTAATTTTCAATATCACCACGTATCACCAATGGGGAAGGGGGGTCCAAAAGTCCTTAAAAAGTCGATCATGTGATTAATGGACGCCTCCCAATCCAATATCGCTTGATAAAATAAAATATGAAATATTTCTCTTTTAATAAAAAACGGAGATCAATAATTTAATTTAAGCTTTAATTACAATTTTGCAAATTTGACTATAATTTTATGTTTTGTGCTTCTCCATTAGTGGTTAGTGCTATGGGATTTCAACCAGGTTCGATACGTGCATCGAACAGCTTGATATCAAGCAGTAGTGACATCGGTTTTTAATTAAAAAATATAATTTTACCAAGTTAAAATGTCTCTTGGTAGGCATTGCTGCACCAATAAAAAAATTATCAATATTACAGAAATTGTAACAATAAATTCATTACATAGAGATAGCACAATCGTTGGATAGATTTTTATTAAAACCTCCGTCGATTATGGAGTCAGCCCAACATATCAAAAGACTCTTTAAGTTCTAATTGATGTTAAATATATAAAAAATATTTGTACTGTTGTTTGATATTAGATACCAATATAGATATTTCATATGTCGCGTAAGAAGGTTTTACTGCCCTGGATTTTTTCTAAATTCTAACAACGTTTTGTCAATTCATATATTGTATAAACACAGGTGACACTGCGGTAATAAATATGCTTTTTAAAATTTCAATAATATAATAAACACGAGAGCTTCTTTTGTTCACTTGTAGAAAGTTTTTGTGATGCAACGAGTAAAACACACTTGTTTGCGGGTATCGTAAAACAGGCGTATGTTTTCTTCAACATTTAATGTAATTACATATATACCAATACAATTGTGGTTAGTAGAAATAGATGTATGTTTTATTTGTCGATTCTCTTGTTACGTGATATTTATGGATAATTTTCATTATATGAATCAGATGAGTAAAAACTTGTGGCTTTCATAGAATCCACTCACGATTTAATCGGCGTTGAAGGTGTCATAATTATTGTCTTACCAAAGATGAAATTAAATGTTGTATCGATCATAATGATAGTTTTATGGAATATAGAAAAAGTTCCTATCGTATTAGTGGCTAGAGCTATGGGATTTTGATCAGAGGTTTCAGTTTCCATACCCGCTTCGGACAGCCTGATGTCAAACAGAGTAACATTGATATTTCACTTGGAAATATAGATAGCATAAATAGTTTTTATGTGAAAATTGCCATTCGGGGCATTACTGCATTATTCCAATTAATAAGAAGACCGTGAGGTTATCTCCTCATTATTAAAAATAAACTCTATCCGAGATACGGAGCAAGGACAATCAAAGGATTACCTACTAATAACCTTATTTTTAGTAATAAGCAATGCTCAATGCATCTTTTAAAACATGTAATAGTTCTTACGGTTGTAAAAATAATAATAATGAAAAAAATGTAACAACTCAAAAGATTCGAGTAATATCCGAAAAAAGCTTTATGTACAAATTGCTTCTATTTGGAACCAACTTGACATTCTATGAACACTTGCAATTACAATAGAATCTCACTAACCCGGCACTTCAATAGTTTGACACTATCGCTGGACAATATCTTGTTTTTTTCTTTTTTTTTTAATTAAAGGTTATTTTAAATATGCTATGTTAAAAATTTTGACTTCTTCACTATAATCTAGTAACGCAAACATTCCAGTAATTCGACACCCTCTGGCTTTTAGTGTGCCGGATCAGTGAGATTCTACTATAAATGTTTCCAAATTATTTATACGTTTCATCGTTAATTAATTTGGTTTAACTAATGTTATTCTAAATTTATTATTACCTAGAGGAGCCTATTCTGATGTAGGCTTGCCAAGGAAAAGCTCCAAATCCTGCATCATCACCTCCAACAATTCTTCTTTGAGCAGCTTGTTTTGCTACTGATATTCCACATCCTAAAAAATATTTTATTATATCAAAAATATTTAATTTTAATTCTTAAAAATCCATTTTTTACAATAAAGACAATAATATTTTCTTGAATAGAGCAAATGAAGCAATTTTGATTTTGTTGATTGTTGTCAGATGAGAGTATTAAAAATTTAATTAATATTGAAAATACAACTATTTTGCAATTTCGATCAAATAACAACATGCATTAATTACAATTTGTTAATTCACAACTAAGTATTTATTATAAGCATATAGAACTTTGCAGATTTCAGAAAATTATATTTGAAAATATGGGATGTCTCCTTCTTCGGGAAATATTTATAACAAGTACAAATAATCTTATAATTGAAAGAATTTACTTTTTACTTCAAAGACTGGCCATTTTCCAATTCTGTGGAAACCAACCAACATTTATCAGAACGCACTAAAAAACTATATTTGAAAATACATCGAGAAAATACGTCTTTACTCTAACGAGTTTACAATTGTAAGTTTTTGTAAAGAAGGGAACATTCCATATTACCAAAATATTTAAAAAAACAATTGAACAAAAATTCAAAACATAATTTTCTTTAAGAAAACTGGAGGTTTTTGTTGAGAAGTTCAAAAATCATGATATATCATAAAACTGTCTCTTAGTATTTAAAGTCAAAATGGATCAGGTGCAAAAATCTAACCTAAGATATGTAGCTTTTCGTTTTTTTTAGTCTAGTATGTATTTATAGTTTACTATAGAATTAAATTTTGTATCACATTACAAGATATGTAGCTTCAATTCTAAAAATTTTGACTTGAAATTGTAGAAAAATATTGCCTATAAAATTTTACTATCTAAAAATGGATATAGCTTTTTCCATATATTTGTTTTTATTCATATAGCTTAATCCATTATTTATGAAGACGTGATCCCATATTGTCTATGTATTCATATCAATAATGAGAATCACATACTTCACAGATTCATGTTTTTTTCCAAATCTCACAAAACTAATTTGTAATGCACCGGTCCGGCGCGAGAAAAATTTCACCGCTTTTTGATAATCAAATTTCTTTTCAAAGTCATGGATCATAGTTTCAATCGGTAAGATAAGATTCAGCGGCACAATGCTGCTTTGTTTTCTCTCGTATCTTGAATCTAAGTGTTTCAAGTTCAGCAAATCTAGATGAACATTGCTCTGTGAGAACAATTGCTTGTGTATCATTTATATGAAATTTGCATTGAATTAAAATTAGCATTTCGTTCACAACATGAATGAATGCGCCTCCCGTAATGATTTGGAATTCACTTCGACTTCTCGAAGATAATTGACATGATTTAATTTGATCTCGATTATTTGTTAAGGTTGAGCTTGAACATATAACAACTAATGACAAATTAGTAAATTATCAACGTATTGTCAAGGTCTAAAACGCTTAAGAGAAAGTAAATTTAATCTAGGTGAAAGTATTACTTCTTTACAAACAAAAGCACTGATCTAACGTGCTCGGCTCGTTATTGGACTTCATATGCGAACGTATGATTGTATAGGCGACATGCGAACATTCATTTGTTTTTATAAACGATATATGTAAATTTCTTACGTGCATCGCAAACATATGTCGAATTATCAATTCAAATTTGCATGTTGTTGATAATGCTTCGCTTTTGGCGCGAATTTGAGAACTTAATGTTATTTACGTTCGCCAATGTTTTCATATGTGTGCGCTGATGTTTAAATATAATAATGAAAGTAATCGATTTCACTCGTGGCCATTTTAAAATTCGCATGATATAATCAAATCAATAACTTTCGTTTTTAAAACGCACGAATCGATTATTTATTATAAGACTATTATAACACATTGTTCTTTTTCATTTTATTTTTAGTTACATCTACATACTGTTATATAAACTACAAAGAAGATAGATATATTGTTATTGAATAATACACAAAAACAATGATTTAACGCTAATGTTAATGACAGTTTATTATTTTTACTAAGAAGACAATCCAATGAGTTAGATTATTGATTTTTCCAAAGGCACGTGACTGTTCCAACCGATCGACCAATAGCGAGACAGGTCAGCATAGCGCGAGTACCCAAACCGAATACAACTGAATCTGTCGACACAATAGCAAATTTATTAAAAATGAAATACCAATCAAAACATGCACGAACTAGCAGCACACAACATGCACGTTTGAAAATTTTGCCAAAACCTAGATCTAGAGATGATCAGTATCAATATCGACCTGCGAGCTTCGGTCGTTTATGAAACTATATCAGAAATTTAGGCATTCTATATAACACCGTGCACGAAAATCAAATCCATGCCAGAAAAGTATCAAAATAAATTTAGATTTTTAATTTGGTAGCAAAGCGCATTCAAAACGAACTATTTGGATACGTTGAGCACACACTCACTAGGATCGTTCCTAATCGGTCCGTAATTCTCCAGCAGAGTTGTGATATCTGTCGCATTGTTTTGGGTACTCGCGATGCCCGTCGCAGCTTTGGCAGTTCGTTGACAGCATCCTCTCAATAGACCGGGGCAAGTCCCATCCAGAAGTCCGCCGGACATCCAGCAAGCTAAGAAGAACTCGCAAGTGCCCCAAGCGCACGATTTGTGCTCGCCTGACGGTCACATGCGTCAACGAGTCACGGTCACGTTTACCAATACGAACATTACGCCGACACAAACAACGCTAATGTACTATATTATATTTTATTAATGAAAACAATGAAAACATACCTCGCTCTCGAACCCCTGGTGTTTCTTCTTGGAGATCCTGTAGATTGTAATCGCGCAGGTCTTGAACATTGGCCAAGTCATTCACACCAAAATTTTGATCTCGGAAAACTACATTCTCGTTTCCGTAATTCGGTCCTCGATACCCATTCGATGGATTGTCATACGAGGAATCCTCCTGAAACTTCACGTTCTCATAATTTTGAAACTTTATATTATCGTATGAAGATGTTGGATCCCCATAGGGAAAAACAACGCGAGGACTTCTCGTTTTCCAGTAAGGAGTACGTCCACCACGTGGGGGAAATTCTGAATACTCAGAATACTCCGCGTAGTCTGACGCTGCAGATGAATATAACTTTGGAGGAAAATATTCGCGGGTGTATCTCGCTGGCGGATACCTAGCTCTCGCCTCAGGAGCTGATTGCGACAACTCTTCACTGTATGGATGGGGTATACGTTGTATATCGTCGGTCAAGGAAAGTTCATCTTCACGATACGGTTGTGGGCGAAAGGATCCAGGAAAACGCACTCGTCCTCTGCCTCGTCCCGGTGAGTCTATAGCTTGTGCTAATAGCAACCCTGTGACCAACGTCAGTACCCGCCAGTTGTTCTTACCCAGCATCCTAGAACCTCTATACACTGATCCTTCTTCTTTCCTCTGAATCGACGCAGCTCCGCATAGTAAACCGAACGTATCACGAACGGTGCTGCAGTCTCATATTGCTAAAAATGACAGTCGACTTGGTAATGGATAAGTTAACTTGGCTTAAGAATACTGAGCATTCTTTTTTGTTATCTGTGAAAAAGAAAAGACTATTAGTTCTGGCAACATAAAAATATTATTTTGAGATCTTATTATATAATTAATCAATTCAAGTGCAAATTTTATTCATAAAGATTATCAAGATTTGATCACTACCATGACCTGGACATAAATCGTCAAATTTGTCTCCAATTTTCCTTTACCATCGAATGACAATTGCTCGAAATAACAATTTGTATAATAAGCCATGCAAAACGCTCGATTTGAAATGAAAGTTAATTAATATAAAAACGTGTACATTGCGATGGACGTAAACACTGGAAGCTCAATCGTCAAATCCGGTTGGCGACGATCACTCCCCAAGTGAACCAAACTGAACAATCCGTTTGGGTTTTTACTTTCACCTGCGTAACAACAGTAGCGTGGTACAATCTCATTACAATGATGATGCGATTTTTCTGTAGGCACTGCCAAGGTCGTATGTTGTGTCAAAATTTCGACTAGCTTTTGAGAAAACGCATTAATAAAAAGACAAAGCAGTAGTGATATCGGGTGTTACATAGAAACATTGTTAGCAATATGTTCCCAAGGAAAAATAGTCCTTACTCGGTATTACTTCATATATAAAAAAAATTAATCATTTATTAAAAAATATTACAGAAATTGTAATAATGAAATTCATCACGTAAGAATGGATCAACTGTTTAGGTTGCCATCTATAAAAAAGCGGACGTAGCTTGTAAGTAATCATAAAAGCTCATTGACTATAAAGAACCCATAAGTCCTGATCGCTGTTTCAACAAAAAAATTAATTAGACAGTGCAAAACTGAATAATATAAAAATCACAAAAAATATTCATTGTCTAAAAGCTAATACTACAATATTTTACATATCTACTAATGTGGAAATGTTCCATTGAAATTGTTATTATGTTTTTATCATTACTGTCATATTATTGGTATTTTTTTTTGTTAATCAGTTTTGAAAATGCGAGTTAAATATGAATCATAAATGTAAATAGTTAAAATCATATAATTATCAATAAAATATTGTGAATTTTATATCGAATGGAAAAATAACTACTGAGTTGTTTTCCCAACATGCCCTTTTAATATAAAATGTCCCTTTTCGGCCGACTATTAAATGTCCTTATCTGGACAGTTGTAAATAAAGGAGATAATAAAAAAAATATGAATCCATCATAGACAAATTGTTACGTACAACTTGATATCATTTTCACTTGGAAATCTAAATCCACAATATATTTCCACGTGAAAATATTGTTTTCCGGACATTGCTGAATTTAATTAAATATTATATAACCAATTATTCAATTATATAACTAAATAATAAAATAAAAATAATATTTAAATATAGAGAAGTTTATCATCATATAAATCCAACGTAAAAAGTTCGAACATAGCAGCTTTAATATTATTATAATTTGATTGCTGTAGGCATGAAAGTTTAGAAAAATTTAAAAAAAATCATTATTAGATTTATTTAAAATTTTTAATATTCTTTCAATTTTTATTTAAATTTAATTTGTTTACGGCAATATTGAAATTTAAGTTTTTTTTTAAATAAATTCAAATTAAATTAAAATTAAGTCATTTAAAGTTAATTAAGTTTATTGATTTAAAATTATTTAAAAATCAAAAATAAAGAATAAAATAACACGCTAATGTATTTTAAAAAACGAGATTAAATAAAAATCAGCAATATGTTTAAAAACCATAAATAATTTATTTTAATTTTAGAACATTTATTCATTCGCTTTGATATAGAAAAATAAACAATGCAGACTCTATTTTTTTGTTTGTATTATTAAATAATCAAACATAATCCTAAATAATTCTATAAAGCTATGAGCTGATTTACCATAACTTTGAGAAGCTTTACCAATGAGATGCTTTCATTGATTTTGTTCTTATTTTTTTTACATCAAATCAGATAGCCAAGATATGTAGACTCTAAGAAACGACTTTTATTAAAATATTTTTAATAAAATATTTTTTAATTTATAAGGAATTATAATTTTATCACAATTAGATAAAAAATTGTGTTGAAGACTAATGATTTAGATAACGCTCAAATTATTAGTTCACTTATTTTGAACTTATTTTTTCATGTATTTACATCTACATATAGTTACAAAAGTTTAAATTGATTGTTTGTGAATTGTTATTTTACGGTATGCAATAATTTTACAGCTATTTCTAATATTATCTATTGGAAACCAGTTGGTATAACCTTTGGAACCAAGGGTTTAATTAATTTTATAGAGCAGCATTGAAATCTCCGTACGCCCGATCATGTATTTAAGTTTATTTTCTTGCTTTACTTAAGTTCTGATAAATTTCTAGTTCAAGTACTTCATATAAAAGGTCAGTACATATAGAAATTTCTGAAATAATGTATAATTATATTAAGTTCATCGATTTCCAAACGATGACTATAAATATACATTACGCATATAGAGAACGCAAATTCTACTATTGTGATATTACAATAATTCATGAAGGTTATTTCAATTTTAAAATTGAACAAGATTTAAATTTTGCCAATCGATAAAATTGCATTTTTCAAAATATAAAACGACGTATATACTAACAAAGTTTATGAAATAATTTCAAAATTATTTGCCAGGATGCAAAGTAATATCGTATGATGAACGTTATAATTTACCATTGCATATTCTATCAAAATATCGTGAAATACAAAATTACTTTTTGCACAACGTTATTTACCTTGGAATATGTAATTCTTACAGTATAACGATTATTTTACAAATTGCTTCAAATCAGTAAAACAATCATATTGTAGATTAAAAACTGATAGTGTATTGTTATTAATTTAGGTATGTGTTATTTGATGGTTCTCGGTAATTACTTTTTTCAATTAAGATTACTGCTAGTATGATATTTATCATATTATTTTTGTTATAGCAATAAAGATTGTATTTTGCAATTAATTATACAAATGAAATACAGGAAAACTTTGTGGGCATATATCTTCATTTGTATAAGAGAATTGAATTTAACATATTGTTCAAATTAATGAGCTACATATTATTAAAAATATAAGACTCAACGATTCTTAAAAGAAAAGTTATAACTCAGTTTATTAAATTTTAAGCATTGATAAATTCGATGAATTGGGACCAAAAAAAAATTATCCTTTTTTACCAGAGAAAAGGGTTTCCCTCAAGATTTTTTTTATATATCAATAATATGAGTATATTATCCAAGTTTGGGTCTGTTATCAAATTGGGTGTAACAATTTATCATTTTAGGTAGCATTCATAGATAAATAAGTATAAAGCATCCTTTTTTTCAAAATTAATGCTGTCAGTTTAAAAATTATATATATTATGACAAGTTTATAAATTATATAGGGTAGAGCGAGGCTCAAAGGTCCGATGTCCATCACCAAAATATCAAAAAATAAATGTGGAAATTTGGTAACAACAATATTTTAAAGTAGAGGGTAAAAAATGTGTAACCAGTCATTACCTTGATTCTTACGACAAAATTCCTAACAAAAGTATTTTATTTCGTTGTTAGTTTTTTTGGTTGTGAGCACTGTTGTTTAGTTTACGACACCTTAATATAACTTTTAAGTATACGTCATTGAATTAGTTATACGTCATTGTTAGTTGGTTTTATAAGATGTATTGTTAATTTTATGTTAGATTCAACAGTTTTTTTTATATAACCTCTATGAAAGCTTACACGTGTTTGGGGTAAAAAGAACCAACTAACTTTTACCCTGGCAAAGGTTTGAGCAAAAAAATAGTAAATGAAAATTGAATGAAGTTAACAATTTTACAAGAGATACATTAAATAAATAGTTATTCCAACTCTGCAGATCAATATTTTTGACTAAATACCAAATCAAAGTTATATACAGTCTTACGTCCGTAAAAAAATGTACCTATACAATTTTTATTTTGCATTGGTTGTGTAGCTATTATTTCATGAAATCCCTAAAATTTAAAATAAGGTATTGGATCTGTTTGCCCCCTGTCTGCCCCGATTTACCCCGCCTATGGGGTAAAAAGGGACAGATGCTAAATTAAAAAAAAAATAGTGAAAAAACTAATTTGTATAATTAAGAAATAACTGGGAATTTCACTGAACATAGTTCGATAGGTTGTTTGATACATGTTTTATCAAGTTTCAAATTGTGTTTGATACACAATTACCTAGTCAAATTGGACCTTTGTGAACAGACCTACTCTATAGCAAACATTTTAATTAATTTAAAATCATATTTCAGGGTTGAATATTCTAATATGTACATTAAATTCACAAATGTTAAATTTTTAGGTTGATTTGCAGATTTTTTTTAATTACAATATTTATAAGATTATACACGATACGTATAAGTAATTTATTGTTTACATTATTTTAATTTGACTCTATATTCAAAAACATTGTGAAAATATATTTATTACTAAGATCTTCGACAATTTAAAATTAACGACATAAATTGTTTGGCTGCAATCGTAAACTTTCCTAATAAAACGTAGCTCGGAGTTGTGATAACAGAAATCGAAAGTTTCTTATATTTTTCACTTGTCAATTTCACCTGATAACGTCCGGATGCTAAAGTAAGAACTATTAATACAAACACTTGTACCACGCGACTTATGAATATTTAATTTGGCGCCACAGAGATCTGTAGCCGAAGGCGATCATCTGCCACCGGCAGTTTCCATTAATATATATGACACTGCATATAATATATTTTGTGCAACTGTTTTGGCCCGAATACGTCATGTTAAATAATAATGATAGCTTGTGACAATTTAGGATGCAAATTAAGCGTGTATCTATAAGTCAATTTTATTGACTCAATTTTGACTGGCTGCTCAGAAGCCACAATTTCTCGACGTTTTTATTATGTGCATATCAGTTTTTGGCAATAGTTTGGCAGTATTAGTATCTTGACTATTCTGAAGTATAGATCTAATAACTAACAATTTGCTTACAAACCCTAGCATGTATCAGTAGCATCTTTTACTTGAAAATGTAGATGGCAATATGTTTCCAAGTAAAAATAGCCTTTGTCAGTCTATGTATGGCAATGCGCCCACACCCTTGCGCGTCGTGATTATTATGTACTCGACTGGCAGACCCTTACAACCGTCAGAATGGGCTGGCTTTTATGTTTTCTGAACAGTTAAAAGAATACACCCTCAACACCTTGTAGGAGCAAGTTATAAAAAATTTTTGTACTTGAAAATGGTACTTTCTTAATGGGTCGATAATAAAATATCATTAAAAAAAATTCTAGCTCTTAGAAAACAGGTTAGTCAAATAGTTCACTGGCTCTTAGACTATATGGGATTCTAAGTTTAGCATAAATTATGAGAATATGAGAATTTTGAATTCTGTTTGCTGTTAAAAACATCTTAAGCTGTGTTTTTCGCTATTGCTACATGTGTTCACATATAATAAAATCGCCTCAAGATTAATTTCTTCGGATCGTCGCTAATACATTTTTAATTCCAACACTACGATATACAATTCTGATACATTTTTAGTTCAATAAGGTGGATTATTGAGCTAAAATAAATTATTAAGTGGACAAATAGACAGCCAAGCACTTATTTGGATATTTCTCAAGTTATCCTTGACGTTTTTAAAGTAAACCTTAACTTCGCTGATATATCTTCTCAAATCGAGTCGACACCATTACTATAATTACATACTAAATAACTTTATTGATTATATGAATAGATCCAACTATATTAAATCAAATGCATTTCAATGGGGTACTTGGAAAAACTAAAAATATACACATTTTATAATCTAAGTTCTATTTTCTACAAAATTTTTCTACTACTTTCATTTTCACATCCACTAGAAGTCTTCTTCGTTCAAGAAATTTAATGTTATTTTTTTTTATTTTTTGTATAAGAATTTATTTTTACTCTTACTTAAAATGTAATTGTAATTGTATTATTTATTTCATGTAGAAGTAACACTGGTATCTTCTACTTATTGTCATTTATTGTCTACTAAAGTTGTAAATTATATGATCAAATGAAAGCAAAGTTGCATTCTGGAAAAATCATTAAAATTTGATAATACAGTAGACACATCTATATAAATTATAAATTCAATTCATATTAGAGTTTTGATTGACAAAAAAAATTATACATTTCGCATACAAAAAACTGTTTTAAAACAAAATATTTTCAATAGAATGCCAATTGTTTGAGAAAACAAAATCTATTAAGGAGTTTATTAAAATCATTCAACATATACTTGCAACCGTTCAAGATTTGAAAAAAATTGACCTTTTTGAAAAAATTGTTTTTTTTTTTATAGTTTGAAATATTTTGGAAATTTTGAACTTTTTTTTAAAGCAATCGCCATACGTTAGCTGCGTAGAAACGTAATATCGAACTCATAAAAAAGTAAACAAAATTTGTTTTATTATTAAAATATCTATAAAACATGTGAAAATCTGATGTGCATATGTCTAATGATGATTTTAGTCCGCCAAATGCCATTTTTTACTTTTGTTATTAGATCTCTAAAACCGCTAGACTTGCTTTTTTCAATACAAATAAAATGTTTTTTGAATTACTCAAATCGGACGCTCCGTTCTTTCAAAAAATCAATTACCATTTTTGTCACTTTTTGCCCCGTATCTTCGAAATGGCTGGACCTGCCTTTGCCAAAAACTAATCAGTAAGGCTCTCTATCAATTCAAATCTATTACTTTATTTTAATTTATTTCAATCGGTTGAACCGTGTTCCCGAAATCGTCAACAAAAAACTGTATTCGAACACACGCACATCCATTTTTTCTAAGGTATGCTAATATGTTTAGAAACCTCTGAAACGTAAAGATATATAAAAATTTTCATTTTCGATTTTATTGTGTTTACTATAACTTACCCTATGGGAAGTTAAAAATATATCAAATATAGATAGTTCTACTATAGGGTTGTTATCTGAAAAGTCAAATTTTTTGTTTTTCCAAGTATCCCATTAAAAATGCGATTAATTTGATTTAATATAGTTGGGTCTATAAATATAATCAATAAAATTATATAGTACGTAATTATAGTAATGGTGTCTACTCGATATGAAAAGATATATCAGAGAAGTCAAGGTTTACTTTAAAAAAATTAAGGATTACTTGAGAAATATCTAAATAATGCCCTCAGAATAGCCTATTGGACGCTTGACTTCTGATTGCTGTTCATAAAAAAAGTAAAACAGCAATCATTAATGTAACAAACTAAAAAATATCAAGATGTTTTTATCAAAGCTTGCAATCGATATACGATAAAATATACGATGATTCTATTGATAGATAGTTCTGTAACCATCAAGTGTGAAAACACGATTCAACACTATTTTCTTATTTCGCCGTGCTTCAAATTCAATTCCAATCCACCTTCCATCATCGGCTTTTAAACAACAAAGCAATTCGTTTCAGGTATACTTATTACACGTGAGTACAATCACCAAAATTGAACCGTACAATCATTTCCACACGTGTCCGTCAATCCGACGATAGATCCGTCTGTCTGGCGCGTTTTTCGGGCTGGCCTTGAAAGCAAAGGCGCAAGGTCGGCGACGCATTCGAAAGCAGCCGCCGCCGGACGGATGACTGACTCTTCCCGTAGAAAGTGAGTGACTGTCATGAAAACCACGATACTCATTTATCTTCGAGATGACCCAAGGGCGACGATATAATTAGGTGTAACACATGTAAAAAATACAAAAACGAAAAGCAACAATGCTAATTTAAATCATTTCAGAAGTCCAGTCTTTTGTTCTGGTAATTGGATTGATGAAACGGCGTAATTGGGAGGTATGGTTCTAATTTCTTTATCATAAGAAAAAAATTAATGATAATTAAAGTTGTAACAGAAGCTGGCGTAAACTATTTATTTGGTATCTTTTTAACAAGTCATTAAACTAGGTGTATGTACCATTTTTCTTTTTTTTCATTTTTTCCTTTTTTCCATCACGTGGGGGAGGCAGGGGTATAGTATAAAGTATTTATTTATTTATTCATTTATTTATACGCCAATCGGCTTTATATAGTAATATAATATAGTTTGCTAATTCATAACTTGTATATTTATCTAGTATATCACGTGTATTTATTTTTTACCTGATTTTTTTTAAGAATCCAAACATTTACAAAAAAAAATATACTGCAGGTACTATTTTTGTCGTAACTAAAAATACGCGTGATGTTTCGTGGGGGAGAGGGAGTAATTTTGAATATCACCACAAATCACCAAGAGGGAGGGGAGTCCAAAAATCTTTAAAAAGTCGATCACGTGATTAATGGACGCTCCCTTGAGGCAAATTGCATAAACTTCCTGATTTATGTAATAATTGACTTGATCAACCAAAGTTCAGCTTTAGCTATTTGGATAAAATATTTAACTGAAAATTAAGTTTTCGCTTTCACTAAAATTAATCAATCAAAAACATAGACCAAAATCAAATTTTGAATCGTCACATCACAAAAGCGACTTTTTACGTTTACATTATTGCGTTATTGGTGACCTTAAATTAGATTCAACACATTTTTTATATAACCTTTATTGAGAAATAAATTAAATTATTAGTTATTAATAGTTATTCCAACTCGATGAATATTTGGTATAAGCTTTATAAAAAAGTGCTAATGAAGTTTGTATTTGGCATTGGGTAAATAATGTACCCTATAGTCCGGAAAACTCCTTATTTTTAAAAATGAGACCTTAGGTGTGTTTGCCCTCTATGAGGTAAATAAGGACAGATGGATTTTTTTTAGGAAAAATAGTAAATAAACATCTTTCTATACTTGGACCATAACTGGGAAATTTTCTGAACGTGTTTTGATATGTATTGATTTAATTGTAATACGTGTTATGTGCTGTAATGTATATTTTTAAGTTTTTACAGTTTAGTTACCGCCGATACGCTTATAAGCTTATTTTGCAAATTGAGATGCTGAATGGGATATTTCACTCGAGGATGCATCTAATACAGCTCAAGCTAGTAGATGCTTGATTTTATGAAACGTCGAAATGTGATTATAATAACTCTTGTTGTATGTAGAGTAGATTAAACACACGTTTGTATTTGCACCAAATAATATTTTGATTCGCGAAAACAAAATTAAAAATTATTTCACATACATTTGACATCACATTTTGTAAACATATAGAGCTTCCACCTGCGGGTATTATGTCTTACAATTGTGATAAAATATTATAAACAACGATGTACTAATAATTGCGATAAAAAAGAAATGGTTAAACCTTTTTTTAATTAAAATTACACAACAATATTTAGAAAAATGAATGAATGAATGAAATGAAAAATACAAAAACAATTTATATTATGTATGTTTGCCATACCAAACTATTTCTCTTATAAATTGGCCAAGTGCCAAAGAGTAGTAAAGTCGATCAATTTATAAGTTATTATATTAAAATTATAAATTTTTCAAATCATAAAAATCTAGTTTATAATGTAATAAAGTTTGGATTGGAGTAAATATAACAGATTTGTTTCAATATAATTAATAATTAGTATGAAAATCAAACTTTCATAACTGATAATAAATTTGTATATAATAAGTTAATTGTTTTGATCAATAAATTATTCATAAATTGATATCAACGTCGATTTTCAGAAGACAATCCAGCTTATCTCTATTTGATATATTTCATTATTAGAATTTCTCTCATCCCACTAATTAGTTATAAAAGTAAGAATACTGCATTAAACTGGATTTAAAAAAAATTCAAGCAAAGGAATCCAATAAGCTAACTATTAAGAAATTTCTATTTCTACATTGTTTTATTTATAAAATCTAGATTAAAATAATAAAAAATTTCTTGAAACTATATTAATTAGAACCAACAAATTCACACCAATTATTCAAGACATTGCCCAAAAATGTCTCAATTCTCTCTGAGTATTGGGAGTAAAGCGATTGTATTATTAATATATTTATTAATATATGTATTGGTCATGATTGCATTTTATAAAAACGGATATCCGAAAACACAAATCATGACCGTGTTAAGAATTGTCAATCATATTAATGTAAAGGGACACATTTACATATTTCTTAGCGCCACTGTTTTTTTACTTGGCAACGTCTGGCGCCGGCTGAGTTTTTGTATTTGCTGATTATATCGGATATTTTGTTGATATGTCATTGTGAAAGTATAAAAATCTGATACACATGCATGCATATATATATATATATATATATATATATATACATATATAAATTTTTAATCATCATAATCAGAATAATAGCCACAATTATGACTACAATTCATGTTTAAAGTACAATAGTGTCAATAAACAAAATACTTTATTCTCTACATCAATTATTATTTTGCTATCGATATCTTATTTTATATAGATTATATAGTGATATTTCAAGTAAATGCAATTTTCATCAGATTCGAATGAACCATATAGCTTCAGGGAGAGACATCATGAAACGTTTCTAAGAAAACGTTTGAAAGTTATTATTGCACATGTGTTTGTTATCACTAGAAAATGTATCAGAAAGTTAGCTACTGCAATATGAAATTGTTTGATGTATATAAAGTTGGGAATTTGTTTCTATCGTTAAAGTCTCTTGAAATTATTTTGATGAAATTCATAATTTCGATGCTTCTACACTGGTTTTTTATTATTATAT
>NW_020538040.1:176094139-176114574 GCF_003426905.1 Ctenocephalides felis | reverse complement strand
TGTATAAAACATTTGATAATGTGACGTGCATATGTTTAATGATCATTCTTGACCGCAAATGCAATTTTTCAAACTTTTTTACTCTTGAACCACTAGATCTGCCTTCCCAGAAATTATATTCATATCGTCAGTGAAATGTTTTTTGAGTCATTCGTTTTTTTCAAAAACTGATTTGCCATTTGGCAAAAACTAATCAACATGTCTCTCCATCAATACAAATCGAATGTTTTTTTAATCAGTCAAATCAGTTGATCCGAGTTTTCGAAATCGTCGATAAAAATATGTGACCACACACACGCGAACACACACACACAATACATATATACATACATACATACATCAATTTTTTCTAAGGTATGCCAAAATGTTCAGAAAGATTTGAAACGTAATGATAGATAAAAATTTTATGTATTTTATTTATTTTAGATTTTTTGGCTATTACTATAACTTACCCAACTGGAAGTTAATTATAGAAAAAATTGTTTGGGTGTATGAAAAATATTTTTCTCTTACATAAATTTAAGTGTATATTTGCTATTAACCCAATTTTAAAAGGCGTGGTAAAAAGCATCTGCGGGAAGCATGGTAAATCTAATTAGCGAATATAGGATAGTATGTACTATCGATGTATAGTAGTACAGTAGTTTCAGAAATACTTGAAAATACAATTGTATTAATGAATAATATAAAATTTGAGACCAACAGACTCCATTGAAAATTTGATATACTACTTCATATCGAGCTGACCGAGATTGATATCAAACCTGGGACTAGTTTAGCCCATACTCTTAACCATTACACCAAGACAGGCTTCAATTAAATAAATACGTTTAATATATTATTAAACAAATTGTTTGTTCATTATCAGTAATTATGAAACTCATTCTATTTTATTCCCATTAAAGAAAACCAGATTTCTAGAATTGATGCTCTACAACATTATCTTTGTATTTTGCGCTGATACTAAACGATAAATAATTAGTATTATCAAAACAATATGACTCAATGTGTATACATGAGTTTTCAGATCTTAATCACCTTTTAGATTATTTATTTAAACAATTAATATGTAAAGAATTTTATATAAATTACAATGATATCATGCGGTTAAGTAATTAGCATGTGAGGCTTCACATATTTTAGTAAAAAAATTTGTTATACGTTGTAATTGGGGCGGTGGCGTAATCAGTTCGGACGTGGGTTAGCACAAAATAGTCCAAGGTTTGCCGGCTCGATCCCAGCCACGACCAAGTTCGACATCAGGCAGCATTGATGTCAAATTTTCACTTGAGGTTATAGATTTCATAATCGCTTCTCGTGGACATAGCAGCACATAAAATCATGAAATATCAAAAAATACTTCGAGTATAGTTAATCAGACACAGCTAACTACTGGGTTGCCATTCATTTAAAAACCATATAATAGTCAAAACAATTACTGAATGTCTTAGTATAATAGATTGTAATTAATAAAATAACAAAAAAGTTGTTGGTGTTGTATATTAATGCATCTAAGAAAAGACAAGTATTAGTTAACAAATATGCAGTTTTTTGTGAAATATTATCATACTCATATTTATCATTCGTAACCAATTTCTTATATTTAATTCAATTGGAAATTCCTAAACTTTCTAATAATTAATCATTTCTAATTGATAATTCACACCTACCTATTAAAAATAGTGGCGCCTTGTTACCATACATATTTGATAAAAACATATTTATTTCAATTAAAGATATCTAATCTGCTATAAAATTGTAAAACAAATATGAAATTTCACCGAAAGACCACTTCAAATCGAGAATTTTCTAGTTATTGTTTGATCTTATGTAATCCTTTGATGCATTTAATATAATAAATCATTGGCGGTATTATTAGCGGTTCCTGATAAGATTTTTCACATTCCACTTTAATTTTTTTAAATTCACACAACAAACAATTGATATAATATGTGCAGAGTTATGACATATTATGTGAAATTGTAGAGATTATGTGGAATCGAGTAGAGATTTTATTTTTCTTCTTCTGTCAATTTTTCACTGCGACGACTTGTATATGACAAATGATCACATGAATTATTTTCGGTCTGTATTTGAGATAAGTATATCAAATCAATATAATCTTTACGGAGTTAATAATCTATTATACAAAGTCATTTCCTACAGGCAGGTAATTCTTAGTATATCATCAATATTATCTCATCTGGTTACATTATTGTGAATCATTTTCAGTTCGATTTTCAAGATTCTGCAAAATCGATTAAAAGCACGTAGCTTTTCATTTATCTTAAAAACAAAAAAAAAAAAAACAATTAGTTGATCAAAGCAGTAAAATAGTTTGGAGACGTATGGAGCAAGTAATTTTAGTTTTTTTTCAAACAGCTCTGTAGACTGAGTATTCTTAATCAAAACATCCACAAATTAAATAATCTAACAATTACTAATTAATAAATTTGCATTTCCTTCTAAAGTTGTAGAGATGACGTATGATGTTTCTAGCGAACTGCATATTTGATTATTATATTTGCCTTTACTCAGATGCCTTAAATAATGAAAAGTAACAGTAAAATTTTTACTAAAAAGTTAGAACTCTCACATACGAATTATTTATTCAACAATAGCATTAATTAAATATCAATGAAAGTTGTTTTAAATGTTTTTTTTTCTGAAACATTTTGATAATTCAAAAAAAATCGAAAACATGATTTTTTTAAATGTGTTTTGAACCATTCAAGTGGATTGATCCATACTGTCGAAAATGTCGAGGACCATAGGTCGTTTGGACTACATAAGTAAATTTTAAACATTATGCATGATACGGAATCGATAGAAATGGAAACAAAATTTGTACTTTGATAATTTGATATGCATATGTCTAATGATAATTTTTTAACGCCAAATGAATTTTTTTTACTCTTTTCTTTATACCTCCGAAACCGGTGGATCAGCCTCACCAAAATTTTAATCAATTATGCATTCCGTCAATATAAATAAAATATTTTATGAATCCCTTTAATTAGATTAGATGTTTACTCAAAAACTGAATTGCCATTTTTTCTATTTTTTCTCCGTATATTCAAAACGACTGGATCTGCTTTTGCCAAAAACTAATCAGCACATTTTGATGTGTTTTGAATCATTCTAATCGGTTGATCTATGGTCTCAAAATTGTAGACAAAAAATTGTAACTAAACATACATACACACACACATGCGCCCCATACATTTATTGGTATTTCAGTTATGACAAAATATTCAGAAGATCTTAAATCAGTAATTCAATTTTTTTTCGATTTTTTGCAATTACTATAACTTACTCAATTGGAAAGATAAAGTATATTCAGATTTATAACAATTATTTCTCAAAATCATGTAAAGTACATTGATGGTGACACACAAATATGCTACCTACAGTATAAGATTGTAAGATACATTGCATAATTGTTTACAGGGTAGGTTGACTCCAATATAATATATTATTATTAGTGAAAAATGAGCAAAAGTTTACAATTTTTCAAATAAAATCCCAAAACATATGTATTTTATACGTTTTCTGATGCCAGTATGTGTCAAATCAGGGTGTAGTTTGACATGTTAAATTAGTATAAATTAACAAAACGAGTATTATAATTAGAAACAAATATTATTATTATTAGATGACCATATTATGTGTCTGCTTACACGAAGCATTTCTGATCTTCCCTTGTTTTACTGCTGATAAACTGTGGTAACGTCTCGGTCGATTTTTTCTGATTCTACGTTTTAAAAAATATGATTGAAAAAGAGTCTCGAGTTTGTCTACTGATCACGGCACGTTTTTATGTTCCGTGTCCGATGGTAGATATCAATAAATATTTATTGTGGGATTAGTGTTCATTATGTTGGACGGATGAGTCCCGGTTACGACTGAGAGCTTTGACAGCATGGTGCCAACGAGGATTTGCATACGCTCCCTTACATCAAATTTTATAATGGGAATGCGCACCGTCAAAAAGTCAACGTTCCAACGCGCATTCTCCTTTACGAGATTCCAAATTGCGTTCCGAGGGGCACGTGTTTATAAATATTGCTTGTTGAAGGCTAACGTTATGATTTCGATTGTTTCATTTTTTTATTTCAAATATTTCATTTCAATATACAGAGGCTGACCCGTGTCATTCGTAACTTTATAAAGGAAAAGTTTGTTTTTGGCGGAAAATCCGATTTGCTAACTTTACGCATTCTTGACGTTCCACAAAATGATATCACCAATATATTCAAAATATTCGTACAGTTTTGATTAATTTACTAAAAGCCAATAGCTTTTATGACATTTTTGAATATATTAATTTTGACTTCCAAAAATACATCCCTTTATATTATAAATATCTATTGTTAGTAATTATATGTTATATCTTACAAATACAGCAATTTTGGCTATAACTGAGCATTACTTAGCTGTGAAATATTTTTCTTCGTCTCTGATATTGCTCTTTTTTCAGAAAAGCATCTAAACTCTTTATTAATTTCTGCGAATCAATGGATATACAGGACCTCAACTTTTGAATATGCTCTAAACGAAGGCGTAATATCAAGTTTCATAAAATCAAGACACAAAATTAAATTATTTTAGCATTCCTTTATTTGTATTTTATATTTGGTTGTTTTGTTATTTAATTGTAAAATTGTTAATTGTATATTTAATACATCTAATCTAATAGCCTATCATTTTAACTTCGTTCGTCTCTAATTACCCTTTATTGTCTCTAAATACTTTCTCTACAATATTCATCTCTATGTCTCTATAAATCTCCCAATATATAATCTACTCACACAATATACATTATTCATTTGTTATTCTATCCATATGTAATGCTATTTATTTACGTCAACAATCAATACTCGATTTTTTTTTAGCTTTCCAAAAAAGAAATTCAACTTTTGTCAGAAAATCCTACTTCCTTGGATTTTTCTCGACGTTTCCATTCCGTCTGAATCGTTTAACATGAAAGTTGAGAAAGATATTTACGTAAAATTTTGGTTCACATGCAAATACACACATATTTGCATATGAACCAAAATTTTACTTTGTTCAAGTTTTCTCAAAAACGACTTCACTGATTTCAAAAATTTAAAAAGCATTTCATAAAACTTGACCAGGACTCTCGTTGATTATTTTTTTGTGAAGATTGAACGGTTTCGCAAAAATTACTAGAAGTGCAAAATTTTAGGTCCAAATTTTTGCTGACAGTTCTGATCCTATTGTGAAATTTGAAAAATCATTCGAAATTATCATCATTGGGAATAATGTGATTAGTTTTTTTTGGTAAAGATCAACTGGGCCGTTTCTACGAAATTAATTATTGTAATTTCGATGATTCTTATGAAACTTTGTATGATAGAGATCATGGTCTTAACTAACATCCTAAAATATTACAGGCCTACGTAAAACTTATAAAAGTCCATTATCACAAGAAATATTAACTATTATTGATTAAGATAAATTGTTTACATATATCGATAGAGTTTTAACACATATAATAATTTATTTATTAAAGTCGCATGGATTTGTAAAGTTTGTGTTCAGATGCAACTAACCAACAATGAGCACCTTAGGTTTTTTTGTTTGAAATTTTAATAAAACTTCACCTAGAAGATAGACTTGATAGTAAAATAGTGTGTGCGTGTGTGTGTTTTTGTATGTGTGTGTGTTCGGATACAAATTTTAACCGATTTGAATAATTCAAAAAACATTCGATTCAGATTGATAAGGAAACGTGCTGATTAAATTTTTGGCAAAGGCAGGTCTAGCCGTTTTGGAGATACGGAGTAGAAAGTGCCAAAAATCGCACTTCAGTTTTTGAGAAAACAGTCCGATTTGCATGATTCAAAAAACAATATATTGTATTACCTACATGAAGAACTGATTAAATTTTTTGTAAGGCAGGTCTAGCGGTTTCAGAGATCGAGTAAAAAATAAGCGGTCTGAAATGATCATTAGAAATATGCACATCAAATTATCAGATATTTTATCGAGATTTTAATAATAAGCATGAATTTTGTTAACATTTCTATGGGTTCCGTACCAATGTCAATCCCAACAGTCTCAATGTATAACAAAAATTTCGAACTAAATAAAATCAAATTATTCAAAAACGTCAAACGTCATTAGACATATGCACATCAAATTATCACATATTTTATCGAAATTTTAATAATAAGTATGAATTTTGCTAACATTTCTATGGGTTCCGTACCAATGTCAATCTCAACAACGTATAACAAAAATTTCGAAATATAAAAAAAATCAAATTTCATTCAAAAAAGTCAATTTTTGTAAAAAATTTCAAAATTGTCAAAAATATCATTTTTTCAAAGTTTTCAAAAATTTTAAAAGTTTTTTTTTAATTTTAATTTTTGGTACGGAAAGTTCAATCAATTTACCGCAAGGCAAGATGCCATGCACCACTAGTTCAAAATGATTTTTTTTCGCCTGCTATCAATTTTCTTAATGCTCCCCACCTTGCAGTATCATATCTGTTAATATCAATAAAGCATATTAAAGTTTGTTAATTATATTTGGAAAGATTATCTGCTGTGATTATATCATTTGGTTAATCCATTGAAGTCTTGTTACTGGTTTTGTGTCGGAAGAGTAGAAAATCTAATACGTTTTACTCCGCTCCTATGTTTTGTTATCCTCAGCATTAATCCTTATAAGCCACAGTAAGTACCGAAGTGCCGCGCTTACAGGTGCGCTAAATGCATCGGATTCGTGTTTCTCTAACGATCATAAATTACATTTTACAGCTTTAGCAACAGTATGACATATTTATACGGACCTTCAACAAAATATGACATATTTTCGTTGTCCGCGTCCATGGTCAAAGCTTTTCCTTTCCGCGTTTCAAATGCCGGCCGGCACTTCAGATGATTTTGAGATTTTTTGACGGCACTCAAAATGTCATCGTTGCCATCATTTGAATTCATTTGCTACCTGTGAATGTTCAGAAAAAATAAGCTCGATATTTTAGGGTTAAATCAACAAAAAATAAAAATATACTGTTGCCAATATAATTAATGATGGTACTAAGGTTTTGACATACTCTTCATATTGGTAAACATTTTGAGTCCCATCTGGATTTTTTAAATAAGGGAATAATTGAATAATAAAACATTTGCAATAATATTATTCTTTATCTAACTTTTTATATTTTTAATATATAATGGAACTATGTGTTCTATAAGATGTTATGATGTAATTCTTCAAACTAGTGTTATTAGAAGGCAACCCAGTGGTTGACAATTCTCTTTCGGATGAACATCTAAAGCAATAAATTGCAAATCTGCAGCAATAAATTGCAACAATTTCTAGAAAAAAGTTATATATTTTATTTAATAGACATTTGACCAAATCTTAGAATTATTTTGATATTCCTGTAAAGTCTAATGTGATGTTTCTTGAATCGCTGAAATAATTTTGTTTGTTATAATAGTTTGTAGCAATAAATTGCAACAATTCCTGAAAGAGAAGAGATTTTTCTTAATAGATATTTGACCAACTTTTAGAATTATTTTTATAATCATTTAAAGTGATGTTTTTTAAATTGCAAAAATAATTTAGTTTGTTGTCATCTAAAGGAATCAAGTTATAAATAACATAAGTTTTTTAAAAATAATTTATGTATTCGTGGGTTTTTAGTTGTTATGACTTTTACTTTACCTATTATTGAAATATTTTGACGCAGATGTACAAAATATAAGTAATATCGGTTGAGAAATTAAAAAAAAAATTTCTTTATTGCAGTTTCAAACGTTTCGGGTTCTGATTTGACCCATCTTCAAATAATTTAAAGAAACACATAGAAAATCACAAACATATGATACACCAATTAATTTAAAAACAAGTTATATGACAATAGTTTTTTAATAAATATTAAATTAAAAAATTACAAAAAAATTAAATTGAAAAAGCTGTTCTCATCGAGTCATTCGTTTGGAATTTGTTCGACAAGTTAACTTCACTTGTTTTTTTTTATTTTTTTTTAAATTATTGAAACGTTTGATACTACAATAAAGACATGTTTCTTCACTAAAATTGTTTAATTATTGGATTGGATGGCCCAAGAACAACTCTATCATATATAATTTCACCATATTAAAAAAAACTCACTATATATATATATATATATATATATATATATCTTAGGAAATACTACTCTACTACTCTAGATAATTGCTACTCCAATTTGATATCTAAACCATCAATACTTCAATTTTATCTGACTTCTTGTATAATTTTATAAGAGTATAATTGAATAATCATATTTGAGTGCATCAAATTAAATCAAAGACTTTTAATTTGAAAAATATTTCAATTATTTAGATTTTTTTTTCAATTTTTTACTTAACGTAGAAACCAATTCTTCGAAATCGGACAACTTCTATCAGCTGGATCTTTGTTATTCCATGTAGTATAGAGGATTTTATCTAATTTCAAATATGATTCACAAGCATTTATGTCGGTATACATATTATGATGAATACAATATTTAAAACCGCAAAATTGAATTATTTTTAGACTAAAATGCTTTATGTGTTGTTATATATTGAATAGTACTTCCTTTGTGCCATGCGTAAAATTTTTAATTAAAATGTAAATGACGAGATATAGTTCCAAAAAGTTTGCTCATTATGTTTAAATGTATAGCAAAATTTCATCGAAATTTTACATGGTTTTCTAGAATATTATTTATAATCTTGTGTCTTTGTGCAATAATCTGCTCATTGAAAAGAAAGGCTATTCTGGTAGACTATCATAAAGATATTCTATATTATTCAATTATTCTATACTATTCAATTTTTTTGTATCTGACTTATTTACTTCCCATATGGTGAGTTATAGAAATAACAAACAATTAAAAATGAACTTTTTTATGTATGTATGTGTGTGTGTGTGCGTGCGTGCGTGTGTGTGTATGTATGTATGTACGGATACAATTTTTTGTCGACGATTTCGAAAACACGGATCAACCGATTTAACTAATTTAAAAAGCATTCGATTAGTGATAATAAAATGACATGCTGATTAGTTTTTGGCAAAAGCAGGTCTATTTGCTAAAGCCATTCTAGTTCTTCTTTTTTTACCAAACTTCTTCTTCTTAACTTCTAACTCTACTCTATCTTAAACCAACTATTTAAATTCTTCTCAACTTCAATGTAGCAAATCACATGACAATTCTATGTCAGTGCCAGGACTCGAATCGAATAACCCTGGCGTGTGATTCGGGCACGCTATTGGCTGAGCGATTCCCGACACAGAATGAAAATATAATATAAATAATTAATATTATACTTAACAATCTTGTCATTGCGTTTACTGTTAATTCATGTATTTATAACAACGATATTTTTATGACGATAACATATACCAACTTTTCCTAATAAACGAGATATTTATTGGTTATTCTTTGAATAAATGGTTAACCATACGTAGTATTTGCATTTGTAACTTCAGAATGACATACTAGTTTATCAAAACATTCCACAATAATATAAATGTTTACAATTAATGTGGGAAATTATATGAGCCCACTATATAAATAAAATATTTATTGATAATTTTTTATGAACGAGTTGATCACCATTCTTGTGGTTCAGTCAGTAGCGTGCCCGGCACACGTGCTAGACTTACTCGGTTCGAGTCCTGGCACTGACATAAAATTATCATTTGATTTTGTATCTATATTACGTAGTTATAGAATTTATTAAAACTCTTCTTTGATAATTATGGTTTTTGGGTTATAATTTAACCATTGTAGCTGTGGACTGTATTAAACACTGATTTGTTTGTATATTATGTATTTGTTGCAGTTCTAATTACAATCACTGATTTGTTACTAAGTTGTAATGAAAGAAGATATATTTATTTTTATTGGTTATTTACATGTTGTTCAGTGGACTTTACTTTTTCAAGTGAACAACTAGTTCAATTAAAACACTCCGCTACCCCCTCTACCAGAGATAGCAACCATTCCGTGTAAAGCTTTATGCCTTGAATTTTGTCACCTTCATGGCCAATATAATATATCGAAAAGACGTCCGAACAGATTTGTTACATTGAAGTTGAATAGAATTCGAATTGTTGGTTTGAGATGAAGTAGAAAATTCGATAGTAGGAGCAGGAGACTGAGTACGGTTGTGTCAGGGTACGGTAGTGACAGTCGTCATAATATCTAAACTATACAGATTTTGAGATACGGTTCAAAGGGAGTAGGATGAAGTATGTTTGTTTGAACAAGTTTCCATTATTGCTTTTAGTCAGTGCCTTACATTAACATGATCTGTAAACCGCATTGCTGTTAAAAAGTCGAAAGTGACAAGTTTTCAGATTCTATCTTTTTAATGATGACTATTTCTTTGTTATATTGCTGTAAGTTGAACATAGGTAGTTTTTCACCAGAAATTAGCTTTTGCTTAGATAATTTAGATCAGTCATAATGATGATTTGTTTTCAGAAATGTGTGTTGGGTACGGTTGTGACAAATTTTGGGGTACGGTTGTGACATGTATTTTTTGTCCTTTTCGGGTGAAGATTCAACAGATCAAAAAAAATTACTTCTAACAAAAGTAAGACAAAATACCAAAGACAAAAAAAAGATCATAAGACAAAAATACATTTCGATAAGAATTCTTCTAAAAATTATTTTTTGTTATATATATTTGTATATTTTATTCATAAGCTTTCTTCAATATTTATGTTGTGTTGTTACATATTGTAGTTATTAACCACAATAAAAGTCGTTATAAACTATTTTGGTGTTTATATCCATCATTTTCAATCTATTTTCATGCCTTTGCCACACCCCTGAGTCGGTTGTGGCACTCGTCCTTTTCTTGTATAATTTGATTTTATGACAAATCTATCGTATATAAGGACAGTATTTTAGTATTTCCATGTTCAACTTACCATTTAATTTACTTTTCTTCCAGCTAACTGGTAAATTAACAAAATTTGGATGATCAAAAAAATTGGCACAACCGTACCCAGTCTCTCTTTCAGAATATATAAAGACAATATATGATATAATAAGAAGATAGTGAATGCTATGATGAATATAATATCAGAATATAAAGAACACATTTGTAGGTATATTTAATACTCTAATCACCGTTTTTCCAGATTTCCAAGTTTTGCAATAAATATTCCAAAAAGTAACTATGATCTGTTTCATCTGAATTTGAGAGATCGTTTTTAAAGATCACGGTTGTAAAGCTATAAATCGATTATGTATATTAAATTATTTCGTTTTTATGTTCGCATAAAAATATATAAAGCATATTTTTAATATTTATAGCGAATTCTCTCATTCATTAATTATGGTTTTGATCCCGATTTTGGTGCTTAAACGGTTTCGGGATCGACCGTACAATCTAAGGAGATAATAAAAATGTTCATAACAATAAATTCTGATTCAATCGCGGTATACATTATAGTGTTTATAATAACAACTCTTCACTAATCCCGCAGTCAATGCTTATTGCTCCTCGTAAAATATTGGTCTAAATTGCCCAAAAATTATACTCCCGTTATATTGTGACAACCGTTCTCGGATAACCGTTCCACATAATAAAAATCTTATTAAAATCCATACCTATAGTTTTTTATGAGGTCCATATAAAAAATTTTATTTCTTCTTCGTCATGTGGCATCATTGAATATACGAGACGCGCAATTTGATTCGGGTGAAATTGAAAACGATTTATGAAGAGAGTTCAAATGCATTTTCTGTAATGTACTAATAGAGCATAATACTAAATTTAATAATAAATTTAAAAAAATTGGATTAATATTATTTTATACCAAACTTACTACAAGTTCTAAATGTATATTTGAACAGCAAGCAGAACTAAGTGTCCAATGAGCTGTTGCGACGTAATATCTTAATCTAGTGCTATTAGAATGCAACTCAGTGGTTGACCATATTTTCAACTTCCCGTAGGGTGAGTTATAGTAATCGCAAAAAATCGAAAATGAATTTTTTTATGTATCTTTACGTTTCAGAGTTTTCTGAACATTTTGGCATACCTTAGACTTTGGTGTGTGTGTGTTTTTGTCGACGATTTCGAGAACACTGTTCAACCGATTTGAATGATTCAAAAAACGTTTGATTTCTATTGAAGGTGACGTGCTGATTAGTTTTTGGATAAGGCAGGTCCAACCGTTTTGAAGATGCGGGGCAAAAAATGCCAAAATTGGTAAATCAGTTTCTGAGGGTACGGGACGTCCGATTTTAATAATTCAACAAATATTAGATTTGTAATGACAAAATAATTTCTTGAAAAGACAGGTCTAGTGGTTTAGGAGATCGAGTAATGAAAATAAAAAAATGCCATTTGGCGGTCAAAAATGATCATTAGACAAATACACATAAAATTATCAGATATTTTATAAAAAAATTAATAATAAATATAACTTTTGTTTACATTTCTATTGGTTTCATGACATTATTTATCTGTTAGACTGCGACGCAGCGTTTACGCGCTTTGATGTTTCATTTCTACGCAGCCAAAGCAGCGCAATTGCGTTAGAAAAAATTCCCAAAATATTTCTAAATATAAAAAAAATATTTTGTTTCAAAGAGATCAATTGTTTTTCAAAAAATTCAAAATTCTCAAAAATCCAAAGTTAAAAATTTTTGTTTTGTTTTTTATTAAATTTTTGGTACGGAAAGTTCCAGCAATTTGCCTTAAGGCACGATGCCATACACCATTAGTTATATTATATTGCGTCAATATCTCGAAATACTATTTTTACTTGCACTCATATTAAGATTTAAAATTTCAAGTGAAAACTGATATCACTACTGCTGGAAATCACTCTGGCCGAAGTAGGTTTCGAACCTGAAATCTGTGGGCACAAGTTAAAAATAAATATTTGAAGCAAAATGAATAAATATACAATAGTAAAGTAATAAATTAAAATTCAAGCTCATTCAGCTTGGATTTATTAGGTCTCCCAGTATTATATATATAGATTTCATCTTCTCACATAACAAAATTTAATAATTGCTACATTGTAATAAAATATAAATTAATCGAATAGCTGAATATGTGAAATACGCATTTTGTTTCAAATGAAATTCTAAACCGTTTAAGATAACAATATATTTATATAGAGAAGTATAGTAACGGACACATAACTTTAGTTAATATTGCCTTTTAGTTAATATTGCCTTTAATTTTTTGAAAACCAGGCTTTTGTAACACTAGAGTTCATTTTAATATTGAGTTTTCATTAAATTACAGCAAAACACAGAATTAAATTTATTCATATTGTGACTTCAATATTTGATGCAATAAAGTCATCAATAAAAATTTGCATGTATAGATCAAGACAGTCTACAGTTTATTAGATACAACTTTTAGAATAAGAACAAAGAAAACACATTCAAATTTATTTATTTTTGTAATATATGGTTTTTACACATTCCAATCAAATAAGTCCATATTGGTCCAAAAGTGATTGCGTTTCATTGGTTTCATATAACTACATTTTGAAAATAAGCATAATAAATTATATTAATAATCCCAATAAAAAATATTTACTCTATCATTTCTGATCATATTGCAATGTGTTTATTTTAATAACCGATAGAATTGTGACGCGGGAAATGCGTTCTATCTTGATTTGTTAATATTAATTTAGTTTAATTGTCAATGAATCGAAGTTTGATATTATTTAATATGTTATAATAATTAAAAAACGCGCATCATCATTTAGTGTTTTGTCAATAATATATTAAATTTTTCAATTTTTTGTTAATGTTTTATATCTGCGTATGTCAATGTATTAATGTCTAAAAATAAGATCATACGTTATAAAATATAAACAAAAACAAAAAAATATATACGCAATCCTCGTCAACTTTTGTTTATACACGTCAATAAACTAACATTTTGATATAAATTTCCAACTAATTTCAAGTGCATCATTGACATGACGGAGTTCAACAGTTTGTATATTTTTATGTAATGTTTCGTTTTGATCATTATCGAGTCGAATTGAAATATTTTAATTATCCCCACATTTAAGGGATAAAAAACGTAAGTTTTGTCGGTGTCGGCGGCCGCCGACGGCCTCGCGCCTGGGGGGGCCTCGCAAGAGGCCCCGGAAAAATTTTAATTATTTAAAATTTAGTTAATTTTCATACGGATGTGCGAGTAAAGAAAGTAATTAGTGGTTTACAGGCACTATCATTTTACTCTTTTATCTTTTATGGACATTATCTAATATCGTCTGTCAACACTATAGATTATTAAATCTAAACAACTTCGCGCAAGCTGATTCTATGGTTGTTTATATTGTGTATTTCTTATGTGAGCACAATGTAAATCATCGTTCCTTTGGAAATACATACGAGTGGGAATCTTAACGTATCGAAAGAGTAATTAAATATTCGAGGATTAGAAGTAATCAATGATCAATAAAAATTGATCAATGAGAAATAACAATGAGATAATAACAAAAACTGTTAATTTGAAACTAATCATTATTTCACACCGTCAACACAAGCAATATATTTTTTTAAACATTCTATTGGGATGATCAGTTCTTTCAAATAAAATTGATAACCTTTTAAAGTTTTTTTGTATCTCCGAAACCGCTGAACCTGCCTTTGACAATTTATCAACACGAATCGAATGTTTTTTAAATCCTTTAAATCGGTTGATCCGCACTGATGTCGTCGACAAAAAATCAAAGCGTCTTAAAAAAAACGGCATTTTGACATTTCTGAACCAATTTTAAAAATTCAAAAACTGATCGAAAGTTTTGAGTTGGCGATCGTGCTGAATTGTTTTTCGTCAAGATCGACCGCACAGTTTCTTCGTAATTTATTGTAAAAATCTTTTTTCAAAAAAAAACTTGTTAGTCTCATCTAGCATAAATTTTATGGAACTACGATAAATGATTAATTATAAAAACTCGTTAAATTTTAGAATAATGGGACGAGCTCTTAGACCATGTGTACCTACTATGTGATGTGAGGATTTGTGCACTGAAATTAGTATGAACATAGATTTTTTAAATCTAATTAATCACTTGCAGATTGCAAAATTTTGTCTAATTAGTCATTAAGTCGGTGATTTCCAACCATTTTTTATTCATAATGATCGAAAAAACATAAAATTTACTAATCAAATGGTTGGGCAAAAGGAAACTTTTTCGCAATAATTATTTAATTTTAGTGCTTTTCTAATAGCTGGAGAACAAACCATTTTTGCCGAAGAGTTTGTTTATTTTAACTTGTGTAATTTTTGTTTATTTCAATTGGTGTATTTATCTGATTAAAAATAAATCTCATATACAGTTATAGTAATCGCTATAACAAAATGTTTAGAATAAAAAATCTAAAACAAAAATTTTATATATCTTCAAAGATTTCTGAACATTTTGGCAAATTTTCGTCGACGATTTCGCGAACATGGATCAACCAATTTGAAAAATTCAGAAAACATTTGACATGTATTGAAGGTAAGAAGACGTGCTGATTAGTTTTTGGCAAAGGCAGGATAAGCCGTTTTGAAGATAGGGGGCAAAAAGTGCCAAACTGATTACATTTTTAGGAAGGCCTAGCGGTTTTGGAAATCCAGTAAAAAAGCACAACAAAAGCCATTTGGCATATGCACATCAAATTATCAGATGTTTTATAAAGATTTTAATTATTAGTGAGTTAAGTTAGACTGCAACGCGGCGTTTATGCGCTTCTATATTTCGTCTCTAAGCAGCTAACGCAACATGATTGCTTTGAAAAAAAGTTCAAAATTTTCAACAAAATATTTCAAATTAAAAAAAGTCAATTTCTTTCACTTTTCAATTTTTTTAAAGCTTTTCAAAAATTTAAATTACGGCACGAAAAGCTTCAGCAATTTGCCTTTAGGCACGATGCCATGTACCACTAGTCAACTTGCAACTGGCAAAAAAGGGGGGCCTCGCAAACGAATTTCGCCGACGCCTACGAATGGTCTAGCGCCGCCACTGGATATGTTTCTATTTAAAAATGGTTTTAATATGGCATTGCAGCATCAATAAATATTGGCCTTATTTAAAAATTGTGATGATAATTCATCACACAGAGATGGGACAACTATCAGTGTTGCCATCTGCAGAATCGACTAGTATTAGGTCCAATTAGCTCAACATCTTCTAGGACTCTTAAGTTCTGATTTTTATCAAAATAACATTTGAAAAAAAATTCATAAATAAATTACAAATACACCCCAGGTTCATGGAAGAATGGCCCAGAATCCTAAAAATAATTTATATCAAGAAAAATCTCAGCATACATTACATTCACTCTGGAAGAAATAACTGTCTATCAAACAAGTACTACATGTTTAATTTTTTATTTTTTTTTTTTAACAGCAATCAGAACCTCACGTTCTATGAGCTGTTGGGCTGAAACTTCTCCTTACTTCGTATTTTTAGATGGTAACCCAATGGTTAATCGATCCATATTTGATGATTTTTGTTATTAGAATTAATCTAATAGGACTGACTTTTTTATTGGTGCAGCAATGCCGGGCAAAGGCTATTTTTACTTTGAAACATATTGCTATCTATATTTCCAAGTGAAAATCGTTGTCACTGCTGCCTGACAACAGGCTGCTCGAAGTGGGTATCGAACCCGGGACTTCTGAAACAAGTCCCGTCGCTCACAACCGCTTATCTACGGGCAAGCCTACATGTTTAAATGTGCATAAAAATGTCTCACAATTTTTAGGTATTTATCTGGACATGTAATAAACATGACAATTAAATTTCAAGTCAGAAATTCCAAACATAAAACTAAAAATGTTTGGGAGCTTTGGGAAAAAACTGTAAACATTGAATAGGAAACAAACAAACAAGTTTTGATATATAAATCCGTTTTGAAGGCTTTGTGGACTTTTGGCATGGAGCTATGGGGAATGTGCAAGAAAGTCCAATATTGTTAAGATGCAGAGAATTTAATCAAAGTTATTAAGAATTATTACTGACGCACTTTGGTGCGCCTCCAATTTTACAATTCCTAATTACTGAAAATATTTTACGTAGATGAAGTAATTAGTGACAGAAACAGTACTCATATACCAACAATTGAGGATCATCCCAATGACTTACTGAGACCAGTTGTTAATGTATCGGCTATAAAAAGACTCGAAACATGTTGTCCCATGGTGTAAGCCTCAACAAGAAAATCACTCGCAGAGTAATTTCTATGAATTTGTTTTAGTATTAGCTTATTTTATTATTATCATAATAGCTTATGAATAGTTGATCAATAAAAAAAATCTCATATAATCGTTGTTGTGTTTGGATTTAAGTCCAGGTGTGCTCAAACACTTAATGATTGATATACGATATTAGTCATCTTATGTTATTAAAAAATCATATATATTAACATTACCGTGGGTAATAAAAAATCCCGTGCAAAATTGATTGAAACTAGTTTTCGCTACTTGCAAGCAAACGGCGTTAAGTTCATGAATATTCATTCATCTTGCAGTTATACGAGTTCGATAGAAAATCACTAGTAATAACTATCTGATTATAGACACGATTTCCTCGTGCTGCAACTTTCCACAGAGCGAGCGTGCCAGCGTCAAGAGTTGGGAAAAACATTCGAGGCATGTTTCTGACACATAATTCGTATGTGACCAACTGACCAAACTTCATCGAGTACGTCGCAGTCAATAAAAATGACAACACAAAAAGCGACTTCCCGTGATGGTTCGTTGACTTCGGCGTTCTTTCAGATAAACAAATACTGTTTAGAGAAAGATTTTCACATGGCAGGTCGAGCGATCGCGCATGGTTGTATCCGCGTGTGCGCCCGCGACTGCGAAAAGCTTATTCGGGATCAACCGGAGTTCCATGGTGTTTAATTGCCGTTGCCAAATGACGTCAGAATCATTTATTAATTGATTGGATTCAAAGAAACGTGAAAGTCGTCTTACGGCTAATAGCGACGATGGAAAGCATTCAGACCGATTTATTGGCGCAGGGTCGCAGCTAAAATTTCATTTTTTGCTGGTCTACGTGTTTGAATCTAACCAGAACTAGGATTGACGAGTATATTCATCATAGACAATTGGCTGAATTTTGTGTATTAACGAGTATATTCATCATGCAAAAGATACAGTGACTATTGGCTATTTAAATTGCAATAGAGAAAAACCAAGCATATTCTCAAACTTCAAAATGTTGAATTTTTTGAGGCCAGCCAGTATAAAAAACGTAGTTATTGGCAATGGCAATTACTTTAAGAAAATAATATGATTCGTCATGGAGAAGCTTCAGATTTATTTGTATTGTATACTTGTTATGTTATGTGTATAAAACTTTGACCACTGGCAAAACATATTATCAAATTTCAAAAAATCTGAATTTTTTTTCAAATTCGAAATGTTTTTGAGGCTATGTTGTTAGTAACCTTACCTAGTTAACTGTGGTTGACGAGTATACTCGTCATGGACAAGTGACAAAAATTTCTATATTGACGAGTCTCGTCAGTGACCGTTCCCTACTTAAATTGAATTTTTTGAGAAAAATAAAACATGTTCTCAAACTTCAAGTTGTTAGGAATTTTTTGAGGCTATGCCAGTATAGAAAACGTAGTTGTAAGTAAAGTGGCATATTACATTTATGAAAATGATATGATTCGTTATGGTCTCAGATGTGTTTGTAATAACGAGTATACTTGTCACGTGTATAAAACATTGACCGTTGGCAAAACATTTTCTTAAATTTCAAAAAAATTAGAATCTCTCGAGGCTACGTCAGTTAGTAACCTTAACTAGTTAACTGTGATTACCAAGTATACTTGTCATGAAGAAGTATCCAAATTTTAGGTATTGACGAGTATATTTATCATGCCTATAAATCCGTGACCATGGATCATGTAGATTACTATTTTTTAGAAAAATAAAACATATTCTCAAGCTTCAAGATTTTCAGACTATTTTGAGCTTATGCCAGTATATAATATGTAGTTGTAAGTAAATTTGTATAATATTTCTGTTATGTGTAAATAATAGACTTAATCAATAAGAATGGAGATTACCTAATTAGATAACATGTTTAACTATAAAAATTCATACTTTTACCAAAAACTATAATCAATGCGATTTCCAAACTAACACAAACATTTTGTAAAGGTTAAACAATAAGGTTCTTAAAAAATATTAGAAGCACTCAAGTATATTCAAAACTGCACGATTCACTAAGACACCAATATATATATTTAGAAGCAGAAGACTTCCATCTATGTACAGGACAAGACAGAAAAACCATCCACATAAATTTGAGAAAAAAAACTTGCTATTCTTAAAAATCTACAGAAAACTTAAAATTTTGTTAGATCTAGCATAGTCAAGATATAATTTAGATTTATTATTAATATTAGTTTGTATCTGCTTTCCATCTATTTTTCAAACCTAAATTGACTACTAATGGGTAGCATTTAAAAATAAAATCTTAAACATTAGTTTGTGCTCAATATATATTTCATTTAAGAGCGCACGTCAACGGTGATCAGTATGAAACACAGAACGGAATACATCTATCTATACGATTCACGTACCTACTAAAAGCTCCGCTCATTATTTCAAACTGTGATGAATTTTTATAATTTAACTTAATATTTTTGGACGTTACTATCACTCCACAGCAACAATTTGACTTCCTAGATTTATGTGTATAAAACTTAATTAATTTTGTTCTCTTGTTACTTTAATTTATATATGACCTATAATCATGGTAATCAATGAAATAAACTTTAGTATTAAATTTTTCAGTTTTGCAAAATAAACTCGTCTTCATCATCCAGCATCTTGCCAGCGCAACTTACTCTGTCACTGACGAACATACACGTCATGGCTCTATTCTAACTTTGCGCACTGTTCGATGATCGCGCCACAGTCAATTGGTTAATGAGTACCGGAAGTTCATCGAACATTAACAGATGATCACAAAATAGTGATTTGCAAAAACATCCGTTCCGTGTCTTACATTTTCATACCTAATTGTCTATCTTTTGCCGTATCATCGTGACTGCGTATATATCATAATAGACTTTTACTGATGTGCGATTCGTTTAAAAAAAACTTAGAAATTAGGTCAAACGGTATCGCTGATTTATTTTTTTGTCTGCATTTTTGCAGCATGAAATAATATCTTGAGAGCTGGCGAGGTTTTGTATTTTTTATCAATAGAGTTAGCAATAAAAGCGCAAAGTTTACTTTCACAGTATTAGATTGAATATAATTTATTCGAAATATATTAAATTTTTCATCTTACATCTATTAACTTCCCGAAGGGTAGCAAAAAATCGAAAATAATATAATAAGTTGATATATCTTTACGTTTCAAAGGTTTCTGGACATTTTGGCATACATTAGAAAAAATGGATGTTT
>NW_020538040.1:176074138-176093139 GCF_003426905.1 Ctenocephalides felis | reverse complement strand
GCAAATTGCTAAACCTGCCTTTGCCAACAACTAATCAGCACGTCTCTCTAACAATACCAATCGAACGCTTTTTAAATTATTTAAATCGTTGATCCGTGTTCTCGAAATTGTCGACAAAAATTGTATCCGCACTACATACACACACGCACACACACACACATACATAAAAATGTTCATTTTCGATTTTTTGTGAATTCTATATCTTACCTACGGTAAGTAAAGAAGTCAGATAAAAAAAAAATTGAATAGTATAGAATAATTGAATAACATAGAGTCTATGTATAGACTATCTTTATGATAGTATACCAGAAAACCCTTTTCTTTTCAATGAGCAGATTATTGCAAATTTTGCATCTACGTATTCGACAAAAAAAAAGTACAAGATTATAAATAATATTCTAAAAAACCATATAAAATTTGATGAAATTTTGCTATACATTTAAACATAATGAGCAAACTTTTTGGAACTATATCTCGTCATTTACATTTTAATTAAAAATTTTACGCATGGCACAAAGGAAGTACTATTCAATATATAACAACACATAAAGCATTTTAGTCTAAAAATAATTCAATTTTGCGGTTTTAAATATTGTATTCATCATAATATGTATACCGACATAAATGCTTGTGAATCATATTTGAAATTAGATAAAATCCTCTATACTACATGGAATAACAAAGATCCAGCTGATAGAAGTTGTCCGATTTCGAAGAATTGGTTTCTACGTTAAGTAAAAAATTGAAAAAAAATCTAAATAATTGAAATATTTTTCAAATTAAAAGTCTTTGATTTAATTTGATGCACTCAATATGATTATTCAATTATACTCTTATAAAATTATACAAGAAGTCAGATTAAAATTGAAGTATTGATGGTTTAGATATCAAATTGGAGTAGCAATTATCTAGAGTAGTAGAGTAGTATTTCCTAAGATATATATATATATATATATATATATATATATAGTGAGTTTTTTTTAATATGGTGAAATTATATATGATAGAGTTGTTCTTGGGCCATCCAATCCAATAATTAAACAATTTTAGTGAAGAAACATGTCTTTATTGTAGTATCAAACGTTTCAATAATTTAAAAAAAAAATAAAAAAAAACAAGTGAAGTTAACTTGTCGAACAAATTCCAAACGAATGACTCGATGAGAACAGCTTTTTCAATTTAATTTTTTTGTAATTTTTTAATTTAATATTTATTAAAAAACTATTGTCATATAACTTGTTTTTAAATTAATTGGTGTATCATATGTTTGTGATTTTCTATGTGTTTCTTTAAATTATTTGAAGATGGGTCAAATCAGAACCCGAAACGTTTGAAACTGCAATAAAGAAATTTCTTTTTTTTAATTTCTCAACCGATATTACTTATATTTTGTACATCTGCGTCAAAATATTTCAATAATAGGTAAAGTAAAAGTCATAACAACTAAAAACCCACGAATACATAAATTATTTTTAAAAAACTTATGTTATTTATAACTTGATTCCTTTAGATGACAACAAACTAAATTATTTTTGCAATTTAAAAAACATCACTTTAAATGATTATAAAAATAATTCTAAAAGTTGGTCAAATATCTATTAAGAAAAATCTCTTCTCTTTCAGGAATTGTTGCAATTTATTGCTACAAACTATTATAACAAACAAAATTATTTCAGCGATTCAAGAAACATCACATTAGACTTTACAGGAATATCAAAATAATTCTAAGATTTGGTCAAATGTCTATTAAATAAAATATATAACTTTTTTCTAGAAATTGTTGCAATTTATTGCTGCAGATTTGCAATTTATTGCTTTAGATGTTCATCCGAAAGAGAATTGTCAACCACTGGGTTGCCTTCTAATAACACTAGTTTGAAGAATTACATCATAACATCTTATAGAACACATAGTTCCATTATATATTAAAAATATAAAAAGTTAGATAAAGAATAATATTATTGCAAATGTTTTATTATTCAATTATTCCCTTATTTAAAAAATCCAGATGGGACTCAAAATGTTTACCAATATGAAGAGTATGTCAAAACCTTAGTACCATCATTAATTATATTGGCAACAGTATATTTTTATTTTTTGTTGATTTAACCCTAAAATATCGAGCTTATTTTTTCTGAACATTCACAGGTAGCAAATGAATTCAAATGATGGCAACGATGACATTTTGAGTGCCGTCAAAAAATCTCAAAATCATCTGAAGTGCCGGCCGGCATTTGAAACGCGGAAAGGAAAAGCTTTGACCATGGACGCGGACAACGAAAATATGTCATATTTTGTTGAAGGTCCGTATAAATATGTCATACTGTTGCTAAAGCTGTAAAATGTAATTTATGATCGTTAGAGAAACACGAATCCGATGCATTTAGCGCACCTGTAAGCGCGGCACTTCGGTACTTACTGTGGCTTATAAGGATTAATGCTGAGGATAACAAAACATAGGAGCGGAGTAAAACGTATTAGATTTTCTACTCTTCCGACACAAAACCAGTAACAAGACTTCAATGGATTAACCAAATGATATAATCACAGCAGATAATCTTTCCAAATATAATTAACAAACTTTAATATGCTTTATTGATATTAACAGATATGATACTGCAAGGTGGGGAGCATTAAGAAAATTGATAGCAGGCGAAAAAAAAATCATTTTGAACTAGTGGTGCATGGCATCTTGCCTTGCGGTAAATTGATTGAACTTTCCGTACCAAAAATTAAAATTAAAAAAAAACTTTTAAAATTTTTGAAAACTTTGAAAAAATGATATTTTTGACAATTTTGAAATTTTTTACAAAAATTGACTTTTTTGAATGAAATTTGATTTTTTTTATATTTCGAAATTTTTGTTATACGTTGTTGAGATTGACATTGGTACGGAACCCATAGAAATGTTAGCAAAATTCATACTTATTATTAAAATTTCGATAAAATATGTGATAATTTGATGTGCATATGTCTAATGACGTTTGACGTTTTTGAATAATTTGATTTTATTTAGTTCGAAATTTTTGTTATACATTGAGACTGTTGGGATTGACATTGGTACGGAACCCATAGAAATGTTAACAAAATTCATGCTTATTATTAAAATCTCGATAAAATATCTGATAATTTGATGTGCATATTTCTAATGATCATTTCAGACCGCTTATTTTTTACTCGATCTCTGAAACCGCTAGACCTGCCTTACAAAAAATTTAATCAGTTCTTCATGTAGGTAATACAATATATTGTTTTTTGAATCATGCAAATCGGACTGTTTTCTCAAAAACTGAAGTGCGATTTTTGGCACTTTCTACTCCGTATCTCCAAAACGGCTAGACCTGCCTTTGCCAAAAATTTAATCAGCACGTTTCCTTATCAATCTGAATCGAATGTTTTTTGAATTATTCAAATCGGTTAAAATTTGTATCCGAACACACACACATACAAAAACACACACACGCACACACTATTTTACTATCAAGTCTATCTTCTAGGTGAAGTTTTATTAAAATTTCAAACAAAAAAACCTAAGGTGCTCATTGTTGGTTAGTTGCATCTGAACACAAACTTTACAAATCCATGCGACTTTAATAAATAAATTATTATATGTGTTAAAACTCTATCGATATATGTAAACAATTTATCTTAATCAATAATAGTTAATATTTCTTGTGATAATGGACTTTTATAAGTTTTACGTAGGCCTGTAATATTTTAGGATGTTAGTTAAGACCATGATCTCTATCATACAAAGTTTCATAAGAATCATCGAAATTACAATAATTAATTTCGTAGAAACGGCCCAGTTGATCTTTACCAAAAAAAACTAATCACATTATTCCCAATGATGATAATTTCGAATGATTTTTCAAATTTCACAATAGGATCAGAACTGTCAGCAAAAATTTGGACCTAAAATTTTGCACTTCTAGTAATTTTTGCGAAACCGTTCAATCTTCACAAAAAAATAATCAACGAGAGTCCTGGTCAAGTTTTATGAAATGCTTTTTAAATTTTTGAAATCAGTGAAGTCGTTTTTGAGAAAACTTGAACAAAGTAAAATTTTGGTTCATATGCAAATATGTGTGTATTTGCATGTGAACCAAAATTTTACGTAAATATCTTTCTCAACTTTCATGTTAAACGATTCAGACGGAATGGAAACGTCGAGAAAAATCCAAGGAAGTAGGATTTTCTGACAAAAAGTTGAATTTCTTTTTTGGAAAGCTAAAAAAAAATCGAGTATTGATTGTTGACGTAAATAAATAGCATTACATATGGATAGAATAACAAATGAATAATGTATATTGTGTGAGTAGATTATATATTGGGAGATTTATAGAGACATAGAGATGAATATTGTAGAGAAAGTATTTAGAGACAATAAAAGGGTAATTAGAGACGAACGAAGTTAAAATGATAGGCTATTAGATTAGATGTATTAGATATACAATTAACAATTTTACAATTAAATAACAAAACAACCAAATATAAAATACAAATAAAGGAATGCTAAAATAATTTAATTTTGTGTCTTGATTTTATGAAACTTGATATTACGCCTTCGTTTAGAGCATATTCAAAAGTTGAGGTCCTGTATATCCATTGATTCGCAGAAATTAATAAAGAGTTTAGATGCTTTTCTGAAAAAAGAGCAATATCAGAGACGAAGAAAAATATTTCACAGCTAAGTAATGCTCAGTTATAGCCAAAATTGCTGTATTTGTAAGATATAACATATAATTACTAACAATAGATATTTATAATATAAAGGGGATGTATTTTTGGAAGTCAAAATTAATATATTCAAAAATGTCATAAAAGCTATTGGCTTTTAGTAAATTAATCAAAACTGTACGAATATTTTGAATATATTGGTGATATCATTTTGTGGAACGTCAAGAATGCGTAAAGTTAGCAAATCGGATTTTCCGCCAAAAACAAACTTTTCCTTTATAAAGTTACGAATGACACGGGTCAGCCTCTGTATATTGAAATGAAATATTTGAAATAAAAAAATGAAACAATCGAAATCATAACGTTAGCCTTCAACAAGCAATATTTATAAACACGTGCCCCTCGGAACGCAATTTGGAATCTCGTAAAGGAGAATGCGCGTTGGAACGTTGACTTTTTGACGGTGCGCATTCCCATTATAAAATTTGATGTAAGGGAGCGTATGCAAATCCTCGTTGGCACCATGCTGTCAAAGCTCTCAGTCGTAACCGGGACTCATCCGTCCAACATAATGAACACTAATCCCACAATAAATATTTATTGATATCTACCATCGGACACGGAACATAAAAACGTGCCGTGATCAGTAGACAAACTCGAGACTCTTTTTCAATCATATTTTTTAAAACGTAGAATCAGAAAAAATCGACCGAGACGTTACCACAGTTTATCAGCAGTAAAACAAGGGAAGATCAGAAATGCTTCGTGTAAGCAGACACATAATATGGTCATCTAATAATAATAATATTTGTTTCTAATTATAATACTCGTTTTGTTAATTTATACTAATTTAACATGTCAAACTACACCCTGATTTGACACATACTGGCATCAGAAAACGTATAAAATACATATGTTTTGGGATTTTATTTGAAAAATTGTAAACTTTTGCTCATTTTTCACTAATAATAATATATTATATTGGAGTCAACCTACCCTGTAAACAATTATGCAATGTATCTTACAATCTTATACTGTAGGTAGCATATTTGTGTGTCACCATCAATGTACTTTACATGATTTTGAGAAATAATTGTTATAAATCTGAATATACTTTATCTTTCCAATTGAGTAAGTTATAGTAATTGCAAAAAATCGAAAAAAAATTGAATTACTGATTTAAGATCTTCTGAATATTTTGTCATAACTGAAATACCAATAAATGTATGGGGCGCATGTGTGTGTGTATGTATGTTTAGTTACAATTTTTTGTCTACAATTTTGAGACCATAGATCAACCGATTAGAATGATTCAAAACACATCAAAATGTGCTGATTAGTTTTTGGCAAAAGCAGATCCAGTCGTTTTGAATATACGGAGAAAAAATAGAAAAAATGGCAATTCAGTTTTTGAGTAAACATCTAATCTAATTAAAGGGATTCATAAAATATTTTATTTATATTGACGGAATGCATAATTGATTAAAATTTTGGTGAGGCTGATCCACCGGTTTCGGAGGTATAAAGAAAAGAGTAAAAAAAATTCATTTGGCGTTAAAAAATTATCATTAGACATATGCATATCAAATTATCAAAGTACAAATTTTGTTTCCATTTCTATCGATTCCGTATCATGCATAATGTTTAAAATTTACTTATGTAGTCCAAACGACCTATGGTCCTCGACATTTTCGACAGTATGGATCAATCCACTTGAATGGTTCAAAACACATTTAAAAAAATCATGTTTTCGATTTTTTTTGAATTATCAAAATGTTTCAGAAAAAAAAACATTTAAAACAACTTTCATTGATATTTAATTAATGCTATTGTTGAATAAATAATTCGTATGTGAGAGTTCTAACTTTTTAGTAAAAATTTTACTGTTACTTTTCATTATTTAAGGCATCTGAGTAAAGGCAAATATAATAATCAAATATGCAGTTCGCTAGAAACATCATACGTCATCTCTACAACTTTAGAAGGAAATGCAAATTTATTAATTAGTAATTGTTAGATTATTTAATTTGTGGATGTTTTGATTAAGAATACTCAGTCTACAGAGCTGTTTGAAAAAAAACTAAAATTACTTGCTCCATACGTCTCCAAACTATTTTACTGCTTTGATCAACTAATTGTTTTTTTTTTTTTGTTTTTAAGATAAATGAAAAGCTACGTGCTTTTAATCGATTTTGCAGAATCTTGAAAATCGAACTGAAAATGATTCACAATAATGTAACCAGATGAGATAATATTGATAATATACTAAGAATTACCTGCCTGTAGGAAATGACTTTGTATAATAGATTATTAACTCCGTAAAGATTATATTGATTTGATATACTTATCTCAAATACAGACCGAAAATAATTCATGTGATCATTTGTCATATACAAGTCGTCGCAGTGAAAAATTGACAGAAGAAGAAAAATAAAATCTCTACTCGATTCCACATAATCTCTACAATTTCACATAATATGTCATAACTCTGCACATATTATATCAATTGTTTGTTGTGTGAATTTAAAAAAATTAAAGTGGAATGTGAAAAATCTTATCAGGAACCGCTAATAATACCGCCAATGATTTATTATATTAAATGCATCAAAGGATTACATAAGATCAAACAATAACTAGAAAATTCTCGATTTGAAGTGGTCTTTCGGTGAAATTTCATATTTGTTTTACAATTTTATAGCAGATTAGATATCTTTAATTGAAATAAATATGTTTTTATCAAATATGTATGGTAACAAGGCGCCACTATTTTTAATAGGTAGGTGTGAATTATCAATTAGAAATGATTAATTATTAGAAAGTTTAGGAATTTCCAATTGAATTAAATATAAGAAATTGGTTACGAATGATAAATATGAGTATGATAATATTTCACAAAAAACTGCATATTTGTTAACTAATACTTGTCTTTTCTTAGATGCATTAATATACAACACCAACAACTTTTTTGTTATTTTATTAATTACAATCTATTATACTAAGACATTCAGTAATTGTTTTGACTATTATATGGTTTTTAAATGAATGGCAACCCAGTAGTTAGCTGTGTCTGATTAACTATACTCGAAGTATTTTTTGATATTTCATGATTTTATGTGCTGCTATGTCCACGAGAAGCGATTATGAAATCTATAACCTCAAGTGAAAATTTGACATCAATGCTGCCTGATGTCGAACTTGGTCGTGGCTGGGATCGAGCCGGCAAACCTTGGACTATTTTGTGCTAACCCACGTCCGAACTGATTACGCCACCGCCCCAATTACAACGTATAACAAATTTTTTTACTAAAATATGTGAAGCCTCACATGCTAATTACTTAACCGCATGATATCATTGTAATTTATATAAAATTCTTTACATATTAATTGTTTAAATAAATAATCTAAAAGGTGATTAAGATCTGAAAACTCATGTATACACATTGAGTCATATTGTTTTGATAATACTAATTATTTATCGTTTAGTATCAGCGCAAAATACAAAGATAATGTTGTAGAGCATCAATTCTAGAAATCTGGTTTTCTTTAATGGGAATAAAATAGAATGAGTTTCATAATTACTGATAATGAACAAACAATTTGTTTAATAATATATTAAACGTATTTATTTAATTGAAGCCTGTCTTGGTGTAATGGTTAAGAGTATGGGCTAAACTAGTCCCAGGTTTGATATCAATCTCGGTCAGCTCGATATGAAGTAGTATATCAAATTTTCAATGGAGTCTGTTGGTCTCAAATTTTATATTATTCATTAATACAATTGTATTTTCAAGTATTTCTGAAACTACTGTACTACTATACATCGATAGTACATACTATCCTATATTCGCTAATTAGATTTACCATGCTTCCCGCAGATGCTTTTTACCACGCCTTTTAAAATTGGGTTAATAGCAAATATACACTTAAATTTATGTAAGAGAAAAATATTTTTCATACACCCAAACAATTTTTTCTATAATTAACTTCCAGTTGGGTAAGTTATAGTAATAGCCAAAAAATCTAAAATAAATAAAATACATAAAATTTTTATCTATCATTACGTTTCAAATCTTTCTGAACATTTTGGCATACCTTAGAAAAAATTGATGTATGTATGTATGTATATATGTATTGTGTGTGTGTGTTCGCGTGTGTGTGGTCACATATTTTTATCGACGATTTCGAAAACTCGGATCAACTGATTTGACTGATTAAAAAAACATTCGATTTGTATTGATGGAGAGACATGTTGATTAGTTTTTGCCAAATGGCAAATCAGTTTTTGAAAAAAACGAATGACTCAAAAAACATTTCACTGACGATATGAATATAATTTCTGGGAAGGCAGATCTAGTGGTTCAAGAGTAAAAAAAGTTTTGAAAAATTGCATTTTGCGGTCAAGAATGATCATTAAACATATGCACGTCACATTATCAAATGTTTTATACAGATTTCAGTAATAAGTACAAATTTAATTTATATTTCTATAGGTTCCGTACCAATATTTATCCATGAGACTGCGACGCTTCGATATTTCGTCTCTAAAACTGCTACGCAGCGTGTTTTCTTTGGAAAAAATTCAAAATATGAAAAAAATCAGTATTTTCAAAAAAATCAATATTTTCAAAAAAGTCAAAATATTCAAAAAAGTCAAAATATTCAAAAAAGTCAAAATATTCAAAAAAGTCAAAATATTCAAAAAAGTCAAAATATTCAAAAAAGTCAATTTTTTCAAAAAAGTCAAATTTTTCAAAAAAGTCAAATTTTCCAAAAAAGTCGATGTTTTTCGAAAATTTTAAAATATTCAAAAATCTAATTTTTTAAAGTTTTCAAAAAATTCAAAGTTTTTTTTAGAAATCTTAATTTTCGGTACGAGAAGTTCCAGCTTTAAGGCACGATGCCATGCACCACTAGTTATATCAGCATATCGAGCAATTATCAATACCCGCGAAATCGCATCGATGTCACCGATGCCAACGCACATGTATGTATGTATTCCGAAGTACTCCGGTTATCGAATTCGACAAGTGAGGCACACACGCGTTCGCTAAATATTGTTCCGCGAAATCGGCGTCGTATTCCGGAGAAAAAGCGTGCGTTCGATTACTCACCTGGACGGATCATTACTTGCTTTTATTGCGCAATCGAAGAATTTGTTGCCGGATTTCGAAGATTCACATTCTTATATTATAATACCTTATTTGGAATAGTTGTGGTTTTAAAATAGAATTGGCTAAATTTTTTTCAGATGATAAGAGTCAGTTTTGTCACTAGTTAAGGATAAATCATTACAACAAATTTTTAATATATTAGTTGCGTGAATTAGAATTGTATCGTAATAGTCAACATGCTACAATTTTATTAAAATATTTAATCGAATAATTTTCTGTCGGTTTTTCACGATCACATACTGTTACATAACAACACCTTATAAAAAATTATAATTATGTACTTATGAAATTCATTTAAACTCTCCTTCGATAATTCAGGATGTTGGGTTATAATTTAACCCTTGTAGCTGTGGACTGTATTAAACACTGATTTGTTTGTACATTATGTATTTGTTGCAGTTCTAATTACAATCACTGATTTGTTACTAAGTTATAATGAAAGAAAATATATTTATTGGATATTTATTATACATGTTGTTGCGCGGACTTTACATTTAGAAAGTGAACAACTAGTTCTATTAAAACACACCGCTACCCCCTCTACCAGGGGCAGCAACCATTCCGTGTAAAGTTTAACGCCCTGAACGTTGTAACCTTCATGGCCAATATGATAAAACGAAAATACGTTTGGACAGAATAGTTGTGATGCTCCTGATCGCATAGCAAATACAAAGCTTTTTGACTGTTTGTTACTACCAATTCATACGAATATAGACCCGTCACATAACGTTACCATAATTTTTTTATTTTATTCAAGCATTGGCCACGGGAGTCTTGTTTATGTGATGATTGATTTTAAGAACAATTTTTGATTCACTGTTGCAATAGTTCTTATTTTTATCATATTGTTTTAGCACTACATTCAATCCGCGAATATAGATACGTGATGAAAATGTGGAGCTTTAGTATAAATTACGCTTGTTATTTGTAACACAATAATATAAAGTTAAAATTGAGGTCAAGTACATAAAAACATTAAAATTGATTTCAAGTTCAACAATCTACTCCGATACACTTACGTGTAGATTATCCTAATCAAAAAAATTGCTCCTATAAATGCATTCCAAGTGCACTCCATTTTAGATCAGAATAATCTAAAGTATCTAATTATACAATCAATTCAATTAATAGTGAACTATTACAAATACTATAAATCAAATATTGCATGCATGAAAATAACCTATCCGGACCAATGTCAACATTTGCCCAACACAATTTCCTATAGGTTTCGTAATTTAAAGTTTTATCTAAGTAGTATATGTACACGAAACGTCTGCTTTCATTTTTGTATAAGACGTTGCCTTCTAAAAAATGATGATTTTAGAATCATATTTTTCGTTTCGAACAGAAAACTTTATTTTTATTATTGGTTTCTGTTAATGGCGATGCTGTGATCTCTAAGATCTCTTTTATCCAAAAAAGATCAATGAAGTAGTTAATAACATTAGTATAATTTTCATAGATAAATACTCGCGTAATTCTCAGAAAGTTTACCATTATTTTGCATGCAATATTACACTAATGGCATAAACTATCAGTAGAGTTAGTTCATAAGGATTCATTTGTGCAGGTAATATCATTGTGTTCAGAAAACGCGTCCTTCAAAATTTATTGTTGACGGTTACACTATTCCCAATGTGCAATATGTTTATGGATATATTGCTGGTCCTTCTACTCAAATACTAAAAAATCTATAAATCATGTGAAATTTTGAAAGTCGTTTTAAAATAAATACTTTGACAACCAAACAAATACTTCACATTTAAATTGTAAAATTTGATGTAATACAGAAACCGTTGAAGGTGTACAGAGATAAGATAAAGTATTTCGAGTTAATAATGATTTACATTTGTGTTAGTGATATTATAATATTATTACACATCAATCTGCACTGTGTATTGATAACAATAGCAATCGCTATAAAAACTTATGCGAGTCATTCTACATTTTTTTTGCAAATAGGTGAAATATATTTAACATGACGTCATGACTAATTATTGACACCGTGCGGATTTTATCTATTGAATGACTGAAAAGTAATAATTTTTAACTTTTCTTAGAGTATGTTATAGTAATCGTGAAAAAATCGAAAATTAATTTTTTTGGATATTTTTATGCAATGTGTGTATGTATTTATGTATGTGCAGATACAAATTTTTTAGACGATTTCAAGTGCACTATTGATGGGAAGATTGCTGATTAGTTTTTGGCAAAGTCAAGTCGAGACGTTTCTTCGTCGAACAAGTCGAATGAGTCGTTTGATTTGGATGATTCAAAAAACATTTTACTTGTATTGACAGAATGAAAAATTTATTACAATTTTGGGAAGACAGGTCAAGCAGTTTTGGAGATACAGAAAAAAAATATAAGACATATGTACATCAAATTATCAGATATTTTATTGAGAATTTAATAATAAGTACAAATTTTCAATTCTTTGGATTCCATGCCAATAATGCTTATATTTCTCTTATATAGTTCAACAAAAATATAGATGAATTTTCAATGCTCTGAATCAACCGACTTGATTGTGTTTCAAAACTTTTAAAAAAATTTAAAATTTCCAAAAATTCGATTTCTTTGAAAATTTTCACTTTTTGTTTTCAAAAACTTTAAAATTTTCAAAAAGTATTATGCTTAAAGAATTTCAAATTACGGTAAGAATACACACTACTTTCACAATTTTCACAATTTCACATTTTTCACAATTTTCCAAAAATTTCAGAATTTTCAAAAAAGTTAAATTTTTTCAAAAATTTCAAAATCATCAAAAAGGACAGTTTTTTCCAGAAAATTTAAATTGCGGTAGAAAAGGTTCCGGCAATCTGCCTGAAGGCACGATGAAATGCACCACTAGTTTGCTAGTGACTAGTTTGGACTGAAATGTAGAGTAGATCCTTGTATCTAATGAGGAAAGTGGTGGTAGTACGTCGACAGGTTCGAAGAAACGTCTTGGCTCGTGGGCTTCAGGTTTCAAAATTCTCAATAGATTTCAAAATTTAAAAAAATGCAATTTTTTTCAAAAACTTCATAATTTTCTAAAACTTTCAAAATTTTCAAAAAAGTTGGATTTATTCAAATTTTTCAAAAATTTCCATAAACTTTCAACACTTTCAAAAAGGACAAAATTTTTCAGTAATTTTAAATTACAGTACGGAAAGTTCTAACAATTTTCCTTAAAGCACAATGCAATTGCACCACTAGTTTCATAGTTTTGACTCAAGTGTAGAGTAGATTCTTGTGTCCAATGAGAAAAGTGGTGGTCGTACGTCGGCACGTTCGAGGAAACGTCTTGGCTCGTGGACTTTGGGAAAATAAATATAGAGCAAAGGGAGACTGGAATGACGTAGCCCGCAATATCTTTAGCGTGGCGCTTCCCCCACTTGTTAGACTAACGCATCACACAAACGCCCACACGCCGAACGGGAGGCCGGTTATAAAATTGCAATCTCGCATCGCTGGCTAAAGATTAACTGAAAATCAGCGGACCGAGTAACAAGTGCTACGGTCTGACACTTAATTATATGTGATACAATTAAAGTAAAAAAATCAAATCGATTTGTTAATCATTTATTTCAAATACCATACTGTGATTTGTGCCAAGATTCAATACCCAGAATTGACTAGTGCATAAAAGTGCAAAAGTTCATGTGCCAGTGATTAATTTTATTATATTTATTGTGATAAATATACTTAGTGATTTACGAGGATTTTCTTGTGATATTAAATAAGGATAATATGAAGCTAGCTGCACAATTTTCAAAATGTAAGTATTCTATTAATAGCTTTGTGTCAAGAAAATTTCCCTATGATGAATTTTCGCGATTTCATTCAAAACTAAATGTATATAGAGAATACAAATTTAATTCAAATAATCTCACCTACGTGCTCAAGTCATTGAAACATGCATTGAATCCCATTGACGAATACGCAAAATAGGTAATAATAGATATATTAGAAAAGTACACATAGCTGATTCATTCATTCGACTTAGACGTGTCAACGTGAACATTTTGACTATAAATAGATGCGTTAGACAAATAAGTGTAATATACAATACAAAATCGTTTTGAGAAAAGTTACGAAATCGAGATGTATGCATACATGCTTACTCTCTTGATGAGTAATGCATATCATATCGCGTTCAGGCCGGTGTCCTCACACGTAGTGATGCAATCGACAACAGATTCCGTTTGACCAATTTCAAGTGTCTTTATGAGCTTTTGTTTTTTAAACAATTACACATGAACAAATTAAGAAAATAGATCTTTTATTTATAATTACTTGAAAATAATATGATATTCAATTTCAAGTTTCTATCAAATGCTTTGAAATAACAAATATTTGAAGTGTAGTTCTATATACTGATGCACTTGAGATAAAAGATATCTGATGAGTCAATTGAGGAACTCTCTCCGAAATGAATCAGAAATACGCCGGTTCACCTATGTGGCGAGTCTTGACTGATTTATGTCGATGATATCCGTTTTGCGCTGTTTGTTTTGCTCATCACTTTTATTAGATTGCACTCATTCATATGCCAAAATTTGAATTCGCGTACACTTAGTAGAGCATCTAACGAGTGCAAAAATTTAATATTTTGCGAAAAAGCTTTTTGCGACTTGTAAAGCAAAATATATGGAACAGATGATTTGATCATGATCAAGGATATATTTAGACCTGAAATAGATCCGTTGGTATTTCCGTTTCGCATGCGTGAACGTAGTGGTCTTTGGAAAGCAATTGATCATGCAGTTGCAAATATTCTGATATAGGGGTTGAGGAGGGGTTCGATGTTGCGCCGCCCCGACTGGCGGTCGCTTTGAAATTCCTATTGGTCAGTCCGAAATTCCTCGGCTAACACGGCGTCTGTGATCTACCTGTGGATTCACGTTAACTGACACAACGTTAAACGCATACAGACACACGTGAAGCAACACGTTGGGCGGCAATCTGTTGCGGTATCCAGTGCAACACTCGCTCGGACGGCTGACTGCGGAGATTTGAACGCAAGTCTTGGGTCGAGGAGCTCAGTTGAGATCGCGCCATTCGTCAAACCACACGTCTTGCCAGCATCTCAAGATTTTGCTACTGAGTAAGCGCGAATATTGAAACTCGTTACCGTTCATGATCGAATAAGTTGTAATCAAAAGTGCAAGTGAGGAAATACTGAGTGAAATAAAAACTTAAGTGCAATTTAAGTGCTTAGACAAATGGAATAGTGTTAATTAGTTAAATTAAAATCAAAATCAAATTATGTGGTTCCGTGGAATACTTATCGTACTGAAGCCTAATCGCGGCCTTCTGAACGAGAGATAATCACTAAAGACATGAACGTTTTATGCTGTAGGTATATTCTATGATTTTTTCGATTGTGGTTGTCACACGTTGGCACGTACGTACGATCAGGTGTGTTTAAACAATGTACATGGCAAACGCACATGCGTACGCGCGCGCAGACTAATTGTCGCCGTAGTGAGAAGTTCGCTTACTTCGAAATATAAAAAGTATTCTAATCCTATTTTAATATCGTGACGGGTTTACCCGTCGCTCAGGGAAATCCGCGACACTCATACAGCGAAAGCGTGAAGTCGCTTGCGCTACCTCAGTACCTCTAATTACAATCATGACACGCAAGCGCGTGCGCCTCGAATCGGACAGACAATAGTAAAAACAAACAAAATCATGGGGAATTATCAAATCCATTGAACGGCATTATAAGTCCGGATAGATATTTTTTCGTATTGCGATATGGGAATTTCCCAGAGCGCCTTGTAAATTTGTATTCTCTATGAAGATCCATATGACGATGACTAACGCGCTAGTAATTACTCTAAAGCATTTTCCTCTGTTGTTGCAGATCTGGTGACGTGCGCCGCTCTGACCCTGGCGACTCTCGCGAATCATGTATCCACGGCGGAATATCAGTCACACAGCCTGATAAATGTGGTGAGTATCCGATTGTGTTTGTGTTACCTTTTTACAATAATCGATGGCGTGAGCATTTTGTAATTAACTTTGCGCATAAACGAGATGTTTTCTGAGTGTGTCGAATGTCTGTGACGAGCAGTGCGCATCGCAAGACGGGGGGTCTCTCGCTGCCACCCGTCACTCTCGATGCCCTGAGATAGGATATTGAATGGCGATAAATCAGAACCGCGGACTATAAATCATTTTCCATCCTTGCAGATCTGTGAGCAGATCAAAGTGGCAAACAGCAGCTTCGAGGGTGACACAGAAAAACTGAAATCGGCCTACCCGGAAGGTTGCCGGAGTTTCAATATCAGTAACTCCCATTTATTCAAGAAGAGGTGTCCACTTAAGAAAAATCTTACAGAGGTGAGTACCATCTATGGTGAGCGCAACTAATTATCGAATCATAATCAATATGAATCATAATCAATCTTGTGGTTTTACGATGGCATTTCGAAAGGTTTAGTATGTACCATCGCGCGAGAGGTGGAATTTAAATAACGTGCATAAGGATTAGTAATTTTCCGAGCGTCACATTCACATCCCTCTTAATGCTTTGACGTCGTGTCTCGCGTCTATACGGACTGTTTATATTAAAAATCATTACAATTCATTCCTTTCGATCGACAGCGTCCCACAATTCGCGTTGTTATAGAACACAACAGCTTTGTGTGTTCTGTGCTATTCGCACACGCTCGCGCAATAATAAGTCGGCGTTTTCTGAACAAAATTATAATTTACACGACCGCGGAGAATCGAGTCGCCGTTTAAGTTTTTGTAGAGCTCGACCGATCGCATCATCTGCGTCCGCTTAGCCATTGCATTGGGCAAATTGTATTTAAGATCGCGCGTCGCCCGTTCATTAAAAAATATCAAGGAGCGGCCCACCGCAGAGCCGTGTCTTTATAGCAATCTAATGAGGCCTAGCGGCTTGGTACGACCTAAATACTAATAGCTTATGTCAATAATGAGCGTGAGAGTGCTGCACGCAAACCGTGCTGCGCTGCGAACAGATCGCAAATCGCGGAAACGTCCCATGATTCCCATCGGAGATGTCCACTCCCTTTGTTCGCATCCAACCTGCAGTTACGACGGCGACTTTTTTAACGCGTGCGGCGGCTTCTTTCGTTCGAATTTTTGTGCCTTGCGACAGAAAAGCGCATGCACGCAAGCCTTCCACTCTCGCGGACCACGAAGCGGTCTCATTAGCAACTAATTGACGTCCGAGTCTGCGCGTATGACATGCACTCAACGACAATTATTCTGATTGCAGGAAATGAAGTATCAAAAGCTAAACCGATCGCTCCACTCCTTCACGCATATATTCACCACTCTGCGAAATTCAACTCCTAACACGAGGGTAGCGGAGGACACGAGAGCGCGAGATCATATTCTGGACACTGTTATCAAGAATCTTCTCATCTGGAGACTGAAGTCAAAGAAGGATCAGATACGTGGGCAAGAATCAACAAAAAGATTATCCTTGTTACGAAATGGCAAATCAATCGTTTCTGCGTCCCCATAAACGCCGGTGTAATGTGTACGACTGAATTACGTCTGTTCGATGAATACAAGTTGTTCTTACGCCACGCACATAAGCATTTTGCCATGGGGTAAGAACAAGGAGCGGTGGTCGCAAGCAAGGTAAATCCAATAAAAAAAATCACAACAGAGAAACAGGAGAAAAAATCAAGGAGCACTAGAAAAAGGAAATCCTCGAGAAAAATGATAAAGCTCTAGGTATTCCTGGGCGGCGCCCCATCAAAAATGAAATGAATGTACATAAATTGTCAAATAAAAAATACGATCGTCGAAATCAGCATCAAAAAAATTTACGAGGAAAAATTTCATCAAAAACGAAGCAGAAGCGCCTGAACCAAAAGCCAAATAAGAATCAGCTGACAACTGTATGAAATGTATTAAACTAGAATAATTTATTAGACGGTGATATTAATTAATAATATTTATTGAGACTATGATCCCTTATTGGATAATGTCTGTGTGAATGTACTATAATTTTCTTTACTTATTGTGTCATCAGATTAACCTACCCGACAGACGTTAGAGACGTTGCAGAATGATGATTTTAAAACGACTAAGGAATTGCAACCATAAGACCTAAGTGATTACGCTTATAGATGCCAATAGCAGTAGAACCAAAATTTGAAATGTGTATTAATTTTAATGGTAATTACTTCGACGATATGGGTGGTTTTGCATTTACTATTTATTTGAACATTCCATTCTAGTGGGCATAATTTTATTATTATATCAGTATTTAGTCCTAAATTTTAAGTAATTTAATTTATATCATGTGAGTCCTTATTTATAATATCACCTTAGAATTGTTACCATATTGCCATAAATTATTTTATTTCATGTATATTTTAATTTTATATTAAAAATCATCTAAAATTAGGTTTGAAAAAATTGATCGCATATATTATGCATATATGTAACTGACTCTTGATCAGATTAGTAAACGATGTTCCTTTATTTAGAATACTGAATGTAAGATATCCAATTTGGAATATATTTTTATGAAAAATTTTAAAGAAAAGATGTTTTTTGCAAATGAAGGTTAGAGAAAATTGTTTTAGCAAGCAATAAGAATTAGCAATGTTTATTCTATTGATATGAAGATATAGAATGAAAATATGTATGCCATTGTAAATAAAAACGAAAACGAACAAAATGTACAATGTTTTAAAAATATATAAGAGTGATATAAATTATATCACTTAAAGAATCATATTTTTTGTTTTATTTATCTCACATATCTCAAAAAGCAAAAAAATCCAATTGAGAAATCGAGTAATAAAATATATCAATATTATCGAAAATATATTCAAAGTAACAATAAAGAATACATACAAATATAATAAGGTAAAATAAAAATAGTAATATCAAATCATTGATAGATAGCGCCACAAAATAATCTGCTGTTTTGAATGGGTTTGTTTCTAACGTTAGATTAGTATCTAAAATCATGCTTTATTTTTCCTAAATCATCGCAATATTTATTTTTGCATAAATAAATTCATATTGCATATATATAATAAACCTTTGCGTTTATTTGATTGTAAACATTTGAGTAATAATACTAAAGATTCGCACCCCTTATACGCAGGGTACATGTGATATTCTCGTAGATGTCACAACCGTTTTTGAATGAAA
>NW_020538040.1:176056732-176073138 GCF_003426905.1 Ctenocephalides felis | reverse complement strand
GTTTTTACTCATTTTAGTTGTTCAGAAGTATTTTTATAAAAAGTGATCACAATAAAAAAATTCATGCGATAGGTAAGTTTCATTTCACTTAATAGTATATTCGAATAATATAATAATTAAAACTAGTTGGTATTGGTATTTTGCCTTAAGGCAAGTTACATGGACTTACCCGATATGTGTAAATAATCGACTTAATCATAAAAAATAAATTAATTTATGAGAGGTTAAAAATATTCTAGTGAATTTAATACACATCATTGAAAATGAACAAACACTTATAGGGGGCGTTTACGTGACGTTTTAGGGGGAGGGGGGGTCTGACAAATAATCACAAAATATCACTTGGCGGAGGGAGAGATATAGTAAGATATCAGTTGTATTTATTTCTTAACTGATTTTTTCAAAAAAATTCAAACATTTTCAAAAAATATTCAAAAATTTACAGTTTTATCACGTAACTAAAAATACACGTGATTTTGGTGGGGAAGGGAGGTTAATTTTGAATATCACCATGTATCACCAAGAGGAGGAGGGTCAAAATATCCTTTAAAACCCGCTCACGTGATTAACGGACGCCCCATAACACGCCTGGAGTATTTTCTAAAAGCAAATTTTCAAAAATCAATAACTTTTATAATTTAACCAGTTTCTGTAGGACTTTAATGGTTTAGTATGTTCATTAAGACCAAGTACACTATCGTTATACCTAGTAAATCGTCTAATTTTAATTCTAACAAACGTCAAAAAAACTACTCATGATGATTTTTTTAAATTCAACTACTTGTCGTAAGGCCGTAATATTTCAGTAAATCGGCTTAAATTTTTTTTCAACAGTTAATTACAAGAGTAAGGCTCGGTAGATTTTCACCTAAAACTAATCAGTATCATTAATACCCAACTAATATCTTTCGAACAGTCTTTGGTTTTTCAAAATCGATTCGGTAGTGTGAGCTTAAATGTGGACGAAAAGTTTAACACTTTTTCCAAATTACAAAGAAACGGCTCGGCCGATCGTCGCACAAAACTGACAAACGATAGTCCTCATTAAGATACATCGAATGGCTTTTAAATTTCTGAAATCGGGTCAGACGTTTTTGAGCAAACGTCGATCAAAGATCTAATTTTGACAAATGCAAAAAAACTATACTAAATTTTGCAAATTAAACGACTTGTAGGACCATAATATTTTAGTATGATCTATAACAGGGCTTCTTAAATTTTTTTCATTTGCGACCCCATTTATGATTGCGAGTTTCTTGACGACCCCACTTATAATTGCGAGAAAAATTAATATTTTTAGATGATCTATTTATTAGATAACCTATGCATAAATACAAATAAAAATTAATGGTTTTAGAATTCGTTGTAAACCGTACAAAAATCTAGACGTTTTGTTACAAAATGGTAGATATGTTTGACATTAAAATCTCTCGCGACCCCATAGTTTTCTTTCGCTACCCCAAACGTGGACGAAAAAGTGTATCCATACATACACACACATTTATTTTTTCTGAGGTATGCCAAAATGTTCAGAAACCTTCAAAACGTTAAAAATGTAAACATTTTCAATTTGATTTTTGGACGATTACAATAACTTACCCTACGGGAAGTTAATTAAACTTTTTTTCCCCAAAAACAATAATTTCGTCGATACAAGCAGAAGGTTTTTAGAAAAATATTTGTCCATTGTACGATCATCAATGTTAATTAAGAAATTTTTACCTAGACCATAACAACTGTATGTACTAACAAATATTATTATTTTCACCGACATTACAATCGATTCAATTCAATTCCTCAACGGAAATTGCTCACAGAAATTTGAAACAACAATGGCAAAATTCGCATTTTCAGCGAAGATATTTCAATCAATATTTATGATTAAGTGGTATCATGCCAAATATTCTAAACATTTTTTTAATAAAAACAACAATGCCAAGGAAATGATTCGAAATGTTATCGTTTCATTAAATTTGTCGTCAAATTTCTGCAGATCCGTTTTGCATTTATTCAGTGAAGAAACTCGGAAGGTATAGGTTGTGTGATGTTGATTGACTTTTATATAATTAATATTATTTTATTTCACTTTAGTGTTTGACTCATTTCAAGATGTTTAATTAAAATAATAATACGACGTTACATATTAAAGATTCAAGTATAAGCGTTTTACGCGTAAGCGTAGAGTTTAGAAGTATTTTTATAAAAAAGTGATCGCAATAGACATTTTTCGGGCGATGGGTAAGTTTTATTTCAATTAATAGTATATTTTAATGATATTATACTTACAAAAATAGTATTATAGTAATATAAATTGAAGAATAAGCAAATGGTGTATGGCATCGCGCATCAAGGCGAATTGCTGGAACTTCCCGTACTGAATAATATTCGAACAATATTAAATGTTTTCAAATATATTATTATAAGTACTGTAACTTTCATTATTCGTATTTTATTGACAAAATATGACGGTTTATATATTGGTTGATGACTTTTATAAAGTTTACATGAAATGTAAATGTAACAAACTTAATGAAGGAGAGTAAGGATGAAGAATCTTGAAAGTGAGCTTTTAAATTTTAGTTAAAATTAAAATTGAAATCCGTATTATTTTCGATATTAAAAAAAAATTTTTTTTATCAAAAAAAACATATGAAAAAAACATTCATTCTTTTCCTATAAATAATTGTTTCGTCAAGTAGAAAGTTTTTTGAATCACTCAAATCGGACGCTTTGTTCTTTCACAAACTGCCATTTTTTGCACATTTAGCTCCGTATCTCCGAAACATCTGAACCTGTGTTTTCTACTTCTTCCCATCATCACGATTTGAATGTTTTTTTCTGATTCATTGAAATGGTATACTCCGTACTCTCAAAAACACTATTTCAATTATTTGCACTCTTTGCTCCGTATCTCTGAAACGGCCGAACCAACTTTTGATCAATTGCAATCGATTGCTTTTTGAATCATTCAAATCAGTTGTTCCGTACGTCCAAAATTGATGACGAAAAATTGTATCCACACATACACACATACATACTAGGGTGGTCCGTGAAATGGTCATTTTCGAATTTCCTTGCTCCCAAGGGCTCAAATGGTTCCAAATTGATAAAAAACAATTCTCTGAAAGTTTTAGCTCTTAATATTAACGTTTAGATAGGGCGCAATTCAATCAAACTTCGTATGGAAAGAGCATGGAAATTTTTTGAAAATTTAAAAAAAATGTTTTGGGTATAACTTAGCAACAAATGAATGAGTTTTATTCATTCACCTGTTCGCTAAATGACATTTAAAAAACATTTTTAAAAATTTTTGAAAATTTTTCCATGCTATTTCCATACAAAATTTCCATTGAATTGCGCTCTATCTCTTTCATTTTTTCTAAGATATATCACCATAATATCGTCTATATTTAGATGTCACTACTGCTTGATATCAAGCTGTTCAAGGCAGGTTCTCATTTAGTTATAGAACCAGCAGTATCTGATTCGAAGTTCATGACCAAGGAGGAGGGGGTAGTACTCAAGTTGAATATATAGATATATCTCATTTAGTTATCAATTATGTAAGCATTAATTGTTTTGTAAAAATGACGGATGCACCAGGTGTAAACAAACGGCGCGCGCGTATTGCATTTCATAAGCTATTCGGTAATATGTAGACATAAATAACAGAGGCATCCGTATCGTATCAGATACATATTAGTGAGAGCGAGGGAGTAAAATATTCAAGCAAATAGACTGGTAGTGCATGGTATCGTGCTTAAGGAAAATTGCTGGAACTTCCCGTACCGAAAATTAAAATGTTTAAAAAAGCTATAAAATTCTCGAAATTAGATTTTCGAAAGTTTGAAATAATAATAAAAATAACATACTTGATATTTTTTAAAATTTTGAAACTTTTTTCAAAGCAATCGCGCACCGTTAGCTGCGTAGAGGTAAAATATCAAAGCGCGTAAGCGCCGCGACGCGGTCTAACAATGTTACGGAACCCCAAATCTAAATATAATTGATACTTATAAAAATCTCTATAAAGTATCTGATAATTTGATGTGCATATGTCTAATGTTCATTTTTGACCGCCAAATGTCATTTATTTACTCGAAACTAAGAACTCAGTTCATCATTTTGTCAATACAAGTAAAATGTTTTTTGAATTATCAAAATCGGACGTTCCATTCTCTTAAAAACTGAGTTACCGTTTTTGACACTTTTGCCCCGTATCTTCAAAACGGTTGGACCTGCCTTGTTCAAAAACTAAACAGCACGTCTCCCTATCAGTACGAATAGAATGTTTTATGAATTGTACAAATCGATTAATCTGTGTCCGCAAAATCGACGACGAGAATTTACGTACACACACAAACATGATTTTTTTCTAAGCTATGCCTAAATGTTCAGAAACCTTTGAAACGTAAAGATGTATAAAAAAAATTGTTTTGATTTTTTACGATTACTAGAACTTGCCCTACGGGAAGTCAAAATAAATGAATAAACTAGCTGTAAGTGGAATTCTGTCTTAAGGCAATTAGGGCATCGTGCTAAGGCAAATTGCTGGAACTTCCCGTACCAAAAATTATATTTTTTTTAAAAACGATTGACATTTTTGAAAAAAATTACTTTGAAAAAATAAGATTTTTAGAGAAACTATAAATTGGACAAAAAATTAGTTTTTTTTGAAAAAAAAATTAAAAAAAAAAAATTTTTTTAAAAAAATTTTTTTTTTCTTTATTTTGACATATTGTGGAAGATCTGAACTTTTTTTTCAAAGCAATCGTACTGCTTTAACTACATAGGGACAAAATATAAAGCGCGTAAGCGCCGCGTCGCTGTCTAACGCATAAGCATTGGTACGGAACCGATAGGAATGTTAACAAAATGTATACTTATTGTTAAATCTCTATAAAATGTCTGATAATTTGATGTGCATATGTCTAATGATCATTTTTGACCGCCAAATGGCTCATTTTTTTACTTTTTCCTCTATATCTCCGAAACCGCTAGACCTACCTTCATGAAAGTTGTATCGATTCTTCATCTTGTCAATACAAATAAAATGTTTTTTGAATTATTAAATCGGACACTCCGTTCTCTTAAAAACTGAGTTACCGTTTTCGGAACTTTTTGCCCCGTATCTCGGAACGGCTTGACCTGCCTTTGCCAAAAACTAATCAGCACGTCTCCTTATCAATACGGATCGAATGTTTCTTGAATTATTCAAATCGGTTGATCCGTGTTCCCGAAATCGTCGACGAAAATTTGTATCCGCACATACATACACACACATACATACATACACACAACACATACACACACACACACATACATCCATTTTTTTAAGGTATGCCAAAAGGTTCAGAAACCTCTGAAACGTAAAGATATAAAATTTTCATTTTCGATTTTTTTGCGATTACTATAACTTGCCCTACGGGAAGTTAATTAGTGGTGTATGGCATCGTTCCTTAAGGCAAATTGCTGGAAACTTCCCGTACCGTAATGAAATAGTCGAGAAATATTAAATGTTCTCAATAGATGATTATAAATACTGTAACATTGTCTAATATTTATAAAAATGATAAAACTGAATTAAACTTATTTATTTGAAGTATATACATGAGCTTCAGAACTTAGCAGATTAAAATTAAAATCTGAATTATTTTTAATATACAAAAAAAATCGGGAAAATATTTAAATAGAAAAAAAATTCAAAAACAATTGTTTTGCCAACACAAGCAGAATGTTTTTTGAATCATTCAAATCGGATGCTTAGTTATCTCAAAAACTGCCTTTTGTATATTTAGCTCTGTATCTTGAAATGGCTGGACTTGTCTCTGGCAGAAACAAATCACCACTTCTTCCAGTCATTACAAATTGAATACTTTTTGAATCATTCAAATCGGATACTCCGTTCTCTCTCGAAAACTCGGTTTCTATTTTTTGCACTTTTTGCTCCGTATCTCCGTAACGGCTGGACCTGCCTTTGCCACAAAATATCAGCACATCTCCCTATCTATAGGAAGCGATTGCGTTATAAAATTCTCAAATTAGTTCATCCATACGCTCGAAGTCGTCGACGAAAAATTGTCTCCACACATACACACACATCTATTTTTCTGAGGTATGCCAAAATGTTCAGAAACCTCTGAAACAAAATATGGAAAAAATGCACTTTTATTTTCGGGCCAATACTATAACTCACCTTAAGGAAGCTTAGAGGAATATTATGTACATATTATACTAAAAAAAAAGACACGCAAACAGTTAGTTTAGCTTAGAACTAATAAGTTTAGCTTAGAATTTCTCATTGCTAAAATAAAGAAAAAAAAATAACATTTTTTATGGTAAGAGGTTTGTAAGTATTGTTGTAAGTATCAATATTGACTTTTAGTAACTATATTGTAAAAACCAACAACCAGATAAAAAAAAAGCACATATCAAAGAAATAACTATCGAACTACATATGTTCTGTAAAATTTTGAGCTATTTAATTTCTAGGTAGAAATGTTTTTTTTTTGTTGCTATTTTTCAAAAATTTGTCATTTGGTTGTCTGGTTACCCCAAAGGCTGGTAAAAAGGAACAGCCAGGGGGCATAAAAATCCACTATTTAATTTTTAATTTTCAAGAGATTTTACGGAATAATGGTTATATTATTTAATCATTGCAATGCAGAATAATTAAAAATTGCAATATATAAATATATCGTGTTATAACCAAAACTATAACGTTATAAACAAAAATCAATCAATTCTTATATTATATATTCTTATTCTTAATCAATTCTTATCTACCACCTATCATCGTATTTAGAAGTCTTTAGTTTACATAAGATTATATGAAGAAATGAATTCGTTATTGTATATATAATAATTTAATCTTTATCGACTTTTGAGATAACAAACACGCGAAGAACTCTTTTATGAATAATCAAAGGATATGTTATTGCTATATATTTGTTATTTATTAGGAATTATTCACGGCTATATGCGTGTGTTTTATCTGTAAACAATAAAGTCATTCTCTATATTCAATCTAATAATAAGCTCTTTATCGCATAAATTATAAACATATTTTTCGTCAACAATAAATTTGATTTTCGGATAAATATTTTTGTTCGCGGACAAAAGACCCACTACCAATATTGCAAAAACAAATATTGTTAGGAAATTTTGTTAGGAAAAACAATATTTGAAAAATAGCGTGCAAATGTCAGGTGATAAACGAACATGTTTAAAAATCTATAACAGAAGTGTTTTCTTTCGTCATTAGTTTTTTGGTTGTGAGCACTGTTGTTTAGTTTACGAGACCTTTATATAATTAATAAATAATAAAATGAAACTTAATAAAATTTAAGTATACTCTATATTAATCTAATCATAGGCTCTTTATCGCATAAATTATAAACATATTTTTCGTCCGTAGAACAAAACAATAATTTGACTTTCAGATAAATATTTGTATTCGCGAGCAAAAAGACCCACTACCAATATTGCAAAAACAAGTGCTGCTAGTAAATTTTTAATAACAATATTTGAAAAATAGCGTGCAAAAGATGTGTAATGAGTCAGGAGATAAACGACTATGTTTGAAAATCTATAACAAAAGTATTTCTTTTCGTTGCTAGTTTTTTTATTGTGAGCACTGTTGTTTAGTTTACGAGACCTTAATATACTTAATAAATAATAAAATAAAACTTAATAAAATTTAAGTATACGTCATTTAATTATCTTATAAGGTGTTTTGTTATTTTTAACTTAGATTTAACAGACTTTATTATGTAGTGTCCCACTGGCTGTCCCTTTTTGCCCAGTTATGGAGTAAAAGGAGGCATATGACAAATTTTAGGAAAACAGTGAATAATTACATTTGTATAATTAAAAATTAACTAATGCATAATGCATGTTTTATGGGCACATTTTACAAAAACCACACTGCATATGGAATTTCGTCAAAAGGCATCATTAAAGTTAGAAGAAATACTAATTTAATGTTTCTTTTGTAAAATTGCTTTTTTTAACTTATTTTAGTTTTTTATTTAGTATTTTCTTATTGTCAGTATTCAGGTTCACCTTGCCAGTATTCAGGTTCAGATGGAACTTCCCGTACCAAAAATTATTTTTTTTAGAAAAGATTAAAGACTAAAAATTTGTTTGTTTTTTGAGAAATTTGAAATTAAAAAAAAAGACTTTTGAAAAAAAATGACTTTTGATCTAATAATCATTTTTGACCGCCAAATGTTTTTATTTTTACTTTTTTTACTCGATCTACAAAACCAGTAGACCTGCCTTCCCAAAAATTTAATCAATTCTTACCATTTTATCAATACAAGTAAAATGTTTTTTAAATTATTGTTATCGGACGCTTGAAACTGAGTTACCGTTTTTGACACTTTTTACCCCGGAACAACTAGACCTGTCTTGTCCAAAAACTAACCAGCACGTTTCCTTACAAATAGGTATCTAATATTTTCGAATCATTCAAATCCGTTGAACCCTGTTTCCGAGATCGTCGACGAATATTTGTATCCAAACACACACACATATGTCCATTTTTTCTAAGGTATGCCAAAATGTTCAGAAACCTCTAAAACGTAAAGATATATACAAATTTTCATTTTTTATTTTTTTGCGATTACTAGAACTTACCCTACTGGAAGTTAAAAAAAACTGTTGAAACTTAATTAGAAATAACAATATACCTTATAAAACAATTAACGTATACCTAAAAATTATATTCAAGTATCGTAAACTGAACAACAAAGCTCAAAACCAAAAACAAAATAAGGAAAAAATAAGTTTGGTAAAAAATTTACAATGTGGCCGTTCATCTCGTGATAGCGATGTCGCCCGATTTAAAGCGATAGCTTGTTGCACATCACTTGCCCTCTACTTTAAAATAGTATCGTTAAAAAATACTGTACTTTTTTTTAATGGCCTTGCTTACTCGAGCATTTAGCCATCTACATTATCCATACAATCATATATCCTACACAATCTTCAATTTCATACTATCTTCTTCTTCTTCAGATAATCCGATTATTTCTATACTTCTAACGCATCTTCATTCTTCTTTCTTCTTCTTTAGTATCTTATCATTCTTCTTCTAAACACTTCTTACTTCTTCTACTATACTTCTCATATCATCATCTAAACTTCTTACTTCAATTCATTTTAATTCTAGTTCTCTAATTTTTTATACATTCTGATTATTTTACATACATATAAAAAAATACTAGAACATGTACTTCACATGTTCTAGAGATGGTGGTGGACCTTTTAACCCGCGGACCTTTAAACCTCGATTTGCCCTATATAATTTATCAGCAGAACTATATAAATTATTTCAGAAAGATATAAAGATTTTCTAAATTAGATGGATTGATCTGCCCTCCGACTATGATTAGGTAACAACGTTGGGGTCCCTTATGACGCATATTCAGAGGTAAAATGCTGCCACTTCGGCCGCTGCATCCGTGGTAATTTGTTATTCCTATCGAAAACGATTAATGTCGCTAACTGTATTTGCTACAATCGCTTAACGCAGCTAAACGCATTACAATGAAAATACAGCCCAACCGGTAATAAAAATCACTGGCTCTGATGAAGATCATAAAAGATTCATGGGTGCATGTGTAAGCTTTCATTGGAATGATATTTGACACGATGCATTTTGGCACAAAATTTTAATCCTGGGTTCATTAAAAGCTGATGATGGACATTGTATATTTGCAGTAAAAAAAATTTGTACAGTAAGAAAATTATGACTTTGTGATGCTCCTACTCTAATACTACGTCAAAAAGATCATCGATGTCATAAAATAAAAAAAAAATGATATTTTTTCTGGAGAGCTAATATTACAGTATTATATAATAAGAACTAAGAGCCTCGTGTTTAATCAAAAAAATATTTATCATCAATGAGATGTTTATGTTTTATGCCAGAAAATCAATTTTCTAATTTTATGTTTCCTCGAGATTTCATGTGTTTTGAATCGTTTGATGTCTAAATATGTATGAGTGTGTGTGTGTCTATGTGACAGATTTATACTTTTCGTCGTCGATTTCTCAAAAACTGCTGAACCGATTTCAAAATTGTTGAGCCCATTTGATGACACTGGATAAGGACTTTCTCGAAAGACGATCAGCCGAACTGTATTTTTAGAATTTGTAAAATGTGCACAATTGTCGTCTACGTTCTCGCAGAAAAATCCTCAGCAGATTTTGAAAATTTAATAAATTCGATGAACTGGATAAGGACTTTTTAGGAAGACGATCGATCGAGCCGTTTCTTTAGAATGTAAATATGTGCAAAAATTGTCGTCTAGGTTTTCGCAGAAAAATCCTCAGAAGATTTTGAAAATTTAATAAATTCGAAGATAGCAGCTGAGAATTTTACTGATTTATTTTGGTTTTAATAATCGTATTTATTATTTTTAGTGAAAACGAAAATTTCATTTTCAAAATAAACAGTTGAGCATTTCACCTAAGTAGCAGGATCTCAATTCCTGATGATAGTTGATGCCACCTACAATTAGTTTTTATTTGTTAATAATTAGTTCAACGTTTTGGAGATATCAGATGTCCCTTCTTTAAAAAACAATTAGAAAAATTAAACAAAAATATTTTTGCACATTTATACACTTTTTAATTATTTAACAATTGTATCCCCTTTTACCTACTTTTTATAATTTTTTCCAAATAACCATTATTCATTATGATTAAATTATGTATTGACTAAGAATTATTTATTTATTTATATTTATTTGTAATTGGTTATCTTTATACATTTTACCTAAATAGGTAAATCTCGATCTTGTTGACCTAGTTGATTATTTACACGTATTGGGAAGTTAAAGCAACTTGCCTTAAGGCAAAATGCCACTTTACCTAATTTATTTTTGTATTAATAATTAGTTCTACGGTTGGGGATAAAGAATCCCTTATCAGAATCTATTAAAGACAAAAAATAAATTATACATAATATTTCCATACTTTTAATTATTAAAAATAAAAAAACTTCTTACTTCACAGTAAAAAATTTATTTTAAAATAAACTCTTATCAAAAATTGAATTATACATTCATTAAAAATTAAATTTGATAAGTATACAAATAAATAAAAAAAAAATCTTGGTTTTAAATAGTTTATGAAGAAGAAGAGGTTCATGTTTCCGAAACGTAGAATGAATAATAAGAAAAATCAAATAAATTTGAAAGAAATAGAGGTCTTTTAGTTCAGAGAATTAAAATATAGAAATGTTAAACATAAAATATATATATGAAGATATAATTCAGTAGTTGATTACCGATGACACACAAGCATAAAATTACTAGAAAAAGCGGATAGGAATGTAAATTGTCTCTTCTTCGAGATTAACTGAAATATTTTTATGTTTTAACAGTTTTTGTATTATAAATAACAAAATTTACATTAAATTAATACAAAATGACTAATCAAATAAAAAATTTATAATTTGTTTGTATTAAATAATTAAAAACAAATGTAGAGATGCAAGAATTGGCTAGCGTAGTGTCCCTTCTTCGAGATTAACTGCAATATTTTTTGTGTTTCAACAGTTTTGTATCATAAATAATAACACATGCATTACATTAACTCATAAGTAATAAAATAATATTTATAATTAACTATTTATATTAATAATTAAGAACAAACGTACAGACACAGTTAATGGCTTGCGTAGTTCTTCCAGATTAACATTATTGTTTTCAACAGTTTTGATATTATGAATATTAAAACTCATTAAATTAATTAACTCATAACTTCAAATAACTAATAAAAATAAAATCTATAATCTAATTATTTATTTGAATTAATTAAAACAAACGTAGAAACACAAAAAGTAGCTGCGTAGTGTCTCTTCTTCGAGATTAACTGCAAACTTTTAGGTTTAACAGTTTTGGTATTATGAATAACAAAATTCGCATTAAACTAACACAAATGACTAGTCACATGAGATTTACAATTGAATTGTTTGTATTAATTAATTAAAGACAAATGTAGAGATGCAAGTACTGGCTAGCGTAGCGTCCCTTCTTCGAGATTAACTGCATATTTATGTGTTTTAATAGTTTCTGTAATAATTAAAACACGTTATATACTTTAATTATCTGTATTATTTAATTAAAAACAAATGCAGAAACAAAAATTGATAAATATTGCACGGATTAAAAATGTTACAACAAAATTCGTTAATTTTTAAAACTGCCCTCTCGTTTGCGTTTCGTGAATTAAACCCGAAAAATATTTATCGCGGTCAATTTCTGCCGAGAAATCGAATCATGTACCACCTTCTCCTTCTCCTTTCTAGATCGACGGGCGGATTTAGTTATCGACCGTCCGTGATGTGATACTGTTCGATCAATTATTTATTGTGCTTTATACCGTGAACATTAATTTGAACTATTAATGCAAAAGTGTAATTTCAAAGTGAAATTAGACAATATTATAGTGAAGAATACTTTGTTAGATTTAAGGTAAGAATTTTTTGTGATTTAGATGTACTTCTTTCAAAGACTTTGCCGCGCGAGCGTTGGGTGATGAAGACCATGATTGTTTTTGTATTTTGCTAATAAAGTAACTATTTAATAATAAAATACTTATTCATAACTAAAAACATTAAGTTTTGATCAATTTTTAGCTCAATTTAGCTTTAGGTAAATTAGGGGTTCACCGTTGTGAAACCATAGCTCATGGTCTGCGACACTCAAAGCTCTACAGTGGTGAAAAAAAATTATAGAAAATGTACAGAGAAAATGGTATTTCCTTAATTATCCTTAATCTCTGGCAACATATTTTTGCGTTTATGTACGATTTGTTCGCAAGTTGTGTCCGTGCAAGAAATGGCAGCCATTATCAAGTTCTGAATAAAATAGAGATTTTCTGTATTTTTGCGCTTTATAAATTGAAATAATATAAGTTATTAGGTGTTTTGATGTGTGTACAACCATAGCAGATTAAAGTTTCATCGGTAAGCCTAGTCATTTATTATAAGTTTTCATTCAAGTATGTAGCTCACACATATAGCCATGGTAGGCCTTCAAAGCACATACAAAGACTCGTAGTTCTGTTTTCTAATACTTCAAGAGTCAAATATTTTTTGAAAAAGTAAACTTTGAGAATAGAAAATAGAGTATTTAATCATATAAACAAAATACTTTGATAAATTTTGGGTAAGAATTGCGTGTTGCTACGCAGGTGTACTGCTTTCAAGGACAGTTTGCCGCGCTGCACACGCAATGCATTTTGGGTAATGGAGACCATGTTTGTTTTGTAATATATTACACTTTTGTGATGGAAATAAAGTAACCACTTAATTATAAATCTATCTATTAAAAATTGTATATCAAGTTTCAAACAATATTAAGTTCAATTAAGCTTTAGATAATTTGACGGTACACCCCATGCAAATCTAAAGCGCGCGACCAGCGATACTCAAAGTTTTTCACGGGCGGAAAATGTACTAAGAGAAAATTATAATATTTTCGAATCAGTAATCTGTGTAATATTAATAATATCACAACAAAATTCGTAATTTTTAAAACTGCCCTCTTGTTTTCGTTTCTTGAATTATACCCGAATAATATTTATCGCGGTCAATTTCTTCCGAGAAATCGAATCAGGTACCACCACCGACCACCTTCTCCTTCTCCCTGCCTTGATCGACGTGCAGATTTAGTTATCGACCGTCCGTGGTGTGATACTGTTCGATCAATCATTTCTTGTGCTCTATACCGTGAACATTAATTTGATCTATTAGTGCAAAATGTGAATTTAATTATTGTGAAATTAGACAATAATATAGTGAAGAATACTTTGTTGGATTTAAGGTAAGAATTTTTTTTTGTGATTTAGAAGTATTTCTTTCAAAGAAAGTTTGCCGCGCGAGCGTTTGGGTGATGAAGACCATGATTGTTTTGCAATATATTACTTAATAAAGTAACTATTTAATAATAAATATACTTATTCATAACTAAAACATTAAGTTTTGAACAATTTTTAGCTCAATTTAGCTTTAGATAAATTGGGGTTCACACATTGTGAAACCATAGCTCATGGTCTGCGACACTCAAAGCTCTACACTGGTGAAAATATCAGAAAATGTGCAGAGAAAATAATATTTCTTTAATAAATATCTCTGGAATACATTTTTGCGTTTATGTACGATATGTTCGCAAGTTGTGTTTGTGCAAGAAATGGCGGCCATTATAAATTCTGAATAATAGATTTTCTGTCTTTTTGCGCTTTATAAATTGAAATAATATAAGTTATTAAGTGTTTGGTGTGTGTACAATCATAGCAGATTAAAGTTCCATCGGTAAGCCCAGTCATTTATTATAATTTTTCATTCAAGTATGTAGCTCACACATGTAGCCATGGTAGGCCTTCAAAGCACATACAAAGATCGTAGTTCTGTTTATAATACTTCAAGAGTCAAATATTTTTTGAAAAAAGTAAACTTTGAGAAAAGAAAATAGAGTATTAATCATATAAACAAAATACTTTAATAAATTTTGGGTAAGAATTGCGTGTTGCTACGCAGGTGTACTGCTTTCAAGGACAGTTTGCCGCGCTGCACACGCAATGCTTTTGGGTAATGGAGACCATGTTTGTTTTGTAATATATTACACTTTTGAGATAGAAATAAAAAATAACTATTATTAATAACATTTTATATTGATAAGTTAAATATCACGTATAAAACAATATTGAGTTCAATTAAGCTTTAGATAAATTGAGGGTACACACCATGCAAATCTAAAGCGCGCGACCAGCGATACTCTCAAAGCTTTTCAGCGGGCAGGAAAATGTACTAAAAAAATTATAATTTTGCTAATTAGTCATTGCTGGCATTATTATTAATTAATTAATTAATTAATTTAATTTAATTAATTTTAAAAATTTTGTAATTTTGTTGTTTTCGTTCGTGAATTATACCGAATAATATTTATCGCGCTCAATTTCTTCGAGAAATCGAATCAGGTACCACCACCGACCACCTTCTCCCTTCTCCTGCCTTGATCGACGTGCAGATTTAGTTATCGACGGCCGTGGTGTGATACTGTTCGATCAATTATTTCTTGTGCTTATACCCGTGAACATTAATTTGATCTATTAGCGCAAATAGTGAGTTTAATCATTGTGAAATTAGACAATGTTATAGTGAAGAATACTTCGTTGGATTTAAGGTATTTTTTTTTGTTATTTAGATGTATTTCTTTCAAAGACTGCTTGCCGCGCGAGCGTTGGGTGATGAAGACCATGATTGTTTTGTAATATTTTACTTAAGAAAATAACTATTTATTCGTAATCTACCTATTAATAACTAAAATATTAAGTTTTGAACAATATTAAACTCAATTAAGCTTTAGTTAAATTAGAGGTTCACACATTCTGAAAACTATAGCTCATGGCCTGCGACACTCAAAGCTCTACACTGGTGAAAATTATTAGAAAATGTACAGAGAAAATGGTATTTCCTTAATTATCCTTAATCTCTGGCAACATATTTTTGCGTTTATGTACGATTTGTTCGCAAGTGTGTTCGTGCAAGAAATGGCAGCCATTATCAAGTTCTGAATAAAATAGAGATTTTCTGTATTATTGCGCTTTATAAATCGGAATAATATAAGTTATTCAGAGTCAAATATTTTTTTTAAAAAAGTAAACTTTAAGAATAGAAAATAGAGTATATAATCATATTAACAAAATACTTTGATAAATTTTGGGTAAGAATTGTGTGGCTATGCAGGTGTACTTCGTTCAAGGTCAGTTTGCCGCGCTGCACACGCTATGCATTTTGGGTTATGGAGACCATGTTTGTTTTGAAATATATTACACTTTTGTGATGGAAATAAAGTAACTATTTATTCATAAACTTTTCTATTAATAAATTAAATATCAAGTTTTAAACAATATTAAGCTCAATTAAGCTTTAGATAAATTGAGGGTACACACCATGCAAATCTAAAGCGCGCGACCAGCGATACTCAAAGCTTTTCAGCGGGCAGAAAATGTACTAAGAAAATTATAATTTTTCCTAATCAGTAATCACCGGCAACACTTTTTTGTGTTCAGAGAATAAAGAATCGAAAATTTTAATACAAGACAATAAACATAATCCATTTTTATATTGATGATTTTCATATATTATATAAATTTCTATTTTTAAAATTTAAATAATTAGACTTAGTTAAAACACTGGTTATTGAAAGTTTCCAGTGGCGTACTTAAAAAAAATTAGTATGGAAATTAATTAACAAAACTATCTAAAAACTGTTTAAATGTAAAATTTGAATTATTATATAATATGCGTAGTGCGCAAAAACTATTTTTGTTGTAAAAAAAACATTACCAAATTAAAATGTCTGTGGTGTCAATATTCGAATAATTTT
>NW_020538040.1:176033604-176055732 GCF_003426905.1 Ctenocephalides felis | reverse complement strand
TTTTTTTCAGATGATAAGAGTCAGTTTTGTCACTAGTTAAGGATAAATCATTACAACAAATTTTTAATATATTAGTTGCGTGAATTAGAATTGTATCGTAATAGTCAACATGCTACAATTTTATTAAAATATTTAATCGAATAATTTTCTGTCGGTTTTTCACGATCACATACTGTTACATAACAACACCTTATAAAAAATTATAATTATGTACTTATGAAATCATTTAAACTCTCCTTCGATAATTCAGGATGTTGGGTTATAATTTAACCCTTGTAGCTGTGGACTGTATTAAACACTGATTTGTTGTACATTATGTATTTGTTGCAGTTCTAATTACAATCACTGATTTGTTACTAAGTTATAATGAAAGAAAATATATTATTGGATATTTATTATACATGTTGTTGCGCGGACTTTACATTTAGAAAGTGAACAACTAGTTCTATTAAAACACACCGCTACCCCCTCTACCAGGGGCAGCAACCATTCCGTGTAAAGTTTAACGCCCTGAACGTTGTAACCTTCATGGCCAATATGATAAAACGAAAATACGTTTGGACAGAATAGTTGTGATGCTCCTGATCGCATAGCAAATACAAAGCTTTTTGACTGTTTGTTACTACCAATTCATACGAATATAGACCCGTCACATAACGTTACCATAATTTTTTATTTTATTCAAGCATTGGCCACGGGCACGGGAGTCTTGTTTATGTGATGATTGATTTAAGAACAATTTTTGATTCACTGTTGCAATAGTTCTTATTTTTATCATATTGTTTTAGCACTACATTCAATCCGCGAATATAGATACGTGATGAAAATGTGGAGCTTTAGTATAATTACGCTTGTTATTTGTAACACAATAATATAAAGTTAAAATTGAGGTCAAGTACATAAAAACATTAAAATTGATTTCAAGTTCAACAATCTACTCCGATACACTTACGTGTAGATTATCCTAATCAAAAAATTGCTCCTATAAATGCATTCCAAGTGCACTCCATTTTAGATCAGAATAATCTAAAGTATCTAATTATACAATCAATTCAATTAATAGTGAACTATTACAAATACTATAAATCAAATATTGCATGCATGAAAATAACCTATCCGGACCAATGTCAACATTTGCCCAACACAATTTCCTATAGGTTTCGTAATTTAAAGTTTTATCTAAGTAGTATATGTACACGAAACGTCTGCTTTCATTTTTGTATAAGACGTTGCCTTCTAAAAAATGATGATTTAGAATCATATTTTTCGTTTCGAACAGAAAACTTTATTTTATTATTGGTTTGTTAATGGCGATGCTGTGATCTCTAAGATCTCTTTTATCCAAAAAAGATCAATGAAGTAGTTAATAACATTAGTATAATTTTCATAGATAAATACTCGCGTAATTCTCAGAAAGTTTACCATTATTTTGCATGCAATATTACACTAATGGCATAAACTATCAGTAGAGTTAGTTCATAAGGATTCATTTGTGCAGGTAATATCATTGTGTTCAGAAAACGCGTCCTTCAAAATTTATTGTTGACGGTTACACTATTTTCAATGTGCAATATGTTTATGGATATATTGCTGGTCCTTCTACTCAAATACTAAAAAATCTATAAATCATGTGAAATTTTGAAAGTCGTTTTAAAATAAATACTTTGACAACCAAACAAATACTTCACATTTAAATTGTAAAATTTGATGTAATACAGAAACCGTTGAAGGTGTACAGAGATAAGATAAAGTATTTCGAGTTAATAATGATTTACATTTGTGTTAGTGATATTATAATATTATTACACATCAATCTGCACTGTGTATTGATAACAATAGCAATCGCTATAAAAACTTATGCGAGTCATTCTACATTTTTTTTGCAAATAGGTGAAATATATTTAACATGACGTCATGACTAATTATTGACACCGTGCGGATTTTATCTATTGAATGACTGAAAAGTAATAATTTTTAACTTTCTTAGAGTATGTTATAGTAATCGTGAAAAAATCGAAAATTAATTTTTTTGGATATTTTTATGCAATGTGTGTATGTATTATGTATGTGCAGATACAAATTTTTTAGACGATTTCAAGTGCACTATTGATGGGAAGATTGCTGATTAGTTTTTGGCAAAGTCAAGTCGAGACGTTTCTTCGTCGAACAAGTCGAATGAGTCGTTTGATTTGGATGATTCAAAAAACATTTTACTTGTATTGACAGAATGAAAATTTATTACAATTTTGGGAAGACAGGTCAAGCAGTTTTGGAGATACAGAAAAAAAATATAAGACATATGTACATCAAATATCAGATATTTTATTGAGAATTTAATAATAAGTACAAATTTTCAATTCTTTGGATTCCATGCCAATAATGCTTATATTTCTCTTATATAGTTCAACAAAAATATAGATGAATTTTCAATGCTCTGAATCAACCGACTTGATTGTGTTTCAAAACTTTTAAAAAAATTTAAAATTTCCAAAAATTCGATTTTTTTGAAAATTTTCACTTTTTGTTTTCAAAAACTTAAAATTTTCAAAAAGTATTATGCTTAAAGAATTTCAAATTACGGTAAGAATACACACTACTTTCACAATTTTCACAATTTCACATTTTTCACAATTTTCCAAAAATTTCAGAATTTTCAAAAAGTTAAATTTTTTCAAAAATTTCAAAATCATCAAAAAGGACAGTTTTTTTCCAGAAAATTTAAATTGCGGTAGAAAAGGTTCCGGCAATCTGCCTGAAGGCACGATGAAATGCACCACTAGTTTGCTAGTGACTAGTTTGGACTGAAATGTAGAGTAGATCCTTGTATCTAATGAGGAAAGTGGTGGTAGTACGTCGACAGGTTCGAAGAAACGTCTTGGCTCATGGGCTTCAGGTTTCAAAATTCTCAATAGATTTCAAATTTAAAAAAATGCAATTTTTTTCAAAAACTTCATAATTTTCTAAAACTTTCAAAATTTTCAAAAAAGTTGAATTTATTCAAATTTTTCAAAAATTTCCATAAAACTTTCAACACTTTCAAAAAGGACAAAATTTTTCAGTAATTTTAAATTACAGTACGGAAAGTTCTAACAATTTTCCTTAAAGCACAATGCAATTGCACCACTAGTTTGGTAGTTTTGACTCAAGTGTAGAGTAGATTCTTGTGTCCAATGAGAAAAGTGGTGGTCGTACGTCGGCACGTTCGAGGAAACGTCTTGGCTCGTGGACTTTGGGAAAATAAATATAGAGCAAAGGGAGACTGGAATGACGTAGCCCGCAATATCTTTAGCGTGGCGCTTCCCCCACTTGTTAGACTAACGCATCACACAAACGCCCACACGCCGAACGGGAGGCCGGTTATAAAATTGCAATCTCGCATCGCTGGCTAAAGATTAACTGAAAATCAGCGGACCGAGTAACAAGTGCTACGGTCTGACACTTAATTATATGTGATACAATTAAAGTAAAAAAATCAAATCGATTGTTAATCATTTATTTCAAATACCATACTGTGATTTGTGCCAAGATTCAATACCCAGAATTGACTAGTGCATAAAAGTGCAAAGTTCATGTGCCAGTGATTAATTTTATTATATTTATTGTGATAAATATACTTAGTGATTTACGAGGATTTTCTTGTGATATTAAATAAGGATAATATGAAGCTAGCTGCACAATTTTCAAAATGTAAGTATTCTATTAATAGCTTTGTGTCAACAAAATTTCCCTATGATGAATTTTCGCGATTTCATTCAAACTAAATATATATAGAGAATACAAATTTAATTCAAATAATCTCACCTACGTGCTCGAGTCATTGAAACATGCATTGAATCCCATTGACGAATACGCAAAATAGGTAATAATAGATATATTAGAAAAGTACACATAGCTGATTCATTCATTCGACTTAGACGTGTCAACGTGAACATTTTGACTATAAATAGATGCGTTAGACAAATAAGTGTAATATACAATACAAAATCGTTTTGAGAAAAGTTACGAAATCGAGATGTATGCATACATGCTTACTCTCTTGATGAGTAATGCATATCATATCGCGTTCAGGCCGGTGTCCTCCACACGTAGTGATGCAATCGACAACAGATTCCGTTTGACCAATTTCAAGTGTCTTTATGAGCTTTTGTTTTTTAAACAATTACACATGAACAAATTAAGAAAATAGATCTTTTATTTATAATTACTTGAAAATAATATGTATTCAATTTCAAGTTTCTATCAAATGCTTTGAAATAACAAATATTTGAAGTGTAGTTCTATATACTGATGCACTTGAGATAAAAGATATCTGATGAGTCAATTGAGGAACTCTCTCCGAAATGAATCAGAAATACGCCGGTTCACCTATGTGGCGAGTCTTGACTGATTTATGTCGATGATATCCGTTTTGCGCTGTTTGTTTTGCTCATCACTTTTATTAGATTGCACTCATTTATATGCCAAAATTTGAATTCGCGTACACTTAGTAGAGCATCTAACGAGTGCAAAAATTTAATATTTTGCGAAAAAGCTTTTTGCGACTTGTAAAGCAAAATATATGGAACAGATGATTTGATCATGATCAAGGATATATTTAGACTTGAAATAGATCCGTTGGTATTTCCGTTTCGCATGCGTGAACGTAGTGGTCTTTGGAAAGCAATTGATCATGCAGTTGCAAATATTCTGATATAGGGGTTGAGGAGGGGTTCGATGTTGCGCCGCCCCGACTGGCGGTCGCTTTGAAATTCCTATTGGTCAGTCCGAAATTCCTCGGCTAACACGGCGTCTGTGATCTACCTGTGGATTCACGTTAACTGACACAACGTTAAACGCATACAGACACACGTGAAGCAACACGTTGGGCGGCAATCTGTTGCGGTATCCAGTGCAACACTCGCTCGGACGGCTGACTGCGGAGATTTGAACGCAAGTCTTGGGTCGAGGAGCTCAGTTGAGATCGCGCCATTCGTCAAACCACACGTCTTGCCAGCATCTCAAGATTTTGCTACTGAGTAAGCGCGAATATTGAAACTCGTTACCGTTCATGATCGAATTAGTTGTAATCAAAAGTGCAAGTGAGGAAATACTGAGTGAAATAAAAACTTGAGTGCAATTTAAGTGCTTAGACAAATGGAATAGTGTTAATTAGTTAAATTAAAATCAAAATCAAATTATGTGGTTCCGTGGAATACTTATCGTACTGAAGCCTAATCGCGGCCTTCTGAACGAGAGATAATCACTAAAGACATGAACGTTTTATGCTGTAGGTATATTCTATGATTTTTTCGATTGTGGTTGTCACACGTTGGCACGTACGTACGATCAGGTGTGTTTAAACAATGTACATGGCAAACGCACATGCGTACGCGCGCGCAGACTAATTGTCGCCGTAGTGAGAAGTTCGCTTACTTCGAAATATAAAAAGTATTCTAATCCTATTTTAATATCGTGACGGGTTTACCCGTCGCTCAGGGAAATCCGCGACACTCATACAGCGAAAGCGTGAAGTCGCTTGCGCTACCTCAGTACCTCTAATTACAATCATGACACGCAAGCGCGTGCGCCTCGAATCGGACAGACAATAGTAAAAACAAACAAAATCACGGGGAATTATCAAATCCATTGAACGGCATTATAAGTCCGGATAGATATTTTTTCGTATTGCGATATGGGAATTTCCCAGAGCGCCTTGTAAATTTGTATTCTCTATGAAGATCCATATGACGATGACTAACGCGCTAGTAATTACTCTAAAGCATTTTCCTCTGTTGTTGCAGATCTGGTGACGTGCGCCGCTCTGACCCTGGCGACTCTCGCGAATCATGTATCCACGGCGGAATATCAGTCACACAGCCTGATAAATGTGGTGAGTATCCGATTGTGTTTGTGTTACCTTTTTACAATAATCGATGGCGTGAGCATTTTGTAATTAACTTTGCGCATAAACGAGATGTTTCTGAGTGTGTCGAATGTCTGTGACGAGCAGTGCGCATCGCAAGACGGGGGGTCTCTCGCTGCCACCCGTCACTCTCGATGCCCTGAGATAGGATATTGAATGGCGATAAATCAGAACCGCGGACTATAAATCATTTTCCATCCTTGCAGATCTGTGAGCAGATCAAAGTGGCAAACAGCAGCTTCGAGGGTGACACAGAAAAACTGAAATCGGCCTACCCGGAAGGTTGCCGGAGTTTCAATATCAGTAACTCCCATTTATTCAAGAAGAGGTGTCCACTTAAGAAAAATCTTACAGAGGTGAGTACCATCTATGGTGAGCGCAACTAATTATCGAATCATAATCAATCTTGTGGTTTTACGATGGCATTTCGAAAGGTTTAGTATGTACCATCGCGCGAGAGTGGAATTTAAATAACGTGCATAAGGATTAGTAATTTTCCGAGCGTCACATTCACATCCCTCTTAATGCTTTGACGTCGTGTCTCGCGTCTATACGGACTGTTTATAATTAAAAATCATTACAATTCATTCCTTTCGATCGACAGCGTCCCACAATTCGCGTTGTATAAGAACACAACAGCTTTGTGTGTTCTGTGCTATTCGCACACGCTCGCGCAATAATAAGTCGGCGTTTTCTGAACAAAATTATAATTTACGACCGCGGAGAATCGAGTCGCCGTTTAAGTTTTGTAGAGCTCGACCGATCGCATCATCTGCGTCCGCTTAGCCATTGCATTGGGCAAATTGTATTTAAGATCGCGCGTCGCCCGTTCATTAAAAAATATCAAAGGAGCGGCCCACCGCAGAGCCGTGTCTTTATAGCAATCATAATGAGGCCTAGCGGCTTGGTACGACCTAAATACTAATAGCTTATGTCAATAATGAGCGTGAGAGTGCTGCACGCAAACCGTGCTGCGCTGCGAACAGATCGCAAATCGCGGAAACGTCCCCATGATTCCCATCGGAGAAGTCCACTCCCTTTGTTCGTATCCAACCTGCAGTTACGACGGCGACTTTTTTAACGCGTGCGGCGGCTTTCTTTCGTTCGAATTTTTTGTGCCTTGCGACAGAAAAGCGCATGCACGCAAGCCTTCCACTCTCGCGGACCACGAAGCGGTCTCATTAGCAACTAATTGACGTCCGAGTCTGCGCGTATGACATGCACTCAACGACAATTATTCTGATTGCAGGAAATGAAGTATCAAAAGCTGAACCGATCGCTCCACTCCTTCACGCATATATTCACCACTCTGCGAAATTCAACTCCTAACACGAGGGTAGCGGAGGACACGAGAGCGCGAGATCATATTCTGGACACTGTTATCAAGAATCTTCTCATTCTGGAGACTGAAGTCAAAGAAGGATCAGATACGTGGGGCAAGAATCCAACAAAAGATTATCCTTGTTACGAAATGGCAAATCAATCGTTTTTGCGTCCCATAAACGCCGGCGTAATGTGTACGACTGAATTACGTCTGTTTGATGAATACAAATTGTTCTTACGCCACGCACATAAAGCATTTTGCCATGGGGTAAGAACAAGGAGCGGTGGTCGCAAGCAAGGTAAATCCAATAAAAAAAATCACAACAGAGGAAACAGGAGAAAAAATCAAGGAGCACTAGAAAAAGGAAAATCCTCGAGAAAAATTGATAAAGCTCTAGGTATTCCTGGGCGGCGCCCCATCAAAAATGAAATGAATGTACATAAATTGTCAAATAAAAAATACGATCGTCGAAATCAGCATCAAAAAAATTTACGAGGAAAAATTTCATCAAAAACGAAGCAGAAGCGCCTGAACCAAAAGCCAAATAAGAATCAGCTGACAACTGTATGAAATGTATTAACTAGAATAATTTATTAGACTGTGATATTAATTAATAATATTTATTGAGACTATGAATCCCTTATTGGATAATGTCTGTGTGAATGTACTATATTTTTCTTACTTTATTGTGTCATCAGTATTACCCGCTAGAGACGTTAGAGACGTTGCAGAATGATGATTTTAAAACGACTAAGGAATTGCAACCATAAGACCTAAGTGATTACGCTTATAGATGCCAATAGCAGTAGAAACCAAAATTTGAAATGTGTATTAATTTTAATGGTAATTACTTCGACGATATGGTGGTTTTTGCATTTACTATTTATTTGAACATTCCATTCTAGTGGGCATAATTTTATTATTATATCAGTATTTGGTCCTAAATTTTAAGTAATTTAATTTATATCATGTGAGTCCTTATTTATAATATCACCTTAGATTTGTTACCATATTGCCATAAATTATTTATTTCATGTATATTTTAATTTTATATTTAAAAATCATCTAAAATTAGGTTTGAAAAAATTGATCGCATATATTATGCATATATGTAACTGACTCTTGATCAGATTAGTAAACGATGTTCCTTTATTTAGAATACTGAATGTAAGATATCCAATTTTGGAATATATTTTATGAAAAATTTTAAAGAAAAATGTTTTTGCAAATTGAAGGTTAGAGAAAATTGTTTTAGCAAGCAATAAGAATTAGCAATGTTTATTCTATTGATATGAAGATATAGAATGAAAATATGTATGCCATTGTAAATAAAAACGAAAACGATACAAAATGTACAATGTTTTAAAAATATATAAGAGTGATATAAATTATATCACTTCAAGAATCATACTTATTTTGTTTTATTTATCTCACATATCTCAAAAAGCAAAAAAAGTCCAATTGAGTAATCGAGTAATAAAAATTATATCAATATTATCGAAAATATATTCTAAGTAACAATAAAGAATAACATACAAATATAATAAGGTAAAGATAAAATAGTAATATCAAATCATTGATAGATAGCGCCACAAAATAAATCGGCTGTTTTGAATGGGTTTGTTTCTAACGTTAGATTAATATCTAAAATCATGCTTTATTTTTCCTAAATCATCGCAATATTTATTTTTGCATAAATAAATTCATATTGCAATATATAATAAACCTTTGCGTTTATTTGATTGTAAAGATTTGAGTAATAATACTAAAGATTCGCACCCCTTATACGCAGGGTACATGTGATATTCTCGTAGATGTCACAACCGTTTTTGAATGAAACAGCAAACAACTGACAATGAGGTGAAATTTAAATTCAAACTGAGTTTTTAACGTTGGCCAGAAAATATTTTAATAATAGCACATTTGAATACGTGGTCAACCCTCTTATAACGCGGTAAGTCCGTACCATGTAACATGGAAACCGCACTGTAAGAAACCCGAATTTAACGTACAACCAGACTGATTCGTAACGCGTTCTATGAAAACCGCGTTGTATAGGAGCCGCGTTGAAACGATTCGTATAAACCATATCATTTGTACTGCTATATGGGCTTCTATAATACAAAAGACATGATAATTTTGGAATTATTATTATTGAATAGAAACAGTTATGATATCTCCCTTCCGCCTTTTTGTATTATAAACCAAGAGCAAAAAAGCGGAAGGGAGATATTTGACAACCTAATATAAGGATATGATAATAAATGAAACGACATCTAACCTAAAAAACTGTTTTGCAAAAAAAGACATTTTTTTTGAAAGACTAAGGTGTTGTGAAAAAGCTTTGATATTAATAAAGCCGATACGGCACAAGCTATAATATAAACTGGCATGTTTATATACACATATTGTAAAATACAAAATAGTCGATAATAAATTTTATACTTAAGCTTCTTGCAATATCTAGTTATCAGAGTTCTTCATAGGTTGCGAGGAATGAATTTATGGGCTGTTGATCTAGTATTTCCGTGTTATAAGAGGGCTATCGCAATTTCAGCTCCGCGTTGTATGGAAACCGTGTTCCTGAGGTATGCGTTATGTAGTAGAATTAGCTGTACTTATATATGAACCATATGAATTGTAAACGCGCTATTCTAATTCCTCATTTCCTCGATCAAGTATTGTTAAAATCATTTACATATAAAAGTTAGTAGATATATAAAGAATAAACCCTATTAATACGATTTTCCAGTGATCGTAACAAAAACACGTCTTATGCGAGAAGGCGTATTATACGAGATGGAAACAATATGTATAAAACTGGTGTGATGTAGCGTATTATACGAAGAGTAGTCATTAAGCATAATCGTCTTAACATGGTTCTATTCTATATATTTCGCGAAAAAATTGTGAATTCAGTTTTAATAAAGTGGTTAAAAATGTAAAAAAGAACTGTAATAACTCTTGATGGATGTTGTTCAATCAATTGACTAACCTGTGAAAATCAAAGTACATAATCCTGAAATTTTGGACTGAGAACAATGACCAAGAGAATGATCATTTATTACCATAATTTTATTGCCACGAAATATAATTCCATAAAGTGATTTTATTCCTCAATATATAATGGTATATAATAAAACTTCTTCCGCTAAAGTTTCTAATACCTGAAGTCACGTCTACAAGTCAAAACAAATCGAATTTGCCATCAATTTGAAGGGTTATCAACATTACGATCGTCGCCTGATCCAGCATCGCCAGATACTTTCTAAGAGTACTAAAATGAAGGCATCGAATGAAAAAAGTGAGAAAAATATGATGAAATTGTTATTAAGGCTTATAAAGTAGAACATATTAATTCAAATTGTTTGTTACTTTGCGTACAAGTTATAATCATTCTTTTAAGTGTATAAAAAATGTTAAAGTAGAGACAGTCTCGTCCTCAATTACATGTTGCTGATGATGATCAATTACAAAATTTTACTAAAGTTATAGTGACAATATAAATAATATTCTAAACAAGGTATTTTATATTTAGAGTATAAATACATAGTTATACAACTACACATTGTTAAATGCAAACAGAATTACTAATTAATAAATGCTGAAGCAGAAGGTGTATTCTACATCTGTTGTTCTATCAAGTTCATTCAGGGCAAAGTTTTTGAATGATTTTTCTTATATTTGTGAAGAAACCTGCAGTGGACTTAATGAAATATTTCAAGACGCAGAAGTTATCGCCAATGACAAATTGTTTACAAATTTATAACGAATATGTAATAATAAATGGTAGTCTGCTCGAATGTAGGTCCATGGTGTAAGAGCACCAAAAATCAATGATTTTCTTTTCCTTCCTTGGGTATTATTCCCATTACCATTTTATCACCATCAATCACTTTTAATTCACTATTATGCATTTTCTTTTCCAAACTTCTTCTTCGACGTTTTCTAGCCCTATGCTTTAGCTTTCAACTCTCTGTATTTTCTCTTTTAGCTTAGGTCATCAATCATCTACATTCTTTTTCTTCCTAATCCTTTTGGACCTATTTTATCTTCGACGGCATAGTGTAGGAGGTACTCTTTATGCAGAATGGGCCCGATTCAGTTTTCAGAATAGTGTTCAGTAAAGTTCTTTCTTCTTCCTACTACTCAACACTTCTTCATTTGTTATTTTATCTATCTACTTTATTTGCTCTATTCGTCTCCAGCACTACGTTTCAAAACTCTCCAGACAGTTTTTGTCGGCCTTTCTGAGAGTCCACGTCTCTGATCCGTAAAGAGATGCTCGGGACATAGACATATGGTGAAAATATAAATTGAATCTTATAGCGATACGTTATTATATATATATATATATATATATATATTTTTTGTAGAGTTTCGAACAAGAATCCACTAATAATCCACTCATTTATTTTTATCATTTTCATTTTGATCATATTATCATATTTCTGTACATTATTATTTGTTACAATTAATTTATTATTTAAGAAAAATCTATTTTCTTAATATTCTTAAACATATTGTTTGCTTAAATCTTATCAAGATCATGTTTCTTGACAGATGTCCTGAAGATGGAACGTACCTAGTTCCGAAACGTTGACAGTAAACAAATAATTAAATAAAGAAATTGTTTATTAAAAACTTTTCTTGTTTTTTTATTTTGTATTATTTTTGGATTCTTGTTCGAAACTCTACAAAAAATATACACAAATCCAAGACTCTACCATTCAATATATATATATATATATATATATATGTAATCGCATATAAAAATAGATAAAAAAATGAACCATTAAATCACAACTGCATTGTATTAAATACAAATGCAATGATTAATAAATGCGTGAGCAGAAAGTGTACTCTACACTTGTTTTTTACCAAGTTCATTTTGTGCAAAATTTTCGAACATTTTTTCTGATAATTGTGCAGAAAATGCCCTGCAGTGGACTTAATAAAATATTCAGAGGCGCGGAGACGTCTGGTGAAAATTATTGAGTTGGCACAAGTTACGAGACGGCCGCGCGCGTGCCCTTATTGGTTACTAGTAGGAAAGTCTGTTTATTGCTGGACTGTTACGTAATAATATATATATTCTATATATCGGCTTTGGCATCGGAAGTCCATAGTGGGCTCGAGGTAACGACGACGGGGCGGCAAGAGAGCGCATCCCTGTGGAAGGAGCCGCAGCAAACGCGAGTTGGCTGTTATAATATTTATCATCCAGGCACTGGCGCTCTTGGTAATATCCCATAAGCCCTATAAAGGAGCGCGACAAGACATCGCGCGACCCGAACACACGGCGCGCGAAACACACATATTATTCCATTCTATTTTGCCTCCGCACTCGAGAGGAAAAAATAAACAGAAGCAGAAGACAAAAAAGTGAAACATAACGGTCGTGGAATCTTTTTCACTCTTAATCTAAGGTTCGTCGCATGCAACGACAGGGCGTCCTTCCCGCGTTTATGTCGGCGGGAAGGCGGCAGGGCGAATACCTACGTACGGAATAAATTAATTTATTCATAAGTTTGTATTTTATATAGTCCCAGTGCGCGGCGTATCTGGACTTTATTAAAATGGCGATCGTTCGCTCTGCGCCGGAGAGTCGTTGACGAGCGGAGCTAAAGAATATAGGGGTAGATGGTAGATGAGCGCCAGAGTTACGATGTTCGAGCGACAACGGGAACGAGTTTAACTCATATTATACTTTGATTTACGCAAGGTTGACGTTCCAGATTTAATTCAATTCATTTTTTCTTATTTTTTATATTCTTAATTAAAACCGAACGTACAATTTTTTTAAACATTAAATTTTAACCCTCTAAAGGCCAAGTTTTTGTTTCACTTAGGGTAACCAAAAATCAGTAATTATAATCACATATATGAAAATAAAAAAAATATATAAAATATAATATATAAACTTTTTGTTATTAGTATTAATAAATTATGTGACTTTCAAGTCACTGCGGTCTGTAATGTTCGCACTTCTGTGAGTTAAAATGTTATTTAAGGTTGAAAAACCCAGTAAAAATGATCAATATTGATATTAGTTGTAATGGTAATTTTATAGAATTAAGATTTTTGCGTCAATCTACAAGTATTTCCAACACCAAAATTATTAGGTAAAATATCGTTTTGGAATGTGACCTGTAGCTTGTTCGGGATGACGTTGAAATGAATTAAATGTTATAAATATAAAAATGTTACAAGTAAAATTTTTTTGGGAGCTCTTAAAAATGTCAAAAACATCTCACAAAATTTTAAAAAAATATCATAATTATGTTTCTGTCACTTTTTCCAAAATGTTTACAATAAAAACAGTCTGTTTTTAAATATAAGTTTAAATACAGTCACTCTGCTTTGTTTTGGTAAACTGATTTATTCAATCATTTAGTTTCGATTGGTTGAATGATGACTTGAGTTTTAATAAAATAAAGTTTATTTTGAATGCACATTTTATGCCAGAAAAAAATGCTACTCTCATTGTAAAGCAAATAAAAATTTGAAAAGTTGTTTTTCATTTTTGCTTAAACATGTATAAGATTTTCAAACTGGGCATAAAATTCAAATTAATCATTTTCAGCAATTGTAAAGCTAATTTTAAATATGCCTCATAAAGTCGATTTTTTCATACTAAATTAGGTGGTTGATATTCAACATATCTAGAGACTAAAACATGAAACAACTAAAATAAAATACATATAAAATTTTAATATAATTCCAGTTTATATACCTTTCAAATAGAAATTACATATGCAAGAAAAGATAATAATATTTTCTAGCTTTAAGATCAATATAAATCGAAGGAATAAAAAATAACTAGCAGAATATGAAAAATATATTTGTTTCTTAGAAATGGTTTATCAAATGGTTACTTAAACTGAAGCATCACATTTTAGCCCTACAATTTATTCTATTCATGTAAAATCTAGATCAGTTCTATATGTAAATCTAGATTAGCAAAGTATCTTTTGGCAGCAACACAGTGCTGCTAGAGATAAAGCAAATTATGAACACAAAAATTGTCTTCAAATAAGCTTCCATATCCAATATCATGATTCTTGGCCAATATACTCCAAAAATTATTTTATTAATAACATACAAGACAACATCCTTAACTAATTTAAAAAAATCACCACAAACAATCCAAGCTGATCCTAAGGTTAGACTCACATTTCTAAAATATGTAACAAAGATTGTGCTTTTTTGGAGAAAGTTTTAAACTTGCTCGTAAAAAATATTAGATAAGAGCATCTTACAATTAGTAAAAAAAAATATGCAACATCCACAATATTTTCTATTAAAAAAATTAATCTAATAAATATTTTAAATTGAATTGAACGAATCTCCAATATGTTACCCCTAAGTTATTTGTGCCTAATAAAATAATATTCACCTAAAAATTTATACATCATTATACACCTCTATCAACCTCTATTAAGAATTTTCACGACCCATTTTTCCATTTACATTTTTCACATTTTTCACATGATCTCGTATATAGCTGGATCTTCAGAACGACCACGGCAAAGTTTAATTTAGAATTGCCATCGCAGTTATTAACGCATATTTCACAGATGAAGTGATGGTGTTAATGAATAAATTAGCTGCGCGACTGCACGACCCTGCACGGTTATTATTGTATAAGTAATCCTGTGTGTGAGTGCGAGGAGCAGGAGCTGCCTCCCCCGAGATCCCACTTCAGACGCCTTCGGTAGTGATGTGTAATAACAGTTTATTTAAATTTCAGAAAAATTAAACATGACGAAATTATTGGTAAATATTAAATAATATAAGCTCATAGACACATTGACACCTTCACTTCATTTTTGAAATAGGGTAGGATGGGGCACAAAGGTCCGAATTGAATTTGAGTAATTATATTGTAAAAACAAACCAATTATATCACAACAAATTGATAACAATTTATATGCAAATAAAAAACAAGAAAATATTTTTAAACTTTGTTTGTTGGGGCTCGCCCGTAGGTAAGCGGTTAAGAGCGACGGGACTTGTTTCAGAGGTCCCGGGTTCGACCCACTTCGAGCAGCCTGTTGTCAGGCAGCAGTGACAACGATTTTCACTTGGAAATATAGATAGCAATATGTTTCCAAGTGAAAATAGCCTTTACCCGGCATTGCTAACCAATAAAATGTCAGCCCTATTAGAGTAATTCTAATAACAAAACAAAATCATCAAATATGGATGGATTAACCATTGGGTTACCATATAAAAATACGAAGTAAGGAGAAGTTTCAGCCCAACAGCTCATAGGACGTAAGGTTGTGATTGCTGTTAAAAATATATAAAAAAAATAATAAAAAAAAATTGTTTGTTGAATTATGTGACTTTCAAGTAACTGCCTATAATGTTAGCACTTCTGTGTATGAAAATGTTAGGTCCAAAAGCCTAGCAAAGGTCATAAATATTGATATTGGTTGTAATAGTAACGTTATAGAATTAAGATTTATATGTCAATCCATAAGTTATCCAAAAAGTCAAAATTATTAGGTGAAATATCGAACAATTTAGAATATTACCCGTAAGTTGGTCTGGACCATATAGAGTAAAAATGAATTAAATGTTATAAATATAAAAATTTTAGAAGAAAACCGGTATAAAAATTTGTTTGGGAGCTCTTGAATATGTCAAAAACATCTCACAAAGCAAAGAAAAATTACATAATTTTTTTTTCAATTATATCACAAAAAATTAAACCTATCAAGGCTTACTACTGGGTAACCTTTTAGATCTAACGTTTAATACTTCATATATCATCAAAATTACTGAATGTCTTCCTTTTTGTAAAGACAGATTACAATTCAATAAAGAGAATAAAAAAAAATTAAACATAAACATATTAACAATTTGAAAGATGTTATTTTATAAAGTGTAGATTAGAACAAAATAACATGAGAACAGTTGATATTTTTTGTTTTGAGAAAACTAGATACCTACTGAAAAAAAATTTTATTTTGGACTTCTAGATTTTTTTATATGTGAAAACAAGAAAAGGTAAATATAGGACATGTTGTTCTCCACATATACATTCAATTATCGAAATACATTTATTGAAGTAATGTACATCTATATCTACAAAAATAAAAATAATATAAAACCTACAATGTTTAGTAGATATCATATATTTGTTTAACATTACTCATCATACATCCATCATCATCATCAGCCAGTATGAGCCGGTATGTGTATCCGCATTGAATATTTTGATGAACATGCTCGAACACGTTCAAAAACGAAATATAGTATTTTAATTAATTAGTTTCAGGCGCTAATTAAATTCTGACACGCTATCCTCGATTAGTAATCGACTTTTCAGATCGCGCGACGTCACCTACTTGTTTATCGCCGGTTTATATCTTTCGTTTGACAATTGAAGATGATGTTCGGGTGAGTAGATACGTTCAAATACTGTTCATTTGCACAAATAATAAACATATAAAATTTGTAATAGATAGAACTATTTCTGCACAAAATCATTTGATCTCTAAATTTTCAGCTAAACAGATTGCAGAACAAAATTAAACTAGTGGTAATGGCATTAAGGCAAATTTATGGTACCTTTCGTACCAAAAATTAGGATTTTTTAAAAAAACCTAAATCTTTTTGAAAACCGAAAAAGATTGAAATTTTTGAAAAAAATTGACTTAATGAAAAATTTCGAAAATTTTCGATTTTTTGAATATTTTGAACTTTTTTAGAAGCAATCACAATGTTTTAGAGAACTATTTGATCATTTGTGACTGCCAAATGGCATTTTTTTATATTCTTTTATTGGATTTAAGAAATTTAAAAAAATTTAATCAGTTCTTTGTTTCGTCAATACAAATAAAATATTTTTTTAATCATTCAAATCGGACGCTCCGTTCTCTCTAATACTGAATTACCATTTTTGAACATTTTTGCACCGTATCTCCTCAATAGCTAGACAATGTGTAAAATTTTATTATAAATTATATTTATAATAAACATTATAGTCATGGTCCTTTGGTTAAACCAACCTTTACAATTAACCAATGGAATCTAAGTGTACCCTTTTTATTAGAAGTAAACGAAGTGCGCAATTAATCAAGTGATATAGCAATATATTCTACAAAAGTATTATGGTTATAGTACGTAAATAAATATAATTAATATCATAACATGTCCATTAAGAATTAACATGTCTTGTTTTGCTGTTTTGGAAAACGAGAGGTACAAAAATTTCTCTCGAAAAATAATATAAAGTGTAACCACCTCAATTGCCCTTCAATTTTACCAACAAAAAGCAATGATAAATTAACACACGGAATTGCCTTGAATTTTTTTTTTTTTTAAAGGAATTCAAAATAGTATCACTTGAACCTGTTACTTTTAACCCTTTCCACCAGCGAATTGCGTGATTTATATGAATTTTGCCGCCGTAGGGGCGGCATCCGAGTCGAAAGGAAAATCGTCGGATACTCATGAAATTTTGACAAATATTTTTTAAAATTGGTACATTCTACAAATCTTATGGATTATAAAATTGTAATGCCATCTATGTGTCATCCTAAGAACTGATTGAGTGATGTAATACATTTCTTCTGAAGATAACTAACAATATACCACATTACTTACATTTTTATATATCTTTGCGTTTGAAACGTTTCTGAACATTTCGACCTTAGAAGAAATGGATAGATGTATGTGTATATGTGTGTGCATGTGTATGTGGACACAATTTGTCGTTGGCGATTTCGTGTACACGGATTTACCGATTTGAATGATTTAAAAAACATTTGATTCCTATTGTTAGGGAGACGTGCTGACTAGTTTTTGGCAAAGGCAGGTCTAGCCGTTTCGAAGATACGGAATAAAGAATGCCAAAAATGGTTTTTCAGTTTTTGAGAGAACAGAGCGTCCAATTTGAATGATTCAAAAAACATTTTACATTTTCGGAAAGCAGGTCTAATGTTTCCGGAGATACAATAAAAAAAGTAAAAAATATCGTCATTTGACGTTTAAAAATTATCATTAGACATATGCTCATCATATTATCAGATATTTTATAGACATTATAATAATAAGTACAAATTTTGTTTACATTTCTATGTTTACCAATGTTTGCACATTAGACTACGAGGCGGCGTTTACAAAAAACATAATTTTTTTCGAAAATTTCAAAATTCTTCAATGTACTTCAATGTACAATAAGGTATGTTTATCAGGAAGATATTCAATTTTCGTGATATACAGAAAATATCATTAATAAATGCAAATTCAACTGAGGATTTATAATTTAACTTTTATTATATTTGTAACACGTTCGTTATGAATGTTACACGTTGTGTAAAACTAATATTAGCAGCGCTGCAACATTTTCGAATGGTGTTTGTTCAAATATATTACGCCTGGGAATCGGTCTGCAATCACGATGCCAATGTAATATAGAACTAACTTAGATTGAGCTAGGCGCAAGCATTCACGGAAATTTGAAGTTATTATAGAGAAGCAGGAATTCTGAGAGTAATAAGTTATTATAATATATCTCAAAACTTAAACTTTAAATAATCAATGCATTTTTTTAATGCTGCGGTCAAGCAGGATCTGCACAATACTTTATGGATACAAATTTGTGTCGATTGGGCAATTTTTGCCTCAAGGCAAATTGCTCCAGTATCGCAATCTAGTATTTTCAAAAACTTCAAAATTTTTTGTAAACTTGAAAAATTTTATAAAATTGATTTTTTGAATTTTCCAATATTTTTTGAAAAATTTTAAGCTTAGCTATTTTAGAAGCAAAATATCGAAGCGCAAAAGCGCCGCGTCGCAATCTAACTTTTAAACACTATAAATTTTAGTATGGAACCCATAGAAATGTAATCAAATTTTATACTTAATATTAAAATCTCAATAAAATATCTGATAACTTGATGCACATATGACTAATGATCATTTTTGACAGCCAATTGGCATTTTTGAAATTCCCGTAAGGTAAGTTATAGAAATGGGCCGCGAATCGAAAATGAAAATTTGTGCATATCTTCATCTTTTAAGGTGTTCTGAACATTTTGGCATACCTTAGAAAAAATTTATGGATGTATGTGTGTGTGTGTATGTGTGTATGTGTGTGTGTGTGTATGTGTGTATGTGTGTGTGTGTGCGGATATAAAATTTCGACGACGATTTTGGGAACACGGGTCAACTGATTGGAATAATTCAAACATTCGATTTGTATTGATAAGGAGACATCCTGATTAGTTTTTGGCAAAAGCAGGTCTAACCGTTTCGAAGATACGAGGCAAAAAGTGTTAAAAATAGTAATTGATTTTTTGAGAGAACGGAGCGTCCGATTTGCATGATTCAATAAACATTTTATTTGTATTGATGAAATGAAGAACTGGTAAAATTTTTGGGTAGGCAAGTTTAGCGGTTTCGGAAATCCAATAAAAAAAGTGAAAAATATGTCATTTGGTGGACAAAAATGATCATAACAAAAATCAATTTTTTCAAAAAGGTCAATTTTTTTCAAAAAATTTGAATATTTCAAAAATCGATTCTCAAAGTTCTAAAACAAAATCGAATCTTAAAAATTTTAATTTTTGGTACAGAAAGTTTCTACAATTTGCCTTAAGGCACGATGCCATGCACCACTAGTTTAATTTTTTCTTTAGATCTCCAAAAACCTAGACACCCTCAAAAATTTTTCTTGAATTGTTCAAATCGGACGCTTCGTTCTCTCAAAAATAGAATTATCATTTTCTGTACTTTTTGCCCCGTACTTCAAAACAGCTGGACCTGCCTTTCTCAAACACCAATCACCACGTCTCCCTATCAATTGGAATCAAGTTTTATGAATCATTAAAATCGAATGATCGGTGCTCTTAAAATCAAAATTGACAAAAATTGTATCCGCACTTATATACATTAATTTTTTCGAAGGTATGCCAAAATGTTCAGAAAACTTTGAAACGTATGATCATTTTCGATTTTTTTTGCTATTACTATAACTTACCCTACGGGAAATGAATCATTATAAAAAATATAACAAACTTTAAAATACCTATACCCTATAGATAATTAGTGAAATAATCGTCATTTACGAATTAATTGATATATTTAAAATATAAATGATGTAGTAATATTTTATTGTATGCTGATACTATTCTATTGCAGTATTAGATGTTACAAAGTTAAGCGAGTGCTTTATTTTTATTTATCTTTTTTTGATATTTTTTTTAACATTCATATTTTTTAGATGGTAACCCAATGGTTAATCCATCCATATTTGATGATTTTTGTTATTAGAATTAATCTAATAGGGCTGACTTTTTATTGGTGCAGCGATGCCGGGCAAGGGCTTTTTTCACTTGGAAACATATTTCTATCTATATTTCCAAGTGAAAATCGTTGTCACTTCTGCCTGACAACAGGCTGCTCGAAGTGGGTATCGAACCCGGAACCTTTGATTCAGGTCCCGTCGCTCTTAACCGCTTACCTACGGGCGAGCCCGAGTGCTTTATTTACTAACCAAATTTTGTTATTTTCATCCTATTTGATTAACAGTCACCAACTATTAATCATGTACAACAACATTATTAATTTCCATCAATTTTGCTAAAAACATGGCATATTTTTCTCAAAATACACCGTACAACAATCGTACGCATTTCGCGGAATAATGCAACCGACAAGGCAAAAACACCTCAACCAGAAAACTAAACCTGCATAAAGAATATGTGTATTGGTACCTGAGAAATCATTATTCATTCGCTGACAACAAACCAATATTATGACAATCGAATCGGCAATGGACAAGTCAATCACAAAAGCGCGTCCGACGCCCGGTACTCGTCCCTAGAGATGTAAATAGTAGCGGTAGTGAAAGACGCAAAGAACGACAACGGCCAGGGAGAGCACAAAAAACAAATCCGAAAACAACTTGTCTGCAGAAAAAGGAATTGGCAGATATTGGCGAAAGATTTGAATTTTTATTTCATGAATATATATGCATGTTCGCCGAGATGGAGGTGTGAGTTTTAGTTAGGGGAGAAAAGTTGACCGTTCTTTTTTCGTCATATGTCCACTACAACCCTCATCTTTTCATCTGAGCAATACGCAACGCAAAGACCCACACAAGTTTTCTCTTGTCAACGCGTTACTCATTTCGCTTCTCAGGCGGATTTTACATACTATAATTTGAAATAATTACATATAATAAAAAAATAATTACATATGATAAGAGGGCTTCCATTGATCACATGATCGATTTCTTAAGGATTTTTGGATCCCCCTCTTTCTTGGTGATAACTGGTGATATTCAAAATAACCCCTCCCCCCAGCAAACATCACGTGTATTGTTAGTTACGAGAAAAAAATGTAAAATTTTTGATTTTTTTGAAAATGTTTGGATTTAAAAAAAAAAATAGGTAAAAAATAAATATTCATGTTACCTTACAATACCCATACCCACGTAATAATAGTGATTTTTTGTCTCTAAAACCTTACGTAATTAATGGAAGCCCCTTAAATAACTAGTCGTCTTATCAATTTTCCAACTCGTTGTAAGTAGCATTAGGCCTTAAGGCAGTTGCATGAACTTTCAGATACTATTTCAGATCTTATTGATTACCATAATCAATAAGAATTGAGATTTAGCTATTAAGGTAAAATGTTCAACTGTTTATTTCAAAAATAAAATTTTCGCTTCTACTAAAAAGTAAAAAATACGTACCAAATGATGTCTTTTGCACATACTTATAATATGTGTTAATTTGTTTATCATTTTCATATCATATAATTGCATCTATTATGAATTCTAAAAATGTATTTTATTTAATTCTTGGAGTCAACTGTAATCAGTAGCTACATACAAATATGGCATGTACATATGTTGGCATAGATTCTAATTAGAATCGCC
>NW_020538040.1:175943136-176032604 GCF_003426905.1 Ctenocephalides felis | reverse complement strand
AAAACAGAACTCTTACCTATCAAAATAATATTTTGTAGAAATCTGACTTCGAATATGACAAGTCCAATTAGAATAGACAGCAAAACCACCTGAAAAAGAAATGAAATACTTAGGATATTATAGAAACATTATAAAAGGCATTTTGGATTTTTTTGTAAACATGAATACATATAGGTAGTATATTGGAAAACAATGAAACTTTCGAATAAAATAAATTATATATCAAATTTTTTTTAGTTAATTTTAAAAGTCAACGACCTTTTCAAATTGCTCTAATGGAAATAAAATTAAGTGAAAATTGAAATCAATTTTGTTGTGCTAAATTTAGAACTTTTTTTTTATTGTATAGCTATTTTTACCACCTGCCCTCAACTAGACAACAAAAATCTGTAGGAAAATGACTTTGAATACAAAATACGAAATCTCCTCCTGACCATTGTCTAAGATTTTTAAAATTGACATATGTTAATATAATATTAATTTCTTTTTCGATCTTGCTCTGGTAGTGTTTGCGACGCAGTTCTCTGGCAAGTGAGTTTGGATGATCCTCGAGTCGGCTTTTGTCATTTTCTGAATGTGTTCGTATTTCATCATCCATTTGAACTAATTTGGTACTTTGGGGTATTCAAATTTTTTTTTAGAAATTTATTTTGGCATCTTTGAATTTTTATTACGTTTTCTTTAAAAGCTGATGCCCATAGTTGAATACCGTATGTCCAAACTTATAAAAAAAATTATAAGTAAATTTGATTTTATTGGAACTTAGTTTTTAGAATATTTGTACATTAAAATATTATTTGAATACTTTCCATAATAAACAAATTAACTTTTAATAGCTATTGATCAATTAATAATTTAGTTAGAAAGTTTTTTCCCCGTACTTTCTACAAGCTTATGGAGACTCTCCCCAACTGATAATTACATTTCGTGGAAGAAAATTGTGCTCAATGAACACAATTTTTCTTCCACACGAAGGAGTTGAAGGAGTTTTGAGTACATCGGCCACTAAACTAGGTTACCACCGCCGCTTCATAGAACTCACGGTGGTTGCCGCGCGCGCATCCAAAGAACCGAGTATGATGTACGAGAATGCGGGCGTGTGTGTAAAGCGATCTATCTGCATTAGGCTATCTTGCGACTGATGGTTACCGAGCCGAGCCAAAAGGACGAACAACAAACTAAGAGGTGAATAAACACAGGTTTTACATTTATAGCATTGTGGTCTAAGAACAAGGCTTTTAACTTGAAATGTACTATCTTAGCATAAGGTGGCATAATTTTAATGCAGTTGTCAAATGGAGCATTAGAACATGTGAAATCATTCAAGTTTTATAGTCACTCAGCTTCTTCAGATACCAATTTCAACAAGCTGTCCAATAATAACATTGAAAATAATTAGCCAGGGTGCGTCCATTAATCACGTGAGTTTTTTTAGAGGGAGGGGGGTTTGACAAAAAATCACGAAATATTACGTGGGGGAGGGAGGGAAAAAAATCAAAAATTTTAGTTATATCACAAAACTAAAAATGCACGTGGTGTTTGGTGAGAGAGGGGGGGTAAATTTGAAAATCACCATGTATCACCAAGGGGAAGTGGGATCCAAAAATCCTTAAAAACTCGCTCACGTGATTAATGGACGCCGCCTTAGCACTACCATATATTTGCATATATGAACAGTATTGGTGAATTCACTTATTGGAGTGATTCTCCAACTATCGATATAATATTTATCACAATAATGTATGTTTAAAGTGTGTGTATGGGTGTGAGTGAATGATATAAGCCAAAAAGCTCATAGAATTGTACTGTATTGTGGTTGCTTAAAAAAAATTTTTTTTTTAAATCAAATTACAAATCAAATGCCAAAAAACTAAGGGCCGGTGAATAAATATAGGATAGGGCGAGGCACAAAGGTCCAGTTCGACTTCAAGTAATTATATTGTGAGAACCAAACCAATTATATCACACAAAAAATAACACATCAAACAAACAACTATCTGACTATGTTCAGTGAAACTCCCAGCTAAATCATCACTGTAAAAAATGTATTTTTTTGCTGTTTTCCAAAAATTTATCACCTAGTTTTTTTTACCCCATAGGCGAGGTAAAATGGGACGACCAGGGGGCAAACAAGTCCAAAGTGTTATTTTTTATTTTAGAGGGATTTCACAAAATAATAGCTACATAATTCAATCAATACAAAATATGACTTTCGTAAGTACATTTTTTAGAGATATAACACCTATGTAACCTTATGTATGTAACCTTGATCTGGTATTTAGTCAGAAATATTTATCAGCAAAGTTGGAGTAACTTAATTTAATTTATACCCGGTAAAATTGCTTTATTTAACTTAATTCGCTATTTTTGACTTTTTACACCTATATCAGAGTGAGGATTTAGTTGGTCCTTTTTACCTCACCCAGATGTAAGCTTTTATAGAGGTTATATAAAAAACCGGTTTAATCTAAATTAAAATTAACAATACATCTTATGAAACACTTAAATAACATATACTTGAAAAACTAAACCATAATACTCACAACCAAAAAAACTAACAACGAAAAAAAAATTTGTTATTGATTTTCAAACATTGACGTTATTTTCCTGATAGCATCGTCGTAAAAAGGTAAATGTAAGGTAATGTTATTTGAAATTTTATTGTCAAGTATAAAGAAAGATTCAATTCAAACTTTACTTTAAAAAAATAATTTATGTACTTGAAAAATTAGCTTATAAGATTGAATATATGTGGCCAATCAACTTGTGATATGAAAAAAAAATCTCATTAAAGTAAGATATAAAATTGAAATCCATTGATGAATTGCAATAGAAATACGTAAAATCAATGTATGTGCAAATATATGTATGCGTGTGTACTATATAAAGCACTTTCTATATAAGTTAATAAAACTTACTGTATTTAACTAAGCGAGTTCAAATTTTTAAATCAGCAATTTTTTAAGTAGAGAGCAATTGATTCTTATTGATAATTTTTGTTTTTGTCTATGTTTATGGATAAAAATGAATTTTAAAAATTGGTATTTTGTTTTAAAAACAAAATGCAACTTATTACATCATGATCATATTCCTGAAGAAATGTAGTCTCTCTCTACATACATGTACAGATTTTGCATTTAGGAGCATTATTCTTAAGACTGAATTTTGGTATTGACATTAGTAGATATAATATAAGTGTATATTAGATTTAGATAACAAACCCATCACACAATAGTAAAAATCCATATAGTGTCGAGATATAAATCTCGTATAGAATTTTCATATACAAAATACTAGCAATCACAATGTGACTATTTTAATTTGTTTTATTTCTGGAAATCTACGAGTATGTTCCAATATTCATATTTGTTATGAAGTTTTGCTATAGGCTGGAGAAATTATTTCCAATCTAGAAAACAAATTTGAATTAGAATTTACGATCGATGTTATTTTTAGAAAATATACCATATTTTCAAAAAAAATCTTTTATTTCATAACTCAGTAGGTGTATCAATCTTGATATATTTATTGAGATTGATATGTATAATGATAAAAAACGTCAATGCTTTTACAAATTCACCTGAGTACGTCTACATAACTTTTTACATACATATATATATTATTTAGACTTTTTTAAATTTTCATAAATTTAGTTAGTTATTAAATTTTAATTTTGTTTTAAGATATATTGTATCCGTGGTAATTTCTTTACGGTAGTAAAACAAATTTTTACATAATACAAACACTATTCATATTTTAATTTAACCCATAACTTTATATCAACTCTGAAGTTATTGTATAAAAGTTTTACATGACACGAAGATTAAATCTGGCTGCAAAACGCATGAGTTGCTCATACTTGAACAAAGTTCTTGTTCAGTTGCTCATTTTGCAAAATCTTATTTATCCCATAGGAATAGCCCAGTTTAAATTTGCTTTAATATAGAAATAATATATAAATTCTCATTTGGGTAGAAAAATAAAGTAAATAATTTATTGTTAGATATAGTTAGTATTTATTCACATAAAATTCACATAAAGTTCTCCATTGGATCTTGGTTCAAACTTGATTTGATTTTTTTTCCTAACTCGACTTCGATATTTCTAATATCAGAATATTTTTTATTCTCAATTTGCATCGTTACGTATGTGTTAAATAACTCTGAACTAAATCGGCTAAGTAGTTTATGTAAAATAACAAGAATTTAAATAACAAAATACGTCAAGGTAATGATTTTTTCGCATACGCCAATAAATTATTAGACAAATTATCCAACTCAAGTGGAAAATATATGGAGCTCGTAAATACGTCTATAAATCAGGATATGGTAATCTATTTATACATACGCAATAATAGCCTATTATAAAACAACCATCAGAATGCGTTTACGAAGCAATAAAGGGGCATGTTTTAAATTTAAAGCGATTTTGGGGAGATTGCTGGTTTGGTATTTTAAGCGAGTTTCGCAGATCATTTTAAACAGGTTATTGCTTTTAAAAATGCATTATTTTTATTTAGTTTTTTTATGTGAACTTTATAATATTTCTATATCTTTTTTACAATTTTTAAGTTTATACGTATTATTTATTAGTTTTATCTATATGAAAACTCCACATGTGGGATTTAGTTCCCCAGATGATACTATGGGCTCGAGGGCGCAGTTACAAGTCTCTTACATTTATCTTTATGCAAAATATAGTAAGGCTGACTTTGCAAAAATTAAGGGTGTTGATGTGTCACTTAATTCTTAACTTTGAAGTTATTACAAGATGCAAAATTTATTCGATTTACTTCCTGGCACAGCTTGTAAAATGGTTCTCTTTTTTTCCATTAAGTCCACTGAATCCATTAAGATCCTCTTCCTAATAATAGAATGTTGTTCGAACCATTCAAATCGGTTGTTCCGTGCGCCCGAAAACGTGGGCGCCGACACACAAAATTTTTTTAAGGTATGCCAAAACGTTCAAAAACCTCTGAAACGGGAAGATATGCAAAAATTGCATTTTCGATTTTCGACCCATTACTATAACTTACCCTACGGGAAGATAAAAAAAACGTTGATATTTATATAATTTTAACGTTAAACTGTTAAAACAGTTAAAATTATTGTGAGTGGGGCGCTAGAAAAAAAAGCTAATCAGACCCATTGTCTTTTCAACTCGATTATTTTCTGATAACTGAATTTTATGCATATGGTAATATGCCACGTACACACACCTAGAGTTTAACTCCGTTTTGACAAAATTATCTAAATCTCTCAAAGTTTCTCAAAAAACTCTTAATAGCTTTTGTCATATCTAAAACCTTTGCATATCAGATGCATTATTTATCGTAAGGGTTGTTTGTTTTTCACACCAGCGACATAATTATATGCCACAGAGCGAACCCTCGGGATATGTTTTATCTCGGACCGATGTTTTACCGTCGTGAAGATTCTTCAGGATGATGGTTTCAACCCCATGACGTGTATCAGTCACTGGTTACATCGAAACTTTATGTAGTAAAAACAAGTTTGGGTTATAAACCTCGGAAACGAAAAACTGGCCCATTTTCGACATGGAAGAAAACAGTAAGTACTGAGCCTTAAATAAAGGAACCCATTCATTTTAACACTGATTTTATATACCTTCAACAAGCACCCCCATTTATTTTAAAGTTCAAAATGATTATTAACTAATTGCATATATTATGAAAAACAATTAAAATTGAAAAAAATGAGTTGTTATATTCCAACATTAAAGTCGAAACTCCTCTAACAAAAAAGGAAGATGTAGTTCATAAAGTAAATTTTTTGGATTGTAATTGTTCTTATATTGGCCAGTTTTGCTAGAACTTAGATAAAAGAGCCAGACAGCATAAATTACAAGGCAAAAAATAGGTAATAAAAAATTTGAAAGTACGCTTGTGGATCATGCTATTATCAATAACCATAAGTTTCATTTTGACAATTACCAAATCTTATTCCATGAAAAAGACTTATTTAAACGGCGCATGGCAGAATCAATATTAATAGTTTGAACTAACAATAGCGTAAATCTGAAAACCGACACAAATATTTTACACGACTCTTATATAAACATCATTAATATTTTTTTTTTCATTATCTTATTCTTTTCAATAAATTAATCTGTTTCCATTTCCACATTTGTTGATTTTAGTATGCGATCGCGCACTCCATTTGCTTACATTATAATAATATTTATCCCGTCTCTTTATCTCGATACTTAAGATTTGTTTGAAATATTTCACATGTTTAGTACAGTGTCAAGCTTTGTAAGGGATAGTTGGCGTTTTTTGTATATCAAAAATTAAATGTAATTTAAACTAGCTGTAAGTGGAATTCTGTCTTAAGGCAATTAAGGCATCGTGCCTTAAGGCAAATTGCTGGAACTTCCCGTACCAAAATTTTTTTTTTAAAAACGATTAAGATTTTTGAAAAAATTTACTTTGAAAAAATAAGATTTTTGAGAAACTATATATTGGACAAAAAATTACTTTTTTTTGAAAAAAAAAAAATTTTTTTTTTTTTTTTTTTTTTTAAAAAAATGTTTTATTTTATTTTGACATATTTTGGAAGATCTAAACTTTTTTTCAGAGCAATCGTACTGCTTTAACTGCATAAAGACGAATATCAAAGCCCGTAAGCGCCGCGTCGCCGTCTAACGCGTAAACATTGGTACGGAACCCATAGAAATGTAAAAAAAATTTATACTTATTGTTAAAATCATTATAAAATATTTGATAATTTGATGTGCATATGTCTAATGATCATTTTTGACCGCCAAATGGCATTTTTTTTTACTTTTTTCATCAGATCTCCGAAACCGTTAGACCTGCCTTCATGAAAATTTGATCAATTCTTTATCTTGTCAATACAAGTAAAATGTTTTTTGAAATATTCAAATCGGACGCTCCGTTCTCTTAAAAACTGAGTTACCGTTTTCGGCACTTTTTGCCCCGTATCTTTGGAACGGCTAGACCTGCTTTCGCCAAAAACTAATCAGCACGTCTCCTTATTAATACGAATCGAATGTTTTTTGAATTATTCAAATCGGTTGATCCGTGTTCCCGAAATCGTCGACGAAAATTTGTATCCGCACATACATACACACACGCACATACATACATACATACATACATACATACATACATACATACATACACACACACACACACACACACACACACATACATCCATTTTTTCTAAGGTATGCCAAAATGTTCAGAAACCTCTGAAACGTAAAGATATATAAACATTTTCATTTTCGATTTTTTTGCGATTACTATAACTTGCCCTACGGGAAGTTAATAAAATATTAAAGAGTGAGTAGTACATAAGTAGGGGAAAGTCCCGTTACGCCGGACAGGATCAAGCACCGGACACTCTATTTAACACGTATTATTTAAGCAAGTATAAATCTTTTTATTTCAAAATACAAGTGAAAGGGGCATGAGGGACACACAGGTACAGGATCCCGCACCAAGTCTCGCCTGTGACGCACACGGCCACGGCGAAAGCAACCCTTTACTGTTTTAGGCGCAAAATTACGGCGTCACCTAAATATCAATGGAAGTAATTCTAGCATATTTATGCATTTACATTTGAGTGTTATGCAAAGATAAAAGTTGAACTTGATTATCCGTAAAATGGTAGAATATCATTAAATCTTTTAACCAATTTTAGTAGGTGCCACCAAATGAACGAAAATGTCTGTCCCTCAGCACCGGACACTAAGTCGTCCCTTAGTGCCGGGCAGTAAATATATTGATATTTCTTGTGAGAATTTACGTAATTTATTCCAATTATTTAATTTTATTCTGTATGAGTGCTAACGGTCACTACATACCCACATTTTTCGTATTTCCTAGTCAAAGAATGAAAAGCTAATGAATGCACCAGCTGAGAGCATCGGTGTGGCCCAGCCAAATGAGTGGATGAATAGTGACATTTTTTGCAATATCTAAGAATATTCGTCAAAGACACATGTGTAGACATTCCAGAGCGTGGAGATGGCTACATATGTGATCAATGCAGGTTATTTTGAAGTGTCCGGTACTAGATGCCACTGTTTAAAATCATATTTTTTGATAGCAAAGTTGGATTGATTCGTCAAAGACATGTGCAGACATTCCAGAGCGTAGAAATGACTACATATGTAATCAATGCGGGTTATTTTGAAGTGTCCGGTACTAGGTGCCACTGTTTAAAATCATATTTTTTGATAGCAAAGTTAGATTGATTCGTCAAAGACATGTGCAGACATTACAGAGCGTAGAAATGGCTACATATGTAATCAATGCAGGTTATTTTGAAGTGTCCGGTACTAGGTGCCACTGTTCAAAATCATATTTTTTGATAGCAAAGTTGGATTGATAGTATTAATTATTTTTAGCAAAGCTTGCGGTTTTGTTAATTTAGTTAGATTTCTAACTTTGTTATCTAACATAAATCATAATTTAATAAACATTTCGTGAAATATTTTTTGATTTATTTATAAATAACCTTAGGTGTCCGCTACTTGGGGACTTTCCTATATATATATATATATATATATATATATATATATATATATATATATATATATATATATATATATATCGGTATATGTCAACGATATGACAAAGTTTGTCTAGGAGAGTCCGACATCAGAACACGATAGCAATTAAGATGACCACGCTTGCGTGATATTATACGAGTAGTGTTGCGAGGACAGCGGCTATGTTATAACTGCGTCATCTTCATCCCCGGAGAGCAAGACTAGACGTACTCGCTGCAGCTTTCAATTATGATATCCAAATACATGGACGTTCGTTCGTTCGTTCTCTGTTTCGTGGGATGCAACTAAATTTAAATATTTAACTTCTACTGCCGCAGCAAAAAAATGAGACCTCATTATATTATGTGGAAGATCAAAAATCGAGGTTTTGTTGAGGACAATGAAAGATGAAAATGTATTTCATACGAAAATGACCAATTTCGTTATTCATATTTAAGTACACGGTTCTATCAAAAAGAAGATTTTTAAATAAACGATGATATTCTTCATATTTTTATAAAAATATATTTCATACCAAAATCACCAATTAGGTTATTTATAATTAAGTGTATGTTTCACCAAAAAGAACACGTTTTCAAAGAAATGATCTTTCGTTTTCAAGAAATCAAACTTACGTATTAAATTGTTTGTGGCATATGTTAGAACAAAAAAGACAGTCAAATGTTTTTAGTAATATATTTGTAGCAAGGAGAAAGAAGACTTAACTTCTTAAACGAATGATTTTTGTGAAAGTGAGAAATTATAAAAAATAAACGTATATATAGGGTTTATATCAATTTCAACAAAATCTTGAATTCATATAAAAGAATGAGTATTCTGAAACTATTTCTAGGATAATAGAAAATCAACTTTTAATCGAAGAGACTATTAGTCAAATCTGCCTTAAAATAGACCAATGGACTTGGACAACGCTGCGTTTTTTTTTCATAAAAAATTGTATTAAAACTGTCTAAAAGCTATGTGTTTGCTGTGCAATCAGGCGTTTCAGATATAAAACGCTATGAGATATGAGATTATCAATATTTTAGGATTTTCTCCTAATTTACATTTCCGTGCTAATAAGAAAAAATGTTACATATGACATTATAAAAATATAGGTTTAGATTTTTTATTTGAGTTTAGGATTTCTTCATCATTTAAATTTTTATACTGATAACAAAAAATGGTCACATTTCAGATATACATATAAAACTACGCAAATGTAGCTTTACATTAGTTGATTGAGGATTTTAGTATTTTCTCCATATTTGAAGTTTCATAATGATAACAAACAAATTTTGCAACGATTGCAATGTTTGAGACTACATGAATAGATTTTTTCTTTTGAGAATTTTAGTTTTTTTTTTTTAATTTGAAGTTTCATATTGAAAACAAAGTGAGACTATACGAAAATAGTTTTAATTTTTTTGGTCGAGTATTATAGGATCTTCTTGCTTAAAGTTTTATGCTATTACATAAAATATGCTATTACATAGAGATCAGGATTTTTACATTATTATATTACTCTATTAGTTGTATATATTATTATTTAATTCTGGAGTTCCATGTGTAAGTACGACATTCTTCAATACAAGTTGTAACTAAAAAATGATCTTGATTAGGAGCCATCCATTAATCACGTGATTGTTTTTCAAATATTTTTACACCTTCTTACCTCACCCCTTTTGTTATTACGTGGTGATATTAAAAAATACGATCTCTCGCCTGCCCCCCCCCCCATGTTTTTTTAGTACTTACAAAAATCGTAAAAAGTTTGGAAATCTTTGTAAAAAAAATGAATAAATTTAATATCTTACTAGAACCCCACTTCCTTATGTAATTTTTTGTGATTTTTTGACAAATCTTCTCCACTTCATGTTGCATGTGATTAATGGGCGACCCCTTACTTGGTCAAGTTGGTTTAATTATATTTAAAAAAAACCTTCAAAATTCAACTTTGTTTTTAAAAAATAATCAATTTTTACAAAAATTTGATATTTGGCTTCAATTTATTTAAGAAACAGGATGTTCCAGCATATGGCACAAAATCTTACACCTGTTTATAATAAGTTTATCCAAACTAAGATCCACTAAAAGCGATATATTTCGAATTTTGAAATTTGTCAACCCTACGTAGCGCATTGGCGAGCGTCCGCCCAGATTGGTGACCGTAGCAAGCGAAATTTCTCGCTCGAAAGTAACTCGATACGAAGTCGGCTGGAAACCTTATTAACTCAAACCGGAGCGCCTCGGCTATGCATATCATCCCATATCTGAGGTCTGATGCTTCTTCCGAGGTGGACCACCACTCACTCCATGGCCATCAATACACGGACAAACGCATATACGAGTCCGACTACATAACCTATCGTGATCAAACGTACTTCAAACTGAATGAAATTACATTCTGCTGAGATATAGGCTAATATATTGAAGGGATGTATATGAATATAAGGAAAATTTCCAGAGTAGGCGATTGAGATCATTGCATGTAATAATCTGAATAGACTGGATGAATTTGTTCAGGACTTGATCTTATTACGGTTTTGTTGTACTCGATATTCTTATTATTAAAAATTTATTGAGTTCTATTACTTTATAAGTTTGTAAATATAATTATTTGTAATATATAGATATTTTGAATAATTTTAGAATTACTTAAAAATCTATTCTCCGGAAAAATAGATCATAACTCCTTTCTTGGTACTAAAAACAGTAAATATACTATGTATTGGCTGTGCAGTTTACACGTTCGTTTTACACGTAAAATCTAAATTCTTGTATATTTTATTATGACACATCAGAAAGATGCACTTATGCTATCATTCTTTATTATGTTTGTGCGTTTTTTGGGTTAGGTTAGGACTGACTACCCATCAAATACGAAGAAAGGAGCATATGTTATAGTCTGTTTTACTGGAGAATTGGTCTCTTAAATTACTCAAATAAACATATTATTATTTATATGTTTATGCATTTATACATATAAACCTATGTAGTACCTACTAATTATGGAATGATTCATAAATTTAAATATAATTCATAATTCATTAATTCAAATGTAACTGATAATTGATATATTTGATAATTCACAATCTAACTAATTATTTTTATAAAGTATTAATAAAAATATGTGATCTTTTATGAGAATATATATAGTCGTCAATATATACGTATAAGTTTTATTAAACATTCAAAGTTGGAATGATATTATACGAACAAATGGACAATTTTTTTCTGATGAAACTATAATTAGACTCTTCCTCTTCTTCTTATGAATGCTATTCTCACTGGAAATCATATTTTAAATTTAGATAATTTCAAGAGAAAAATCCAAGACGGGAACAGAACGTGAAAGCCGTAGTTGTAAGACCAAGCTCTCACCACAGAGCTAGAGAGAAGCTATATATAATATATATTATGAATGTGTAAGTCGTAATTATAGAGTCAATTTTCGAATAATATAGAAATATTATGGTAATGCTATGCTACAAATGAATCTCCGTATAAGTTCGTATTAGCTATCAAAAAGCTATGTATTTGCGGTGCGATCACACGTTTTACACATAAAACCTAATCCACAAAACGCACAATGCCAAATAATAATTTTATCAAACGTGGAACTTACTAATGTCTCTTTGATAACACATATGTGAAATAAGGTTTTATGTGCAAAACGCCTGATCGCACAGCAAATACATAGTTTTTTGACAATTTGTTACTACCAACCCATAAGAAGATAGACCCGTAACATAGCATTACCATAACATTTCTATTTTACTCGAGAATTGACCCTCTGGTCTTAACCACATATGTAGAAGTTCTATCGACTATTCAAAATTGGTAGAATATTGTGACGAAAGAGTTTTTCAAAATTTAAATTGTGATTCTAAATAAAATTTAATACTGTATCATGCATTAAAAATGACCATAACAGCTGGAGCAAATTAGCCTCAATATAGACTAACAATAAGTATGTTGTAACAAAAATATTAATGTCTAATAAAATTATTATTGATGTGTGAAATAATGTTTATTTAAATCTGCCTAATTAGCGAAACCAAATTAAAGTGAAAATATTAATGGAAGCTTATAAAGTATAATTGTGAAATTGATAATAAATATTTATGGAAAAAGCTCTCCAACAGAAATGTATATTTTTAATAAGTATATAGTTAAAATTTACTTTATATTTAAACCCGCAGAAAGGTAATGTAAGTGTAGGTATTGAGGAATAGCTATCGTTTTACCTACCGTCGGGTTTTGTAGACAGAATGAATTTATCAGTTTCATCCTCGCAAAAGTTTCTTACAACACACATGCACCCCCCAGCTTATGTTTGAGTTTTTGAGGTAAAGTAGCCTCCTATGTTTTTAACGTTGGGGCGGAGGGACAGAGTTCAGATCGACATTTATCTTTATGCAAAGTACCCTAAGGGAGCTACTGCGAGTCGCGAGTCGCGACACATATGATTTGCCGCTTATGCAGACATTCCATGTTTTTGTCTTTATTTATTTACTCGAGGAGCTAGATTTAATATTCCCCATGTAATGGAAAAATATACAATAATAGTTCAGCGTTACGCGAGTCAAAGTGCGCGGAGGGCAACTTGTAATTTCTCATACACAGAATTTGCGCACGAACATTTTCCCGGGATTGCATAATATGTTTACGAGCTTTTATTTGCATGCCAAAAAAGAGGGATCCGTGTAGATAACGATACGGTGGCATTAAGAAGTTTTCCTCAACTTTCGCGGCATTTATTACATATACATTGGGGTTCACATATATGGATGTGTAGTATATAAAAATTGTACCCCATTAGTAGAATAAAAAAAATTTTTTTTTTTTTTAAATTGCACATTCATTTTAATTTGTTTCGTATACCTGATGAAAGACCACATTTATAGCAGAAATTATTTTATTTCTCCATCTTGATAAAGTTATTTGCCTGAAAACAGGCAAAATTTGTCGCAAAGGCAACATATTTCACCACGTTTACTGGAATGATTTCAATGTAATTTTCCCATATATAGATGTGTAGTAGGTATATAAATTTTTTACTGCATTAGAGCAATAAGTAAAACATAAATCATTCAGAAATTAAAATTTATTTTAAATTTCTTTGCAAACTGTTCCAAATGGCATATTTATTGCAAAACATATTCTTAAGAACAATAGTACTATCAGTGATAATATTATGACACCATAAATGTGGACAGACAATCATGCACAATTGCGCCTAATCATGTGTTTAAATCTAGTCTTAATTTCTTCGGTTCTATTTTTTTCTTTAGCTTCATCCGAATTCACTCGGTGTAATTTGTGCTACTTTGTAGCTTATTTGCAAGGTTTCATGTAACATTCGCAATTGACACATTTGATAATAAATTTCTTTACTTTTTCAACAGCAATTTTTAATTTTTTGGTAAATCAAGTTATATAGATTATTTTTCCCTGAATTATTTCCTTGCTTTCTTAAATTACATAATTACAATAAAGTTTTGCATTTTATCTAAATTTACACGACTGATAATGTGTATTATCTCTTTCAATCCTTTCAGTTCCATTTTTTATATCATGCAGCCAACACTTGCTTTTGTTTGTGATATTTCAAGTTGAAAGTTCCAAACTTTGAGACTTGGGTATTGTAAGTATGCAACAGATTTTATATTGATTTAGTTTTATTCCTGTTCATCGTTACTGTCATATTAACTAAACCATCACTTACGACAACATCAGGTGTTATATAACCCTCCTGTTTCGAAAAATTATTTTTTATGGAATTTGTGACAAACGTATGCTTCTTGATCAGCTAAATGGTATAATCTTTAATATACATATATGAAGCAACAAATATTGGTGAGGCATTTCACTTGCCTATAAAAATATTTTTGATTGTAATTACCTAAATGATATATAGCAACTACAAATACTAAAAGAGAATCTTACATTTCTGAAATGGCACAAATTTTCAAATGTTTGACTTGTTTTTTTTTTTCATAATTAATTACGGGTGGTAATGTATTAGACACTTTTATTAAATCAAAATTTGCATTACGTCGTAACCTCAAAATCTAATGACATTTCAAAAATCAACTTGGTTCTTGGTTGACAGTTATATACACGTGATAAAATGATCTTGGCCATTGGCAACGATCTATTTCAAATAAACACATCGATGGCCAATGACGAATCACTATTTGTAGCGTAACGCATTTCCGTCCCATTAACCGTTTATTTTACTGAGTTACCATCTAGTCGCGCCTAAGAAATTTTACTTCAAAAGTATTCGAGTTTCCTTAAATCTACTATTAAGGTGACCATACGTCCCGGTTTAACCACCGTGTGTCTCGTTTTTTTTTTAAAAGCAATATTTGTCCCGGATTTAAATCTTTTGTCTCGGACTGTCCGGGTTTTTCCAAAATTAATAGGTAAATTAACGAAATCTTTGAGAACAAACAAACAAGAGGTAATTTTTTTCAAATTATGAAAAAAACTGAATAGAATTTTATACAAAGCTCAACAGCGAAAAAATATATAGATAATAGTAATATAGATAGTAATGATAAAGTTCTTAGTAAGAGTTCGCAATTCTGTTTAAAGAAAATGATTCATATAAAAAACTGTTATTTTAATGTTAGCATTTGTCTTCTCCGTCCCGGGTTAGGATAACTAAAAATTGCCGCTCCGGTTTTGACTTAAAATAATATGGTCATCTCACTACTATGCACGTCTTTAACGCCAGAAGCTGAGATAACGACAGCGACACCGATATATAAATATAATCTGACAAGCTAACACTTCTTCTCAAAGTATGATAAGTGCCAAAACCGAGTTATCTAGTCAAAATAGAGCTTTGGAATATATAATGTTGTTTGACGGTTTTTATCAATTAAAAAAAAAATTCTCTTTTCGTCAATATATTTCAGTGAATATATGTTATATTTGTACTGTGATGAATTATTATCAATCAATGCTAGTGTTAAATACATCGATGATGTCTGCATCCTCCTCAAGTCTACGACCTTCCGGCTACGTCTTCGACGCCAGAAGCCGGAACATCGACATCGGCGTAGCAGTGGTGTTCATTTGTAGATAGGGTTGTGGTCCGTCCCGCGGGACCGCCACCAATCACAAGCCGAGAAAATTGCTTATTTTGCAAACATTGGAGTGAGTGTTTATGGCGAACGACCGACGGAACGCAGGCTATATGTGTAATGTTGTTGTATGAACAGTGCATACGGGAGAACTGTTGTAAAGGTTTAATTACTCATTGAAATCACAAAAAAATAAAAATATATATCTTTATGAATCCACATCTACGATTGCGTTTATATAACGTGTGTATGATATGGTGTGCGTGTGTATGTATGTGAGAAACATCTCTTCAGCTTCAAATAGCACATAATACAAATCAAGTTGAAAATTTTGTATGATTAAAGTGCAAAGCTTAGCCATTTGTGGGAAGATCTCGATATAGAATTCATAGAGAGAGCAATATGACGTGATCAAAAGTGATCAACATTTTCTGAAAATATATACAAATTTTATTTTGACACCAATCTCAAAAGGACTGGAAAAGAAGTTTCCTAAAGACAATATTCAAGACCAATGTAAATTGTAAAGGATTTGCATTTAACTACGTCATTATATTTTTTTTACAAAATATATACTGTAAATCCACGCCAATTAACACAAATATAAGTCTTAACATATTAACTTTAATCAGGCGATAGTCAAGTTTCGCTTGAGGTGTGAAAATGGTTGCGAAAGATTTGGGAGTAGTTTGAGATATGTAAGTTAACTTGTGGTGATAATTATTTATATTTATGATAATTATTAGGTGATAGTCATAATTATAAATCTTTATGTTTTATAATTTATTTATTTTATTATTTATTTTAATAAATATTCTATATATATTATATATTCTTAGAAAAATATATTGAATAAATTTATAGGCTCAGTGATAAAATGTAAATACTCTATAAAGCAACGAAACTAACGTAGCACTACTATACAATTACTTGCTGAAATTTTAAAGTTATACCAATTAGAAAATACGATGACGAAGAAATAATCTTACTAATACTATCAGCTGATAGTATATTATCTAGATAATATAAAAATAATCGACTTCAAAAAAAAAACAAATTACTACATTCCATACAAAACCTTTAAACACAAATATGGTAAATAGATAAAATTATCACATATGACACACTTCGATTTAAAGGCCGATTCTACCGTAAAATAGACCAATGTTATGGCAAAGTTATGTTACGTAGCGTTTCTCATATAAAACGGTACTAAATACTGCCAAGGTGCTATGTGGTTGCTGTGCAGTCAGGCGTTTTAAATTAAAAAAATCTATCTAAAAAAATGCACAAACGTCAAACGCACTATCTTATCATAAGTGCATCTTTGTAACGTGGCATAATATCATACGAGTGAAGTTACATTTCATGTGTAAAACGCCTGATCGCACAGCAAATACATAGCATTTTGACAGTTTTTAGTACCATTTTACATGACAAACGCTACGTAACATAGCCTTGTCATAACATTAGTCTATTTTACTGCAGAATCGGCTCCTTAAAACTGATGTAGGCAAACAGCTGTAATTTTTCTCACATTTCATGCTTTTTTTAATTATTATATAGTAATTGTGCTATAATTAATACTGTGCTGATATGAAAAAGTAAAACTGTAACGAAACTAGTGAAGTGCATGGCATCGTGCCTTATGGCAAATTGCTGGAACTTTCCGTACCGTAATCAAAAATCTTGGTACGGAACCCAAAAAAATTTACACAAAATGTATACACATTATTAAAATTTCTATAAAATATCGGATAATTTGACATTTGACAGCCAAATAACTTTTTTATTAACTTATTTTTATTGAAAATCCATAACGCCTAGACCTGCCTTCGCCAAAAATTAATCAGCACGTCTCCTTATCAATACGAATTGAATTATTCAAATCGGTTGATCGGTGTTCCCGAAATCGTCGACGAAAATTTGTATCCGCACACATACACACAAACATACATACACACACACATACATTCAGTTTTTTAAAGGTATGCCAAAATATTCAAAAACCTTGGGTTTTCAGTAGTGGGTTTGAATGATTCTCGAGGCGACTTTTGTAATTTTTTGAATGTGTTCGTATTTCATCATGAAATATGAAAATAGATAAACCAATTCGGTACATACTTTGGAGCATTCGACATTCCATTAAGTAATTCATTTTTGCATCTTTGAATGCGAAAAAATTGTTGATCTAGAAAATGCAATGCAACAATATTTTACTCGATCCTAATTACCTCTTATGATTTTTCACCCCGGTTTCCTTTATCCGACGACTTCGGTCAGTTCGCGACGGCGACCACACATTTGCCGCCGTGTGTGCGTAGCGGTGTTCTTGGGGTGGTCGCGCCGAGTTGGCTTATTGGCAATTTTATTTTAGTCGCGCGGTTGCTTTTTGTTCTGTCGTCAATAATCGATTTATGAGTGGCCCAACAACACACACCAGAAAAATAAAACCAGAAGGGTGAACAGAATTAATGATGTTCGGACAATTTAGAGGCAATGACACATCAAATATCACACTCGGTAGAGATAAATCTGGAGACCTTTGCAATGGATCGTTTCATTGTTGGTAGAATTTCGTACAGGGTAGATCGGGGCATAAAAGTCCGCGGGTAAAAAGGTCTTATCTCAAAAACCAGTTATTTTTTTACGAGGTCACCCAAGCAAATATTTAAAATAATTAAGTGAGGAATCTCCTACTCAAAGATTGAAAAAAAAAATGACCATGCGATCTTAAATGTAATGTCAAAAAATAAGAAGACATATCTCATAGAAGATAACCTCTTTAAATGCATATACACCCAGCATATTGTCTTAAATAATTATATCAATTTGATCGGCAATAAATGTATGCAAAAAAAAATTTTTTAACAACAATATTTGAAAGCATGGAGAAAAAGATGTGCAACCAGACATCACCTTGATTCTTTGACGTTGCTGTCGAAAGAAAAACGACAATGTTTAAAAATCCATAACAAAAGTATTTTCTTTCGTTGTTTGTTTTAATTGTGAGCACTGCTGCTTAGTTATCCTAACCTTAATATAATTTTGAAGTATACGTTATTTAATTATTTTATAAGATGTATTGTTAATTTTAAGTTAGATTCAACAGTTTTTTATAAAACCTCTATAAAAGCTTATATCTGGGTGAGGTAAAAAAAATATCTAAACCTTCACTCTGGCAAAGGTGTAAAAAATAAAAAATAGCAAATAAAATAGTAAATTAAGTTAAAATAGGCAATTTTAGAAGAGATATATTGAATAAATAGTTAGTCCAACTCTGTTGATGAATATTTCCGACAAAATACCAGATCAAGGTTATTTACAGTGTTACAAAATCTTGGTACAAAAAGTACCTGTTTGTATTCTGTTTATTCAATAATTGTAGTCAAAATAGTGATTGAAATGCATTTCCAAAACAGGAAATGGATAAAGTTCAAATTATATATAAAAATGATAAACTCAGTACACGTAAAAAATTTATTTACATGTTTAAAAAAAAGTTTTTACTATAATAATTTTTATTAACTCCTAGTTCAGTGGGATTTCTTAGAATTTTTCTGGACCATATTTCGAGATATTTGACATCTCGCAAAATTAGTCTGTGAATCTTGGCTGAGGATCAATGGTTGACCAGGCGCAATTGCTAAAAAAACACACGAAAACTTCATCTTTGAATGAAATATCTACATATATAGTTTAATTTGTAAAAAATATTTAATAATTATCAAGTGCCAACGTTTTCAAATGAGTAAGTTTCTAAAAGTTATTCAAAATGCATTTCAAAATTAGATAATTTTTATTTAAGAAAATTGAGAAAGATTGAAATGAGATTGTTACTTATATGATACTAATAAAATTTAAGCACATATAACAATAATAATAAAATTCCAGTTAACTTTTTCCGAACTCCAAATATTTTTTTTTATTATCGATAAGTTCAATGACATACTTTGGAACTTTTCTAGGTCATTCGGGTTTACGGATAGCGCTTAATAAACAAGAAAATTAGTCAATAATATCTCGGTGAATCTTTGAAAAATGGTGAACCTTCCAAAAATCGACGTCACATATAACAAGTAAAGAAATTAGATTAAAAATCCAACCCCATTGTCGCTTCTATGGGTATAGAGTTTGTGTACCGTCGCGATTTGTGATTATTCACATCACGTTCTTCATTTTTAATGCCACTCGATTGCGAATTCGATTCTTTTATGCACACTGTAACTGACTTTATTACCTTCTTCTGAATTCATATACATATAGAAATCATTGTCTGAAAGGTACCCGATGTCTGAGTTACTTATAAACGCCTGACTGCACAGCGACCACATAACATTTTGACGGGTTTTAGTACTATTTTATATGAAAACCAGGCGTAACATGAGGTTGCCATAACGAAATAACAATTTTATCATAACTGGAACTTTCGGATGTCTTATTGATGACACATACGTCAAGTTAGGTTTTATATGCAAAACGTATGATTGCTCTAAAAATACCTATTACTAACTCATATATCGTAACATAGCATTGCCATAACATTTCTATTTTATCCAAGAATTAGCTCTTAAATTCTTCATCATCAATATCGCCACGGCATCTCTCAAAACGTTACTTGTAAACTTTAATTTTTCCTAATTACATTTTTTTCTTGAGAACCACTAAAAGTTGCCATATACTCGTATGTGCCCATACCTTTACACATACGATACGATACGATACAACGTACATTGGATCTATTGCAGATTAATCTACGATTGGGCACAACCTTAAATATCTTTATTCCTTGGGGACGTGGGGCCGCTGTTGGAGTTCGTGATACATGTTGTAAAGCTCCCACACCCATAATCGCACACGTAATTTTCTTTTATTTCATTCGTTCTTACCCGACGCCGAGGAAACTTTATTTGAACGCCAACGATGAAAAACTTAATGGTTTACATTGTCTTAATAATTGCGGCAAATTCTGTTTGCTACATTTTTGTAAATAATTTAATTAAAATTTATAAAATAATGTTAGAGTAGGGCGTAAGTAAGGTCCAATTTGACTTTGAGCAATTATATTGTATAAAAGAAACCATCTACTTCACAACACATAACAAACAAGCAACTATCTGACTACGTTCAGTAAAACTCCCAGCTAATTCAATATTGTAGAAATGTGTATTTTGCTTTCATTTCATCACCTGGAAGGAACCTGGTCCAATGTCTTTATTTTTAGAGGGATTTTCGAAATAATAGATACATTATTCATATAATGCAAAAAATAAATTCTGTGAGTACACTTTTTACAGATAACACTGTATACAACCTTGATCTGGTATTTTGTCTGCAGAGTTGGAATAACTATTTATTCAACTTATCTCTTGTAAAATTGACTTACTTACTTTAATTTACTCTTTTATTTACTATTTTTTATTGCTTACGCCTTTATCAGGATAGGTATAGAAGTTATATAAAAATAAACTGTCGAGTCTAAATAAAATTAACAATACACTTTATAAAACCATTAAAACACGTATACTTAAAATTTATATTCAAAACTAACAACAAAATAAAATACTTTCGTTATGGATTTCCAAACATTGCCGTGAAGGCTAATTAATGTTATACATCTTTTTCCCTATACTTTTAATATTGCTCTTTAGTATAGTATATACAGTATATACTTAGTAAGTACATTTACATATAGCTCTTAAAAAATTCATAACTTTGCAGATTTTGATTTTGGCCCAATTCTGTCGTAAAAGAGACCAATCCAAATGCTATGTAGTTGCTGTGTAGTCAGGCGTTTATAAATAACTCAGACAACGGATACATTTCTGACAATGACTTCTATATGCATATGAATTCAGTAGAAAGTAATAAAGTCAGTTACAGTTTGCATAAAAATTTTGATTTGTGCGTTTTGTAGGTTAGGTTTTTTTACGCCTCAATAAAACATATGGCAACATCCCATAATGTGAATATAAACGAAAGAAGATCAATCCAAAAACACTATCGAGAATAATGATATCATCTGTACTATTTTGATTTGGAATATTATAAAACCACAGGAAACCTATAATTACATTCAAATAAATGGGACAATTCTGCCGTAACAAAGCTCATAAAATAACGTTGTCATAACGCTTTCCTAAGCTTGTTCTTGGTATTGAAAATTATGAAAATGTCTATTTATTTGCTGTGAAATCAGGCGTATTTTACATATAAACAAGCAAGAAATAATGTTATGATAACTGCTCCATCTAGAATTCTGTTAATATAAGATTATTAGTCATATTCTAAGATTTTCCAATAGTTTTTGATGAAAATAACACTTCATGGATAATAAATTTATGTAGTACATATCTGTCAATTATGAAGAATTGGCTAGTCTGATCGTCGCGCAAAGCTAATCAACGCGAATTCTTAGTGAGGCTCATCGATTGGCTCAAGTTCAGCCGTTTATTACAAAACTATAACGTCAAATTTTATCCCAGATATATACACACACAATCGTCGCGCAAAGCTAATCAACGCGAATTCTTAGTGAGGCTCATCGATTGGCTCAAGTTCAGCCGTTTATTACAAAACTATAACGTCAAATTTTATCCCAGATATATACACACACAAACTCATTTCAATTTTAGTATAAAACGATTCAGTATCGTTAAATCAAGAAAACATCTGCAGGTAATTTTGTGTATTAGAAAATAGATTTTAGTTTATCTTTTTGTTTCATTGTTTTATCATATTCTTATATAACCTCTTCAATTCAATAAAAAAAACATTATAACTTTTTTTTAAATCATTTTAATATTAGAACTTTTCAATTCAATTAAAACAATTTATAATTTATCATTTGTATATATTCGTCTACATACAACGCGGTACAAATGCTGTGAATTGTGCTAATTAGGGGTTACTAACAGCACGGTTCCCATTCAACGCGATAGACGGTTTTTATTGAACGAATTTCCACGAACGACGGTTTTCACGAATTATCCAGGATTGTAAGATAAATTTGAATTTTTTATTAGCATTTCTTATTAGGTTTCCATTTATACGGTTGACCGTAAAAAATTTTTTTTTCCTAAACTTTCCTAAAATTCACAATTTTCTCGTTCATCGGCATTCACCTGCAATAATTAGCGACAGACTTCCGTTGCATCACTAATCAGCGTAACACAAGTTCAGTCGTATAGGTCACTTGTAAACGTCACTGCGTATTAGCTACAGAAGGGAGCTGACGTTAATTGTCACATGGCGAGACATGTATCAATGGACTGACATGACCATCGCACAACACGCACTAGAGACCATTTGGGATGCATTGATCCAAAATTCGACAATTTGCCAATAGATTCTACAAATTAAGGTAAGGGCAGGTTTAGCTCTGATATAGAATGTCAGTGATAGCAAAGTTCACCATTCAGGATGCATTTATGCAAAATTTCACTATTTGTCAAAATATGGTTGGTAAAGCTCAAACAAAATACAATTTATGTAGGGAACTGCAAAAGTTACCATTCAGGATATATTGATCCAAAATTCAAGAAATTGCAAAAAAAATTCCATAATTCGGGTAAGGGCTAATAGATCTGATATAGAACTGCCAGGGATAGCAAAGTTCACCAATCAGGATGCATTTACGCAAAATTTGACTATTTGTCAATATATAATTGGTAAAGTTTAAATAGAAAACAATTAATGTGCGGGACTGCAAAATTTACCATTTAGAATATATTGCTCCAAAATTCAAGAAATTGCGAAAAAATTCCATAATTCCGGTTTAAGGGCTAATAGACTAATGATATTCAAAACTGTGTTTGTCTGAGATAACAGAATTAGCTTCCACAATTCAAAGTAAATGTAGATAGATCTCTGATATAGATGTGCATTTGCAAATGATACCAAATTTAACCATAATGCACTCATCCCAATGTCAATAGACTCTTTGAATTAAGCTATGGTAATAAAGCACAAATATAAAACATTTTGATTAGGAATAGCAAACTTTACAATTTTGTATATATTGATAAAAAATTTGACAATTAGCATATGGATTCTGCAAATTATGGTAAATGTAGGTTAAGCTCTGATATAGGGGTGTATTTTCCAAAGATATGAAAATTTACCATTCGGCAGGCATCGATCTAAAAATTCAAGAATTTACCAATAGCTTTCATAATTAAGGTAAGATTTTGATAAATGTCTGATGTAGATGTTTATTTGCAAAGGATGTCAAATTTGACGTTTCATGATGCACTCATCCACATAGAATCTTTGAATTGAGCTAATGGTAATAAAGCATAAATATACAACATTTAAATAAGAAGCAGCAATATTTTACCACTTGTATTCATCAATCAAAAATTTGAGAAGTTTTTCATAGATTCTACAAATTGGAGTAAGGGTTGGTTCAAATAGAGAACAGTATATAATATACCATAAATTGCTAATTTCAACATTCGGAATGCATTTATTCAAAGTTTGTCTAGTGGTCAATAGATTCCCAAAATTTAGCAAATGGTTGATTAGGCTCAAACTTAAAACAATTTATATAAAAAACACCAAAATTCAACTAGAGAAGCTATGATATACAGCTGGATTTGCCAGAACTAAGATATTTCACCATTCAGGATGCATCTATCCATAATGTTACTATTTTCAAAAATATTAAAATTAAGCAAAGTGTTGAAAAGCTTAACTATTTATGTCATGAATAGGAAAATGACACAAAATGGCATTTGCATTTTTTCAAAATTCAAGCATTTGACAATAGATGAAAGATAGTAAATTACTGACATAGATTTGTGTTTGTTAGGTATAGCAAACTTCAGAATTCAATGTGCGTATATCTAAATTTCAATTATTTATCAGTGTAAGGTAAAGCTCAAATATAAAATTATTTATGTCAGAGATAGCAAAGTTTATCACCATTTGGAACATATTGATCTCAAAGTCAAGATAACACATGATAGAATTCTAATATTGCCAGGGATATTTAATTATTCCATAAGGGATACACCTATATAATATTTTACTATTTTTAAATAGATTTTTCAAATACATGTAACGATTGTAAAACTCAAATATAGAACTGTTTATTCCAAAACAAAAACATCAACAATCTTGATGCCCTCATCCAGATTTTACAATATAAGGTAAGGTATACTAACTGTAAGATAAGTTTTTAACTATGATAAAAAATCTTATAAAATTTAAAATTCGTTCAAAAAAAATCAAGGATCTCTTAATTCAAATACTGTTGGCCAAGAATCCAATCCAATGCCTGTATAAATAAAACTAATGAGTCACCACCATGAGTCAAACAAAAGGATTTCTTATTTTGTACGAAAACAATTAACAAATCACGCAATAAAGCAATTAGCTGATATTTATAAAGATATGTAATTATTATATCTGGTTACTAATATTTATCACCTTTTGTATATATAGCAAAATATTTATCCAATGTAAAATTATCAAAGTTAATTAAGACATTTTTACCAATACCATAATAACCATATCTACTAATAAATATTATTATTTTCACCCGCATTACAATCAATTCAGCAACGGATATTGCTCACAGAAATTTGAAAAAACAATGGCAATATTCGCATTTGCAGCGAAGGTATTTTAATCAATATTTATGATTAAGTGGAATCATGCGAAATATTCTAAACAATTTTTTAATGAAAACAAACAATGCCAAGGAAATGATACGAAATGTTATTGCTGTAGTTTCATTAATTTGTCGTCAAATTTCTGTAGAACCGTTTTGCATTTATTCAGTGAAGAAACTCGGAAGGTAAAGTTGTGTGATGCTGATCGACTTTCATATAATTAATATTATTTTACTTTACTTTAGTGTTTTACTCATTTCAGTTGTTCAGAAGTATTTTTATAAAAAGTGATTACAATAAAAAAAATTCATGCGATAGGTAAGTTTTGTTCCACTTAATAGTACATTCAAATGACATAATTAAAACTTGTTGGTATTGGTATTTTGTCTTAAGGCAAGTTACATGAACTTTCCGATATGTGTAAATAATTGACTTAATCAATAAAAAATAAATTAATTTATGAGAGATTAAAAATAATACGAGTGGATTTACTACACATCATTGAAAACGAACGAACACTTACTTAAGGGGGCGTCGATAATCACGTGAGGTTTTTAGGGGGAGGGGGGTCTGACAAAAAACCACAAAATATCACGTGGAGGAGGGAGGGATATAGTAAGATATTAAGTGTATTTATTTTTTAACTGATTTTTTCAAAAAAATTCAAACATTTTCGAAAAAATTCAAAATTTTACAGTTTTATATCACGTAACTAATAATACACGTGATATTTGGTGGGAAAGGGGGGGTAATTTTAAATATCACCATGTATCATCAAGGGGAAAGGGGTCAAAAAAGCCTTAAAAACTCGCTCACGTGATTAATGGACGCCCCATAACGTGGTCGCAGTATTTCTAAAAGCAAATATTTAAAAATCAATAACATTTATAATTTAACCAGTTTCTGTAGGACTTTAATGATTTAGTATGTTCATTAAGACCAAGTACACTATCGTTATACCCAGTAAATCGTCTAATTTTAAATCTAACAAACGTTATAAGAATTATGTAAACTGTATCGCAAAGTTAAAATTATTTCAAGTATAAAAGTGAGCTATAGAATTTTAGTTCAAATTCAAACTAAAATTAAATCCGTTTTTTTCGATATTCAAAAAAAACTTTTTTTAGGAAATTAAAAAAAGATTGAAATTTTTTTTTGCTTTCCCCAAAAATAATAGTTTCGTCGATACAGCCAAAAGGTTTTTAGAAAAATATTTGCCTATTGTAGGATTATCAAAGTTAATTAAGACATTTTTACCAATACCATAATAACTGTATCTACTGTATCTACTATTAAAATATTATTATTTTCACCGACATTACAATCGATTCAATTCAATTCATCAACGGAAATTGCTCACAGAAATTTGAAAAAACAATGGCAATATTCGCATTTTCAGCGAAGATATTTCAATCAATATTTATGATTAAGTGGTATCATGCCAAATATTCTAAACAATTTTTTAATGAAAACAACAATGCCAAGGAAATGATTCGAAATGTTATCGTTTCAATAAATTTGTCGTCAAATTTCTGTAGAACCGTTTTGCATTTATTCAGTGAAGAAACTCGGAAGGTAAAGGTTGTGTGATGCTGATCGACTTTCATATAATTAATATTATTTTACTTTACTTTAGTGTTTAACTCATTTCAAGATGTTTAATTAAATTAATAATAAAGCGTCACATACTAAAGATTCAAATATAAGCGTTTTACGCAAAAGCGTAGTTTAGAAGAATATTTATAAAAAGTGATAACAATAGACATTTTCCATGCGATAGGTAAGTTTTGTTTCACTTAATAATATATTTGAATGATATTATAATTAAAAAAATATATATAAATGTAATATAAATTAAAGAATAAACTAATGGTGTATGGCATCGCGCATCAAGGCGAATTGCTGTAACTTCCCGTACCGTAATGAAATATTCGAATAATATTAGATGTTTTCAAATACTGTAACTTTCATTATTCGTATTTTATTGACAAAATATGACGGTTTATAAATTGGTTGATGACTTTTATATAAGTTTACATGAAGTGCAAATGTAACAGAAACTTAATGAAAAAGAATAAGGATGAAGGATCCTGAAAGTGAGCTTTTGAATTTTAGTTAAACTTAAAATTAGAATCCGTATTATTTTCGATAATAAAAATAAATTATTTTTTTGAAAATAACAAAAAAAAATTTTTAAAAATTTTGCCTTTCCTATAAATAATCGTTTCATCAAGTAGAAGGTTTTTTGGATCATTGAAATCGGACGCTCTATTCTCCTACAAAATGCCATTTTTGCACATTTAGCTCCGTATCTCCGAAACGGCCGAACCAACTTTTGTCAAAAATTAATCAGTACGTCTCCTGATCAATAGGAATCGATTGCTTACTGAATCATTCAAATCGGTTGTTCCGTACGCCTGAAATCGTCGACAAAAAATTGTATCCACACTAGGCTGGTCCTTAATATGGACATTTCCGAATTTCCTTGCTTCCAAAGGCTCAAATTGTTCCAAATTGATAAAAAACATTTCTCTGAAAGTTTTAGCTCTTAATATTAACTTTTAGAAAGTGCGCAATTCAATCAAACTTCGTATGGAAATAGCATGGATAAAATTTTGAAAATTAAAAAAAAAATTTTTAGGTAGGTATAACTTAGCAACAAATGAATTAAAATTGAAAATTCGTGTCATTTTTTTATTGAAAATTCAACGTTCTGCAAAATTTTTGGAAATTTTTTCATGCTATATCCATACAAAAGTGTTATTAAATTGCGCTCTATCTAAAAGTTAATATTAAGAGCTAAAACTTTCAGAGAATTGTTTTTTTGAGAATTTGAGCTTTTGGGAGCTAGGAAATTCGAAAATGTCCAATTTAAGGACCACCCTAATCCACACATACACACATACACTCATTCATTTTTTCTAAGATATGTCACCATATTGTCTATATTAAGAAGTACATACATGCTTGATATCAGGCTGTTCAAGACAGGTTCTCATTTAGTTATAGAACCAGCGGTATCTGATTCGAAGTTCATGACCAAGGAGGAGGGGGTAGTACTCAAGTTGAATATATAGATATATCTCATTTAGTTATCAATTATGTAAGCATTAATTGTTTTGTAAAAATGACGGATGCACCAGGTGTAAACAAACGGCGCGCGCGTATTGCATTTCATAAGCTATTCGGTAATATGTAGACATAAATAACAGAGGCATCCGTATCGTATCAGATACATATTAGTGAGAGCGAGGGAGTAAAATATTCAAGCAAATAAGAACTGGTAGTGCATGGCATCGTGCCTTAAGGAAAATTGCTGGAACTTTCCGTACCGAAAATTAAAATGTTTAAAAAAGCTATAAAATTCTCGAAATTAGATTTTCGAAAGTTTGATATAATAAAAATAATAACATACTTGATATTTTTTAAAAATTTTGAAACTTTTCAAAGCAATCGCGCACCGTTAGCTGCGTAGAGGTAAAATATCAAAGCGCGTAAGCGCCGCGACGCGGTCTAACAATGTTACGGAACCCCAAATCTAAATAGAATTGATACTTTTAAAAATCTCTATAAAGTATCTGATAATTTGATGTGCATATGTCTAATGTTCATTTTTGACAGCCAAATGTCATTTATTTACTCGAAACTAAGAAATCAGTTCATCATTTTGTCAATACAAGTAAAATGTTTTTTGAATTATCAAAATCGGACGTTCCATTCTCTTAAAAACTGAGTTACCGCTTATGACACTTTTGCCCCGTATCTTCGAAACGGTTGGACCTGCCGTGTTCAAAAACTAAACAGCACGTCTCTCTATCAGTACGAATAGAATGTTTTATGAATTGTACAAATCGATTAATCTGTTCCGCGAAATCGACGACTAGAATTTACGTACACACACGAACATTATTTTTTTCTAAGCTATGCCAAAATGTTCAGAAACCTTTGAAACGTAAAGATGTATAAAAAAAAATTGTTTTTGATTTTTTACGATTACTAGAACTTGCCCTACGGGAAGTCAAAATAAATGAATAAATTAGTGGTGTATGGCATCGTTCCTTAAGGCAAATTGCTGGATCTTTCCGTACCGTAATGAAATAGTCGAGAAATATTAAATGTTCTCAAATAGATGATAATAAATATTATAACATTGTCTAATATTTATAAAAATTATATAAACTGAATTAAACTTATTTATTTGAAGTATATACATGAGCTAGCCAGAATTAAAATTAAAATCTGAATTATTTTTAATATACAAAAAAAAATCGGGAAAATATTTAAACAGAAAAAAAAATTCAAAAACAATTGTTTTGCCAACGCAAGCAGAATCATTCAAATCGAATGCTTAGTTATCTCAAAAACTGCCTTCTTTTGTATATTTAGCTCTGTATCTGTATTGAAATGGCTGGACTTGCCTCTGACAGAAACAAATCACCACTTCTTCCAGTCATTACAAATTGAATATTTTTGAATCATGCAAATCGGATACTCCGTTCTCTCGAAAACTCGGTTTCTATTTTTTGCACTTTTTGCTCCGTATCTCCGTAACGGCTGGACCTGCCTTTGCCACAAAATAATCAGCACATCTCCCTATCTATAGGAAGCGATTGCGTTATAAAATTTTCAAATTAGTTCATCCATACGCTCGAAGTCGTCGACGAAAAATTGTCTGCACACATACACACACATCTATTTTTTCTGAGGTGTGCCAAAATGTTCAGAAACCTCTGAAACAAAACATGGAAAAAAATTCACTTTTATTTTCGGGCCAATACTATAACTCACCTTAAGGGAAGCTTAGAGGAAAATTATGTACATATTATACTAAAAAAAGACACGCAAACTAACTAACTAATAAGTTTAGCTTAGAATTTCTCATTGCTAAAATAAAGAAAAAATTCAATAACTATATTTTTATGGTAAGAGTGTTGTAAGTATTGTTGTAAGTATCAATATTGACTTTTAGTAACTATATTGTAAAAACCAAACCAACCACATAAAAACAAAAAGCACATATCAAAGAAATAACTATCGAACTACATATGTTCTGTGAAATTTTGAGCTATTTAATTTCTTGGTAGAAATGTTTTTTTTTGTTGCTATTTTTCAAAAATTTGTCATTTGGTTGTCTGGTTACCCCAAAGGCTGGTAAAAAGGAACAGCCAGGGGGCATAAAAATCCACTATTTAATTTTTAATTTTCAAGAGATTTTACGGAATAATGGTTATATTATTTAATCATTGCAATGCAGAATAATTAAAAATTGCAATATAAATATATCGTGTTAAACGTTATAAACAAAAATCAATCAATTCTTATATTATATATTCTTATTCTTAATCAATTCTTATCTACCACCTATCATCGTATTTAGAAGTCTTTAGTTTACATAAGATTATATGAAGAAATGAATTCGTTATTGTATATATAATAATTTAATCTTTATCGACTTTTGAGATAACAAACACGCGAAGAACTCTTTTATGAATAATCAAAGGATATGTTATTGCTATATATTTGTTATTTATTAGGAATTATTCACGGCCATATGCGTGTGTTTTATCTGTAAACAATAAAGTCATTCTCTATATTCAATCTAATAATAAGCTCTTTATCGCATAAATTATAAACATATTTTTCGTCAACAATAAATTTGATTTTCGGATAAATATTTTTGTTCGCGGACAAAAGACCCACTACCAATATTGCAAAAACAAGTATTGTTAGGAAATTTTTAAAAACAATATTTGAAAAATAGCGTGCAAATGTCAGGAGATAAACGAACATGTTGGAAATTCTATAACAAAAGTGTTTTCTTTCGTTGTTAGTCTTTTTTTTTTGGTTGTGAGCACTGTTGTTTAGTTTACGAGACCTTAATGTGATTAATAAATAATAAGATAAAACTTAATAAAATTTAAGTATACTCTATATTCAATGTAATTATACGTTCTCTATCGCATAAATTATAAATATATTTTTCGTCCATAGAAGAAAACAATAAATTTGATTTTTGGATAAATATTTTTGTTCGCGGGCGAAAAGACCCACTACCAATATTGCAAAAACAAGTACAGTTAAGAAATTTTTAAAAACAATATTTGAAAAATAGCGTGCAAAAGATGTTTAACATGTCAGGAGATAAACGACCATGTTTGAAAATCAATAACAAAAGTATTTCTTTTCCTTTGTTTTGGTTTTGGTTGTGAGCACTGTTGTTTAGTTTACGAGACTTTAACATACTTAATAAATAATGAAATAAAACTTAATAAAATTTAAGTATACGTTATTTAATTATCGTATAAAATGTTTTGTTATTTTTAACTTAGATTGAACATACTTTTTTCTGTAGTGTCCCACTGACTGTCCCTTTTTACCCAGCTTATGAGGTAAAAGAGGGCATATGACAAATTTAAAAAAAACAGTGAATAATTATATTTCTATAATTAGGAATTAACTAATGCATAATTGATTAATGCATGTTTTATGGGCACATTTTTTACAAAAATCACAAAAATACAATCTGCCTATGGAATTTCATCAAAAGGCATCTTTAAAGTTGGAAGAACTACTAATTTAATTTTTCTTTTGTAAAATTGCTTATTTTAACTTATTTTAGTTTTTTATTCAGTGTTTTCTTATTGTCAGTATTCAGGTTACCTTGCCAGTATTCAGGTTCAGATGGGTTCCGTACCAAAAATTTTTTTTTTATTAGAAAAGATTAATAATGTTTTAAATTTTGTTTTTTGAGAAAATTTGAAATTAAAAAAAAAGACTTTTGAAAAAATAAACTAATAAATGTAATAATCATTTTTGACCGCTAAATGTTTTTATTTACTTTTTTTACTCGATCTCCAAAACCAGTAGACCTGCCATCCCAAAATTTAATCAATTTTTCATTTTATCAATACAAGTAAAATGTTGTCGAACGCTTCGTTCTCTTAAAAACTGAGTTACTGTTTTTGACACTTTTTACCCCGTGTCTTCAAAACGGCTAGACCTGCCTCGTCCAAAAACTAACCAGCACGTTTCCTTACAAATTAGAAACAAATGTTTTTCGAATTATTCAAATCCGTTGAACCTTGTTTCCGAGATCGTCGACGAAAATTTATATCCGAACACACACACACACACACAAACACATATGTCAATTTTTTTAAGGTATGCCATAATGTTCAGAGACCTCTAAGACGTAGAGATATAAAAATTTTCATTTTTGATTTTTTTGCGATCACTAGAACTTACCCTACGGGAAGTTAAAAAACTGTTGAAACTTAATTATAAATAACAATATACTTTATAAAACAATTGACGTATATCTAAAAAGGATATTCAAGTATCGTAAACTGAACAACAAAGCTCAAAACCAAAAACAAAATAAGGAAAAAATAAGTTAGGTAAAAAAATTACAATGTGGCCGTTCATCTCGTGATAGCGATGTCGCCCGATTTAAAGTGATGGCTTGTTGCACATCACTTGCCCTCTACTTTAAAATAGTATCGTTAAAAAATACTGTACTTTTTTTAATGGCCTTGCTTACTCGAGCATTTAGCCATCTACATTATTCCATACAATCATATATCCTACGCAATCTTCAATTTCATACTATCTTCTTCTTCTTCATATAATCCTATTATTTCTATACTTCTTAACTCATCTTCATTCTTCTTTCTTCTTCTTTAGTATCTTATCATTTCTTCTTCTAAACACTTATTACTTCTTCTACTATACTTCTCATATCATCATCTAAACTCTTTACTTCAATTCATTTTAATTCTAGTTCTTTAATTTTTATACATTCTGATTATTTTACATACATATAAAAAATACTAGAACATGTACTTCACGTGTTCTAGAGATGGTGATGGATCTTTTAACCCGCGGACCTTTAAACCTCGATTTGCGCTATATAATTTATCAGCAGAACTATATAAATTATTTCAGAAAGATATAAAGATTTTCTAAATTAGATGGTTTGATCTGCCCTCCGACTATGATTAGGTAACAACGTTGGGGTCCCTTATGACGCATATTCAGAGGTAAAATGCTGCCACTTCGGCCGCTGCATCCGTGGTAATTTGTTATTCCTATCGAAAACGATTAATGTCGCTAACTGTATTTGCTGCAATCGCTTAACGCAGCTAAACGCATTACAATGAAAATACAGCCCAAGCCGGTAATAAAATCACTGGCTCTGATGAAGATCATAAAAGATTCATGGGTGCATGTGTAAGCTTTCATTGGAATTATATTTGACACAATGCATTTTTGTCACAAAAAATTTAACCCTGGGTTCATTAAAAGCTGATGATGGACATTGTATATTTGCAGTACAAAATATTTTGTACAGATTTTGCAATGCTCCTATTCTAATACTCCGTCAAAAAGTTTATCATCGATATCATATATTTAAAACATAAAAAAGACATAGATATTTTTTTCTGGAGAGCTAATATTACATTAATTATTATAAGTATTAAATAATAAGAACTAAGAGCCTCGTGTTAAAAATCAAATTAAAAAAATAATCATTATCTTCCCGATTGAGATGTTCATGTTCATATCCAGAAAATCCGATTTTCTAATTTTATGTTTCCTCGAGATTTTATGTGATTTTGAATCGTTTGACGTCGAAATATGTATGAGTGTGGGTGTGTGAATGCGAGCCGATATTTACCTTTTTCTCAAAAACTTCTGAACCGTTTTCACAAATATTAAACCCATTTGATAGAACTCGAGAAGGACTTTTTCAGAAGACCATCGGCCGAGCCGTTTTTTTAACAATGTGCAAAATTTTTCATCAATGTTTCCGCAGAAGAATTCTCAGCAGATTTTGAAAATTTAATAAATTCGAAGATATCAGCTAAGAATCTTGCTGATTTATTTTTGATAAATAAAGTTTGGTTTTAATAATCGTATTTATTATTTTTCGTGAAAACGAAAATTTCATTTTCAAAATGAACAGTTGAGCACTTTACCTAAGTTGCACAATTCCTGATAGTTGATGCCACCTACAATTAGGTTTTATTTGTTATTAATTACTTCTACGTTTTGGTGATATCAGAAGTTCCCTTCCTCAAAAACTATTAGGAAAATTAAAATAATTTCGCAAATTTATACTTTTTTAAATTATTTAACAATTGAATCCACTTTTTACCTACTTTTTATGAAAATATTTTTTTTAAATAACCACTCATTAAAGATTAAATTATGTCTTCACTAAAAAATATTTATTTATTTATTTATTTACTTGTAATTAGTTATCTTTTGTACATTTTACCTAAATAGCTGAATCTCGATCCTTGTTGATTATTTACATGTATTGGGAATTTAAAGCAACTTGCCTTAAGGCAAAATACCACTTACAACTAGTTTTTTTTTGTTAATAATTAGTTCTACGGTTCAGGGATATGAGATACACTATTTATCAAAAACTATTAGAAACAAAAAATAAATTATACATAATATTTTCACACTTTTAATTATTTAAAAATAAAAAAAAATCTGACTTCACAGTAAAAAATATAGTTTAAAATAAACTCTCACCAAAAATTGAATTATACATTCACTAAAAATTAAATTTGATAAATATACAAATAAATAAAAAAAATTGTTTGTTTTTAATAGTTTCTGAAGAAGGAGAGGTAACATGTTTCCGAAACGTAGAATGAATAATAAGAAAAATCAAATAAATTTGAGAGAAACAGAGGTCTTTTAGTTCAGAGAATTAAAATATAAAATTGTTATAATACATGAAGATTAAATTTCAGTAAAGATTACAGATAACACACAAGCATAAAATTACTAGAAAAATCGGTTAGGAATGTAAATTGTCTCTTCTTCGAGATTAACTGCAATATTTTTGTGTTCTAACAGTTTTTGTATCATGAATAACAAAATTCGCATTAAACTAACACAAAATGACTAATCAAAAGAGATTTATAATTTAATTATTTGGATTAATTAATTAAAAACAAATGTAGAGACACAAGAATTAGCTAGCGTAGTGTCCTTCCTCGAGATTAACTGCAATATTTTTTATATTTCAACTGTTTTTGTATCACACATAATAAAACATGCATTAAATTAACTCATAAATAAAAAAATAAAATTTATAATTTAACTATTTATATTAATTAATTAAAAACAAACGTACAGGCACAGGAAATGGCGTAAGTAGTTCTTCGAGATTAACATTATTGTTTTTTAACATTTTGATATTATGAATATTAAAACTTACATTAAATTAACTCATAACTTCAAATAACTAGTAAAAATAAAAGTTATAATCTAATTATTTATTTTAATTAATTAAAACCAAACGTAGAAACACAAGTAGCTGGCGTAGTGTCTCTTTTTCGAGATTAACTGCAAACCCTTTGGTTTAACAGTTTTGGTATTATGAATAACAAAATTTACATTAATCTTGCACAAAATGACTTATCAAATGAAATTTATAATTTAACTGTTTGTATTTATTAATTAAAGACAAATGTAGAGGTGCAAAAATTGGCTAGCGTAAGCGTCCCTTCTTCGAGATTAACTGCAATATTTATGTGTTTTAATAGTTTCTATATATACTTAAAATAAGTTTTATACTATAATTATCTGTATTATTTAATTCAAAACAAATGTAGAAACAAAAATTGATTAATATTACACGGATTAATAATATTACAATAAAATTCGTTAATTTTTAAAACTGCCCTCTTGTTTGCGTTTCGTGAATTAAACCCGAAAAATATTTATCGCGGTCAATTCGAGACACAAGAAATCGAATCAGGTACCACCTTTTCCTTCTCCTACCATGATCGACGGGCGGATTTAGTTATCGACCGTCCGTGGTGTGATACTGATCGATCAATCATTTATTGTGCTTTATACCGTGAAGATTAATTTGAACTATTAGTGCAAAAGTAAATTTAATCAAAGTGAAATTAGACAATATTATAGTGAAGAATACGTTATTAGATTTAAGGTAAGCGATATTTTGTTAATTAGATGTATTTCTTTCAAAGACTGTTTGCCGCCCGAGCGTTCGAGTGATGAAGACCATTATTGTTTTGTAATATTTTACTCACTAAAATAACTATTTATTCGTGAATCTTCCTATTAATAACTAAAATATTAAGTTTTGAACAATGTTGAACTCAATTAAGCTTTAGATAAATTAGGGGTTCACACATTGTGAAACCATAGCTCATGGTCTGCGACACTCATCGCTCTACACTGATGAAAATTATTAGAAAATGTACAGAGAAAATTATATTTTCTTAATAAATAATCTCTGGCAACACATTTTTGCGTTTATGTACGATTTGTTCGCAAGTTGTGTTTGTGCAAGAAATGGCGGCCATTACAAATTCTGAATAAAATAGAGATTTTCTGTCTTTTTGCGCTGTATAAATCGAAATAATATAAGTTATTAAGTGTTTTTGGGTGTGTACAATCATAGCAGATTAAAGTTCCATCGGTAAGCCCAGTCATTTATTATAATTTTTCATTCAAGTATGTAGCTCACACATATAGCCATGGTAGGCCTTCAAAGCACATACAAAGACTCGTAGTTCTGTTTTATAATACTTCAAGAGTCAAATATTTTTTGAAAAAAGTAAACTTTGAGAATAGAAAATAGAGTATTTAATCATATAAACAAAATACTTTGATAAATTTTGGGTAAGAATTGCGTGTTGCTATGCAGGTGTACTGCTTTCAAGGACAGTTTGCCGCGCTGCACACGCAATGCATTTTGGGTAATGGAGACCATGTTTGTTTTGTAATATATTACACTTTTGTGATGGAAATAATAAAGTAACCACTTAATTATAAATCTATCTATTAAAAAATTTTATATCAAGTTTCAAACAATATTAAGTTCAATTAAGCTTTAGATAAATTGACGGTACACCCCATGCAAATCTAAAGCGCGCGACCAGCAATACTCAAAGTTTTTCACGGGCGGAAAATGTACTAAGAAAATTATAATATTTTCGAATCAGTAATCTGTGTAATATTAATAATATCACAACAAAATTCGTTAATTTTTAAAACTGCCGTCTTGTTTTCGTTTCTTGAATTATACCCGAATAATATTTATCGCGGTCAATTTCTTCCGAGAAATCGAATCAGGTACCACCACCGACCACCTTCTCCTTCTCCCTGCCTTGATCGACGTGCAGATTTAGTTATCGACCGTCCGTGGTGTGATACTGTTCGATCAATCATTTCTTGTGCTCTATACCGTGAACATTAATTTGATCTATTAGTGCAAAATGTGAATTTAATTATTGTGAAATTAGACAATAATATAGTGAAGAATACTTTGTTGGATTTAAGGTAAGAATTTTTTTTTGTGATTTAGAAGTATTTCTTTCAAAGAAAGTTTGCCGCGCGAGCGTTTGGGTGATGAAGACCATGATTGTTTTGCAATATATTACTTAATAAAGTAACTATTTAATAATAAATATACTTATTCATAACTAAAACATTAAGTTTTGAACAATTTTTAGCTCAATTTAGCTTTAGATAAATTAGGGGTTCACACATTGTGAAACCATAGTGCATGGTCTGTGACACTCAAAGCTCTACACTAGTGAAAATTATGAGAAAATGTGCAGAGAAAATGATATTTCCTTAATAAATAATCTCTGGCAACACATTTTTGCGTTTAGGTACTATTTGTTCGCAAGGCGTGTTGTGCAAGAAATGGCGGCGATTATAAATTCTGAATAAAATAGAGATTTTCTGTATTTTTGCGCTTTATAAATTGAAATAATATAAATGATTAAGTGCTTTGATGTGTGCACAATTAGAGTAAAGTTGGTAAGTCTAGTAATTTATTATAATTTTTCATTAAAGTATGTAGCTCACACATATAGCCATGGTAGATCGCCTTCAAAGCACATACAAAGACTCATAGTTTTGTTTTCTAATACTTCAAGAGTCAAATATTTTTTGAAAAAAGTAAACTTTGAGAATAGAAAATAGAGTATATAATCATATTAACAAAATACTTTGATAAATTTTGGGTAAGAATTGTGTGTTGCTATGCAGGTGTACATCTTTCAAGGCCAGTTTGCCGCGCTGCACACGCAATGCATTTTGGGTAATGGCGACCATGTTTGTTTTGTCATATATTACACTTTTGAGATATAAATAAAAAAATAACTATTCATAATAACATTTTATATTAATAAGTTAAATATCAAGTTATAAACAATATTGAGTTCAATTAAGCTTTAGATAAATTGACGGTATACACCATGCAAATCTAAAGCGCGCGACCAGCGATACTCAAAGCTTTTCAGCGAGCAGAAAATGTACTAAGTAAATTATATTTTCTCCTACTCAGTAATCGCCGTAATATTAATAATATTACAACAAAATTTGTCAATTTTTAAAACTGCCCTCTGGTTTTCAATTCGTGAATTATACCCGAATAATATTTATCGCGCTCAATTTCTTCCGAGAAATCGAATCAGGTACCACCACCGACCACCTTCTCCCTTCTCCTGCCTTGATCGACGTGCAGATTTAGTTATCGACCGGCCGTGGTGTGATACTGTTCGATCAATTATTTCTTGTGCTTTATACCCGTGAACATTAATTTGATCTATTAGCGCAAATAGTGAGTTTAATCATTGTGAAATTAGACAATGTTATAGTGAAGAATACTTCGTTGGATTTAAGGTAATTTTTTTTTGTTATTTAGATGTATTTCTTTCAAAGACTGCTTGCCGCGCGAGCGTTTGGGTGATGAAGACCATGATTGTATTGTAATATTTTACTTAAGAAAATAATTATTTATTCGTAAATCTACCTATTAATAACTAAAATATTAAGTTTTGAGCAATATTAAACTCAATTAAGCTTTAGTTAAATTAGAGGTTCACACATTGTGAAACTATAGCTCATGGCCTGCGACACTCAAAGCTCTACACTGGTGAAAATTATTAGAAAATGTACAGAGAAAATGGTATTTCCTTAATTATCCTTAATCTCTGGCAACATATTTTTGCGTTTATGTACGATTTGTTCGCAAGTTGTGTTCGTGCAAGAAATGGCAGCCATTATCAAGTTCTGAATAAAATAGAGATTTTCTGTATTATTGCGTTATATAAATCGAAATAATATAAGTTATTAAGAGTCAAATATTTTTTGAAAAAAGTAAACTTTGAGAATAGAAAATGGAGTATATAATCATATTAACAAAATACTTTGATAAATTTTGGGTAAGAATTGTGTGTTGCTATGCAGGTGTACTTCGTTCAAGGTCAGTTTGCCGCGCTGCACACGCTATGCATTTTGGGTTATGGAGACCATGTTTGTTTTGCAATATATTACACTTTTGTGATGGAAATAAAGTAACTATTTATTCATAAACTTTTCTATTAATAAATTAAATATCAAGTTTTAAACAATATTAAGCTCAATTAAGCTTTAGATAAATTGAGGGTACACACCATGCAAATCTAAAGCGCGCGACCAGCGATACTCAAAGCTTTTCAGCGGGCAGAAAATGTACTAAGAAAATTATAATTTTTCCTAATCAGTAATCACCGGCAACACTTTTTTGTGTTCAGAGAATAAAGAATCGAAAATTTTAATACAAGACAATAAACATTAATCCATTTTTATATTGATGATTTTCATATATTATATAAATTTCTATTTTTAAAATTAAATAATTAGACTTAGTTAAAACACTGGTTATTGAAAGTTTCCAGTGGCGTACTCAAAAAAAATTAGTATGGAAATTAATTAACAAAACTATCTAAAAACTGTTGAAATGTAAAATTTGAATTATTATATAATATGCGTAGTGCGCAAAAACTATTTTTGTTGTAAAACATTGCCAAATTAAAATGTCTGTGGTGTCAATATTCGAATAATTTTCAATATCATTAATAATACAAATTGCGTTATCAACATAATTTTTCTCAGAACATAAACATTTTCAGTTAATTACAAATCAACAATAAATCAAAATTATTATATTTTCTTTGTATATATAAGCAATAAACATTTCTCAATCATAGAAGCAATAAACAGCTTTCATATAAGGCAATAAGCATTACTCACCAAAATTTATTTAATTTCTAGTATGAGGAATAACCATCAAAACTATTTAAGAACAAAAACAATATAAAAGTATTATTCGAATAAGTATATAGTATTATTCGAATAAGTATGCCTAGTTTGCGAAAAAAATTTTTGTTGCAAGAAATTGCCAAATTAACATATCCCATAGAAAAAGAAAAAAAAATCATATATGGTAATAATCATTACTCACCAATGTTTATTGATTTTTTTTTTAACTAAATAAATAAACTTAATTAAAACACCGTCAATTAAATTCCTAATAAAGTAGATATTATTAGAGCAAATAAAATTGTAAGGTTTCCAGTGGCGTACTTAAAAAAATATAGTTTGGGAAATAATCAAGAAAACTATTTGAAAACAGTATAAAAGTAATATTCGTTAATTGTATGGTATGAGAAGTGCGTGAAAAATATTTTTATCTCATGGCATTAACAAATTGAATTATTGCAAATATTCGAAATTTTTATCTTAAAAACTTAATAAATAAACCCAATTAAAATGCCGTCAATTAAATCACTACTAAAGTAGATATTATTAGGGCAAATAAAAATAGGTTTCCAGCGGCGTACTTAAAAAAAACATAGTTTGGAGAATAATCAACAATTTTTGTTGTAAGGCATTAACAAATTCAAATTATAGACTGTGTTAACTTTTTTTGAAGGTACAATTTTTTTATTTATTTCATTATTTCTTTTATTTTTCACAATCTGTCTTTGCATAATGAAAGAAAGAGATTCAGTAATTTTGAGCCTTGTAGGTACTAAATAAAAATAATTTTTATTATAATACAATAATTTTTAGTTTTCTATGAATCAACAATGAATAAAACTGGTTAAGATATTTTTTTATAGAGAAGTAGTAACAAACATTGCTTACTGAAATTATTATTGATTTTTTGATTATATCGCTCCTCATTTTTTTTATTTCTATTTCTATTTCTACTGCATCATTATTCTTCGACTAAAAGCAAATCATGACACGTATTGAGCAATTTGGGGGTATATTCAAACAAAATGTCCATTATATAAACTGAAAGTATACATGGCAACAATTGCACATTCGATTCAAACGCAGGTGCCATATATCAGCCGACCTTGTAAATAAATCTACCGGCGGTCCGCCCGCCAAAGGGAGGAAGAGCGCTCTTAAAATCAGACTCACAATTAACTCTTTCTGTGAATATGTGAGCTGGGTTGTTTTTTTTTAATTTTATAAAAAAAAAAAATTGTGGAACGAGACAAATGTAATGAATAAGGACTAAAAATTCAAACTCGCGTTTCGGACAATTTGATATCAAGCAGTAGTAATACTCACTTTTATCCAAAAGTATGTTTCTAAGTTAAAATAGCCATTCACGACATTGCTGCTACCTTAAAAAATTTCTATTACTATGAAAAAAGTTCTATTAAAATTTATATAACAAATTTATATATCAAATTTATTTATCAAATATTGATAAGACAATAGAATTGCAATTGAGAAGGGTTATGCATGGAAAGTTTATATATTATATTACATTACGTTGTTTAGTCTTGCATTTGTACATATTGTGTAGAGCTTCGAACAGATAATTCAGTGATAACAAAAGTAATTAGTTTATCGCAATATCATATTCCTACAACATCGAAGGAACAAAAATTCTTGTATCACATGACACACTCGAAAAATAACATATCTAATTACTCCTGTTACAAAAATTTCCAATAATTAACTCCTGTTGGATTATATAACATTTTGTTAGATAATGCATTCATTTATTTTGATTACATATTATATAAATATATATAATAAAGGTGCTCTGCTCGAAGACAGGTCCATGGTGTGAGAACACCTCAAACCAATGATTTTCTTTAAAATAACAAATGAAGAAGTGTTGAGTAGGGTGGGACAAGGAAGAACTCTACTGGACACGATCCTGAAAAGGAAAGGAAACTGGTTTGGATCCATTCTGCAAAAAGAATGCCTCCTACATGTTGTCGTCGAAGGTAAAATAGAAGGAATGAAATTATTAAAAAAGAAAAATGTAGATGATTGACGACTTAAGCGAGAAAGAAAAATGCATAAAGAAAAAGGAAACTAGGTTGGACTTAGTCTGCAAAAATAACGTCTCCTACATGATGTCGTCGAAGGTAAAATAGAAGGAATAAAAAGATTAGGAAAAAGAAGAATGCAGATGATTGATGACTTACGCGAGAAGAGAAAATACAGGGAACTGAAGCCGAAGCACATGGCCAGGAAACATGAAGTAGAAGTTGGGAAAAGAAAATGCATAAAGGAAAAGGAAACTGGATTGGACTCAGTCTGCAAGAAGATTGCTTCCTACATGATGTCGTCGAAGGTAAAATAGAAGGAATAAAATTATTGAAAAAAAAGAAGAATGCAGATGATTGATGACTTACGCGAAAAGAGTAAATACAGGGAACTGAAGCCGAAGCACATGACCAGGAATCGTAAAAGCATAAGTTTGGAAAGGAAATTGGATTGGACTCAGTCTACAAAAAGAATGCCTCATGATGTCATCAAAAGTAAAATAGAAAGAATATAATGATTCAAAAAAAGAGGAATGTAGATGATTACATTGAAATACAGGGAACTGAAGTCGAAGCACATGGCCAGTAAACATGAATGGGAAAGAAAAATGCATAAAGGAAAAGGAAACTAGATTGGACTCAGTCTGCAAAGATAGTGCCTCCTACATGATGTCGTCGAAGATAAAATAGAAGGAATATACATATTGAGAAGAAGAATGTAGAAGATTGATGACTTACGCGAAAAGAGAAAATATAGAAAACAAAGTCGAAGCACATGATCAGAAAATATTAAAGCAGAAATTTGGAAAGGAAAATGCTTAAAAGTGATTAATGGTAAAAAATTGTAATGGAAAAAATAATCAAGGGAAGGAACTGTCAATCGGATAGTTATTCGTTATTATTCTTATATCATTATTATTATATTTATTATTGTTATTATTATTATGATATAATAAAATTAACTTTCCTTACGGCAATGTATACAAATCATTAAGTGATATTACAAAAATAACGTTTACTCCTAAAGCAATCTAAACCACTTGAAACTCAACAATAAGAAAACACATACTGTAATTCGAGAGTTTTACCATCTCATCGTGTGACTTGTAAATAAACAAACAGAATCTGGTTCTACTCTCAATATTCCTATGACAATATCCCATTCGTAATATCAGTATGTTAATCAACAATCCTCAGAGTTAAAAAAAACAAAACAAGCAGATTTATTAGGATCTAGCGTTGTGCGAGATTGCATCGGCAAGTTGGTACATTTACATATGATAACCGCTACACACTCGTTTATTCCCTTGCGTTTCATCTCCGAGGGAAAAGGATACGACAAAAGGCAGGAGGATGTAATTAAAAATATTTTTTCATTAGCATGAAATTCGGTTTAAAATTATTTACGACAGTCAGGCGAATCAATGTTGCATTAAAAAGTTAGCGGGTAGGTGTACACTAGGGAGCACGACCTACGAAGTTGGTCCGACCGCACTATGGAAATGACATTTTTTAGAGGAAACGGGAAACCATTCCCTGTTGATATATTTTTTTAAAACTTTTCATAATATTTTCCAGTTATGTGAACCCCATTAATAAATGCACAAATTTAAAATTCAACTAAATTATGTAAAGTGTTGTGCCTACTAAGAATATCCTTCGACTATTAATCTCCTATATCCACAAACGCACAAATTTAAAATTCGACTAAAGTATGTACTGTGTTGTGTCTACTAATAATTTCCTATATACTTCGACTATTGATTTCCTATATCCAGACAACCTCACATCGTGCAGCAGCGATATCCGTTTTCACTTGAAAATATAGTTTAAAAATATGTTTTTAATTGAAAATAGTCCATTTCGGGCACTGCGATGTGGAATGGCAATGGGAATTCTTTTACACTATTCTTTCCTGAAACGAGTTGAAGTTTAACTCAGCTCACGGACCTGCCCTAGGGTAGTACTACCCATTATTTTTTCTATTATCCTTCGAATTAGTAATTATACACAGATGAATTTTGTGATATTTTGATTAAAAACAAACATTTGGTATTTGTGTAAAAATAAAACTGATTTATTGCAATTTTAGTGGATTATCTTTTTTTTAATTTATGAACGGTCGTAAATTTATTAGCATTAGTAAATATGATTTATTACAAAAACTTTGGACATTGTGTAAAAATAAAAAGAAAATTGAAAATGTAGTGAATCTGTTTTTTTTTTAATTTGTACACCTTAATAATTAATAAATAATAATAGAGAAATAACTGAAATAATAATTTAGGATTTATTGAAATTATTAATTAGATATGTACATTGATTGATTTTTTAGTTTTATGATATTTTTACTGTTAACATTTTTATTAAAATTTTTACATTTTAACTCTAAATTTATCGAATCATCAAGTTATTTAAAAATTATAAACAATCACAATATTTATTAGTATTAGTACATAGGATTTATAAGAATTAGTAATTAATATGCGTACATAAATTTTCAAAAGTTCAGTAAAAATATCATGAAATTCAACAATCAATTAATGTACTAATCCAATTTCTAATGCTAATAAATCCTGTATTTTATTCTAAATATTTTTCTTATACCATTTATGATTGTCTACAAATTTAAGAAAATTTGATAATACATTTTCAAGAATTCTACTTTATTTTCACAACAATTCCAAAATTTTTATAATAAATCATATTTACTAATGCTAAAAAGTTTATGATTGTCTGTGATTAAAAAAAAAACATGATAATCTACTAATTATTTAAGAATTTTATTTTATTTGATTTACACAAGTTCTAATTTTTTGTTTGAAGTATTCTAATTCTGGCTCTACAAAAATATAATTATCATTTATGATCAAGTGCCCATAATTTTTTTTAATTAAATGATTCATTTTAATTTTGTAGTAATTTCTATATTGTAGTAGAAAATTATAAATAATTAATGTATGTATTAAATTACTGCTGCTTATAAATTTTCCGTATAAAATAAAATAAAACTCTTAAAAATTTGCTAAATCATTTTTTTTTTCAATTTTACAAAAAATTATAAAAAGTTACAAATATATTAATTTTAGTGAAAGGGATTTATAAAGAGTAGTAATTTAATACCACTGATACAAATACTAATAATACAAAAATTGTATGATAAAGTAGGAATTAGTAGAAAATTCAAATAAATCATTTAATTGTAAGTTTGTAAGTAGAAAATTCTAATAAATCATTTAAAATCATTATAAAAAAATTATAGGCACTTGATCATATGTCATAATTATATTTTTGTAGAGGCAGAATTAGAACAATATATGTTTAGAAACTATGATCAACTGACCAATCAGCGATCGCGGCATCGATATGGTATGATGCAGGTATAAAAATTCCTCGATCGCCGTCCCATCTAAACACATATACACATATGCATGCATGTATATATATACATATATGCCACACATGTGCCATTTTGTAACACGTGCCACACACACGCTTGCATGTATGTAAATAATTTTTGGTTCACAATACGGTCATTTACACAATGTTTATCAGAGGCATAAATTTCATTACAGTAAATTTTACATTTTTTTCTTTCATATTGTTGATTACAGAATTTATCTATTTATTATGTTCTTAAAAAAAGCGTGATGATTCGTAATTTATTCCAAAACATCTTAAATAATTATTTGGGCTTCACCGTGATCTAGTAGCTATGGTCTTTGATTATAAGATTCAAGCTTCGATACGTGTCTCGGATAACCTGATATCAAGCTGTAATAACAACTGTTTGTACTTGGAAATATTGATTGCAATATGTTTCAAAGTGAAAATAACCCTTACCCGACGTTTTCCTGATTTTCACATTTATTCTTAATTTTTTTTTTAATTGTCGTTCATTCGTAATTTGAGCTATAGTTTTTGATTAAGAGATTGCAGATTCGTGTAATAATATCGGTTTTTACTTGAAAATATAATAATCAAAAAATCTATTTACTGTCAAAAAACGTTTTTGTTTTTCATTTGTATATTCTGTTCAGAACACATAAAAATGAATCATAATTCAAGTGTTTCTATAAATTGGTATATGTAAAAGGTATAGATGTTGTTGGTTGGTGGGGCGTTGCGCAAAGGTCCAATTTGACTTTTAATAATTGTTTTTTCTAAACTAAATAAACATGTATCAAACAAATATTTCGCAGACTATGTTCAGCAAAAATTTCCATTTAACTCCTAATTGAAAAATGCTTTTTTACTATTTATTTTAAAACTAGCTACATGTCTCTTTTTGCCTCATGAGATCCAACGTTTTTTTTGGAGGGTTTTAAGAAATAATAGCTCAATTCAATTCAACCAATGTGAAATACAAATTTTATGGGAACAGTTTTTACAGAGCTTTCATTGTACATAACCATGATCTGTTATTTCAGAATTAGAATCATTCTCAATTTAATTTATCACTTGTAAAATTGCTTTTTTTTAACTTAATGTACTTATTTATTTACTATTTTTAATTGTTCACACTTTTGCCAATGTAAAAGTTTAGTTGGTCTTTTTTACCCTACCCACATGTAAGATTTTATAGAAGTTTTACAAAAACTGTTAAGTTTAACTTAAAAATAATAATATACATCTAACAATATAATTAATTAACGTGAACTTAAAAATTATATTAAGGTCTCGCAAACTGAACAACAGTGCTCACAACCAAATAAACCAACAATAAAAGAAAATCTTGGTACGCAACCTAGAAAAATTGTAACAAAATTAGAAATCTCATTTAAAATAATATAGATATGCAAACATTTTCATTTTAGATTTATTTGCGATTACTGTAACTTAACCTACGGGAAGGTAAAAAATTTGTAACTTTACTTGTTTTGAGGAGATATCAGTGGTGGAACTTTTTGCCCGTGGATCACTAAGACCGCTCTACATTTTTATGATATGATAATACATATTTAAATTTCATTCAAGCAAGTTTTAATAAAACTATGAATGATACTAAATCTATATTCTTGATCCTTTTTTTATCGTAAGCAATTGAGATTTTGACTTTATGTTGGTAGAAACTGCCAAGCGAATTTCTGTCCTCTGTACCGCTTAACGCGAAGATGTGTCGCGGACTAACACCGCGCAGTCTGATGAATTTCGTTAGAATATTAAAACATTAATAAATATTAAAGTGAATCGTCGGAAGGGTTGTCGCTGCGGTTCGTTGACAATATAATGCGTTCTTCCTTCGTGCCACAGAGCGAAAACTCAGCCCGAAAGACAAAATTATGGAGAACGGGAGCGAAGGTACGGCAATCAACTTGATAAAATGTTATTTCGTGAGTGAGAATCACATATTAGGTAAATTGCTACGAGTGATTTGTATTAATCGATTTGATTACTAAATCAATAATAGGGTAGAGCGGGGCTTAAAGGTCCGCCGGTAAAAATGTTTACCATCAATATCTCACTTGCAAGTTAAGAATTTTTTAACATCAATATTTGAAAGTAGAGAGCAAAAGATTTATAACCAGCCTTTACCTTGATTCTTACCACGTTGCCATCGCGAGATAAACGGCAATGTTTGAAAATCCATAATAAAAGTTTTTTTTCGTTATTTTTTTTGGTTGTGAGCACTGTTGTTTAGTTTACGAGACCTTGATATAATTTTTCACGTTATTTATTTGTTTTATAAGATGTTTTGTTAATTTTAAGTTAGATTCAACAGTTTTTTTTATATAATCTCTATAAAAGCTTACACGTGGGCGGGGTAAAAAGGACCAACTGAACCTTTACCCTGGCAAATGTGTAACCAATAAAAATAGTAAATAAAAAAGTAAATTGAGTTTAAAATGCAATTTTACAAGAGATAAATTTAATAAATATTTATTCCAACTCTGCTGATGAACATTTCTGACAAAGTACTAGATCAAGGTTATATACAGTGTTACTCTGTATAAAATCTACCCGTAAAATTTATATTTTGCATTAGTTGAATAATGTAGCTATTATTTAAAATAAAATCTCTCAAAAGTAAAATCTCTTTAAGGTTAAAAATAAGACATTGAACCTGTTTTCCCCTGGCCGTCCCAATTTACCCCGTTCATGGGTTAAAAAGGACCAAAGGTGACAAATTTTTGAAAAACAGTAAAAAAGCACATTTCTACAATGATGAATTTAGCTGGGACTTTTACTGAATATAGTCAAATAGTTGTTTGTTTGATATGTGTTAATTGTTGTGATATGACTGTTTAATACTGTTTTGTTTTTAATTGCGGAAACAATTAAAATTGAATAATTCTAATTATTTTAATTATTTGCGATCTATTTATGTATACTTTTTTATCTATGTTCTTACCTCAGGCTGCATGGATATCAGCATTTCTTCGCAAAATTGCACAGAGTCAAGTTTTTTGCACACACTCACACACTTTGTTTTACGCGATATTATGCAAAATTCATTTAATTAGCACTTTTGTTTCAATAATTATTTTACGCGAAATTTGTTACCTCACTACTACACACACTTCTATTTTAAATTATCTTTTTATTAGGCTGAAATAAATTTGTGGATTAGTAAAGGGTACAGTTACAATTTTGTTCACATTAAAAATATAAATTGATATTAATTATATAATTATTGGACATTTACCTAATTATACCCTATTTTACGGTTTTGTGGGACAATATTATTGATAGACCGGTAAAAAATAAAGATTAGAATATTTGTAAAAATTCGACAACGTTTGTAAAAATTTGTGTAACCGTACCCTTAGAAATCATGTCTAGGAATAAAAATGCACTGACCTTTGTTTAAAATCACCGATTCTTCTGAAACATCCCGATTACCAATTTGTTGTCTGAAAAACAGAGAAAAAAATATGATTTTTAAATGCATTATGAAATATTGATTGGTGCTAAAAAATCTGTGCATTACCTCGTGATTTCCAGAAGAGAGCTGATCAGGAACCTGGAACCAGGAACCGGGAATAATACACTGTCACTGCACTAAAACACTAACAGACCTTTATAAAACACTACACAAGCACTAAAAAACTCGACTTAAAAAATCGCTCAAAAATCGAAACGAACTATCACTACGAGTCGACACAAAGCAAATTATTTTACTACAAGCGAATATGTGTCTTTTTAATATCCACTTTCATTGTTGGTCCTTGTGAAACCAGGAATCTTTTGACAAGTTAAGTGAATAAAGTCCACTCTGGTATCACTCTTTCAACCGACACTTAGAAACTTACTAGGAAAAACGTCATCTAATAATAATCTTGTGTTTTGGCAAGAAACTAAATCCAAATTATCTTCTTTGTTCTAGTGTCCTTCACTTCGTTTTTTGAAATATTTTCAAAGACCTATGTTCTCAGAATTGGATTTCTGCTGAAAATATACAAATAAATTAATAAAAAAACGAAAAATATATTTCATCAAATATAAATAAGTAAATTTTATAAGTGTTCACATCGACGTAAACTCCAACACATACTAATTCTCATACTCAAGTGGCCCTTTTGCAGATCGGATTCCTATTACATCTAGGAAATAAAAATAACAAATATATACCTAGAAACCCCTAGACACGAAGTGTTCTCTTTTATTAAAAAAAGAGAATGAAAACAAATTGAACCATCTTTTATTAACAAGTTGTTTTTTGTGATACGCAAAATGGTAGTATATCTTAAATCGTGCAAGTCAATAATTTTGTTTGCTCAATTATCACTTTTTTCAACAAATACCTAGTTTTCATTTAAATATTTTATCTATAAATTTTATTACATATATATATTTCACTCATAGATTCTATTTACTTTATAATTTTGTTATTTAATTCCAATCCACAAATTTACATCTCTTCTTTACAGTTTATATATTATTAGTTTTTATTTTTTTATCTTCTAATCAATATTATGTTCTTGTCCTAAAGATGTGCATAGTTCCAGGACGTTGACAAAAAATAATTATTTTTTTTTTTAAATTTTGTAGTGTTTGAATATGTGTGATATAGAATAAATGCAAATAATGCATCTAAATAAAATGAAATATTTATTTTAGTTTATACGTTTTGAAACCAGGTGTGTCATCATTCAGCTCATCAAATAACTTTTTATAGAATACAAAAGTTCAAATTTATCGAATACAATAATCCAAATTTTATATACCAAATAAAAAGAAAACTAAAAATTAGACTAGACAAACTAACGCAATTATTTGCTTAGAAAAACTTTAGAACTATTTGCCGCAACACTATTAGGTACATTGAAAAAAAACATTTTAAAACTATATAAAAAACTACTTAATGTTTATTTGAGAATTACCATATATAATGACCATGTGGAACAACTAACAATTAAAACTGGACCTAATGACATAATTGACATAATAAGTGAATATTTGGGCCATTTGGAGGTTAGGTTTTATGTGCAAAACGTCTGATCGCACAACAAATGCATAGTTTTTCGATAGTTTCTGACACATACGATTATAAAATCGTAACAAAGTGGTGTCCAACCTTTTTTGCACCGCGCTGCAATGTTGCGCCCCCTGCTTTAATAAAAAAAATGTTGCGTCCCCCTTAATTTTTTCAACAACTTAATTTTATAATATAGAATACTCAACTGGTATAATTTGGCTATAAATTATAATGCAATATTACGTAAAAATATGCATAAAAAATAAGTATTTTTTGTTTATTTTTTAATATTGGAAAAAAATGTTGGGGCGCGCCCCACATGTTGGAAACCGCGGTAGTAATATAACATTTCTATTTTATCCAAGAATTATCCCCCCAGTGTAATTTTTAAATTTTCTGAAAATAAATTTCTGGATAGTTTTATTTATGTTAGTGGTGAAATATAGTAGAACGTCAGTAATTGGGCATGAAATACAGTAGATTTTTTTTACCTTTATTTATTATTTTGTCAATCAAGACTATTATAAGACTTTATAATACAAAACTGCTTGTTAGATAATAAAAAAACAATCAAATAAAGTAAACAATATACATAATAAGTAATAATAATTAAGAAACTAAAGGAAAATTATAAAATGAAATAAAAAAAAATACAGTAAAATGAACAGTTAATTTGGCATTTCGTTAGTCCGACACCCCCTCCAAGTTACTGGATAATTTTGTGAAAATTAGTTGGACATTTTTCCGCTATTTTCAATATCTGATAATTTTTTTTTAATACATTCCAGTAATCTGAACATTCCACTAATTCGGCAACATCTGCTTTTTAATAGTGGCATATTAGCGAGATGTCACTCGCTAGGGGCCGTTCAAGTATTACGTAAGCACTATAGGGGGGCGGGGGGGTTATTGATTTGCTTATTTTGCCTATTTTTGGTAAGAAATTTGCTTACTTTTGATGACAAAGGGGAGGGGGGGGGGTAAATAATTGTAGTAAATCTGCTTACGTAATACTTGAACGATACCCTAGTTATAAATCAAAATTTTCCATTACTATTGATCCAAATACAATCTGAGCTTATTACCACTGCCGCGGAACGGCAATAAATAGCTCATTTCCAAATCACAACTGGAAACTTTACGGCATGTTATATGTAGAAAATACGATTCTAACCCACACATCCGAAATGACTCGAGTTAGTTAGATAGTTGATTCATACATGTCCATCTCTCCGAATGTCATATGTAGGAAAACGGTGTGCCGACCAACCTCGGCGAGGTTTCATGCCGACCTCATATCGTCCTGGTTCTAACTTCGTCCGGCGACCGACTACACACACCAGCGGCTAATGGTCTACCGCAAAGTTACCGAGCTAAAAATCATTTTATTAACACATATTATCAAGGGATCCCAGAGTTTCCAACACTTTGAGAGGTTACGCGCCATGTACTGCGATAGTCTGCGTGCAAACGTGTACCGCGTTTTGCAGATCCGTTGTTTTGGATGAGGAAAGATGATGATATTGAGATATGTAAAAATTAGTTTCAATATTTCTAAAAAGTTTCAATAAATTGTTCATTATTTTTTATTAACAAAATGAAAACATTTTAATAGAAAAAAACTATAGTTGGCTATGGATTCACAAAAAACCATTGGCATGGTGCCTTAAGGAAAATTATTGAATACAAAATGAAATAGATAAAACTAATCAACATTAAGAATTGAAATTGTGCGAAAATATAGTGGAACTTTGAGCCAAAGCGAGCTCTTTTATATACATAATTTGTATAAAGAGCAAATAAATAAAGTCCATTAGCTTAACCACTACACCATTGAACTACCTCAATATAATATATAAAACTAACTCTTTGGCGTTTTAACACTTTCCTCTCGCTAATTTTGAGATTTATATGAATTTTGCCACCGGAGCGGCAGCATCCGAGTCGAAAGGGATAAAATTTTATTTATCTTTAAATTTTATAAGTATTTTTTTAAGTTTATTGCATGTCATCAGTTGAAAAATTATAGGATCAATTCTGGAATAAAATAGAAATGCTATGGAATCGTTCAAGTATTACGTAAGCAGATTTATTACAATTATTTACCCCCCCTCCCCAAATTTTTTACCAAAAATAAGCAAAACAAGCAACTCAGCTCACGAGCCTGCCCTAAGGCAATACCATCCATTATTATATTATATATTATTGAAACATCCATCAGAACTAAAGGGTTTTAAAGCTGTTGTTATAATTTGACTTAACTAACAACGCCGGTTTTATGAATGTGGACCAAAACATCTCGCTTCTAATGTAATATATGCTAATATTACAAATTTAGTAATAGTGATAAATATTCATCGATACAGCAATGCTGGGTAATTGCTATTTTCACTCGAAAACATATTGCTATCTATGTAAAAACTGATGTCATTTGTGCTTGGTATCAGATTACTCGAGAAGAATATCGAACCTGGAATATCTGTTTCAAATATCATAGCACTGACCACTTACCTCTTGGCGCGAGCCAAATTAAGAGGTAATGACAGAAAAGCAAAGCACTTAACATTTGGAAGATATAATTTACATTTGATTTAAGCACATATGTCAATAACATGTGGTAATCTTTGAAGTGCTTATAAAGTCGAATGATGATACAACTTAGAAAAAATTAAAGATAATAAAGATACGTGAGTGTACAGTACTATGCAGAAACAATAACAATAGGAGAAGAGTGAAAAGAAAAAAATGGATGCTGAAGAAAGAATATGAGTAAATGGACGCACGAAGAATCATCATTCAATCGTTACCTGGTAAACACCGAGCGGCGGTAGCAATCTGAAATCCACATATATTCCACATAGATGTCACAGCGCTGAAAACAAGCTTGTGGATTTCAGATTGCAGCTCAGGTCACACAATGTTCACTGGGTATTAAAGCTGCAATTTTTTAGCAAAAGGTGCAGTAAGTGTGCAGAAATTAGTTCATTATCCAGGCTTCTCTCGGGTTCGTAAAGACGAATTTGATTGTTTAAGATGACAAGTTAAGTCGATCCGCTTCTGTAAGTGTTCTACGTGCGAAACAACCCCGTCCCGCGCTGCACTATATATGTACTAACCATGTGAACTCTGAGATGATAAGGGTCAACGGAATATGGCATAGTCGTGCAATTCAAAGTTAAACTTAGGAGATCACTAAGCGTCGCCGTCTGCGACCAGCTATGAATCCGTCGACTGTACCCACCGTGTACATTATATCTGTATTTACATGTATGGTAATGGCATCATGACTAACTAAGATAACTGTGTCTTTTTAATACATTGCGAATTAATAAAATAATATATTGTCTGAGAGAGCTGCGTGGCTCACGGGACGGTGTAACATAATTACATTTATACGCGACGTATTATGTATTATGCATTATGCACGGTAATGTTAGATTACACGGTGTATTATCATCAGAGGGTGACCCTTTTTGGCGTCGTACCTGCCTTAAATTTGCGTATATGGGGCAACGAGTGGAGCCCGACGGGGCAGCCTAATGTAATTCTAGCGCACTGGGATTTACTTCATTCGCCGCGTGATGATATAGAAGAGATGAGCGCGATGACACATATTTAAACAAGCCCAGTTTGAAAATTGACTAATGAATCATATATCAGGAGCATGCTGCTGTTAATAAAGGAAAAAAACGACGAATAATGTTTGACAACGCAGTACCGAAATGGGTGACAGCAAGTCGCCAGATTTATTCTTTCACAAGTTTTCATCACGATATCTTTTCCCTGCAGTACGTTAGTACATACCTTTACCGTTAGTACATAGATAGTAATTCAATAAATATATGTAACAATAAATGCTTTAATAAATAAAAATCGAAGATATAAATAGCTGAAGTAAAATCATAGATAAAAGAATTATAAATAAATTGAAAACACGACCGCTTTGTCATTACTTCAATTTTAATTGTTTCCGCACTCCATAGGGGCGCCAATAACTGTAGTACGTAAATTTACCCTTGAGTTTAATTCTAGATAATATTTATACTAATGGTGTATGACATCGTGTCTTAAGACAAATTGCTGGAACTTCCCGTACCGTAACAAAATGTTCGAGGAATATTATATGTTATCAAGTAGATTATTATAAATATTGCAACATTATCTTATATTTATAAGAATTATATAAACTGAATTGCAAAGTTGAAATTATTTGTTTAAAGTATATTATAACTTTAGTCAGAATTAAAATTAAAGTCTGAATTATTTTCAATATACAAAAAAAAAATTTTCTTAATGTTCTTTGTTTCAAATTTTTTTTCCAAAAGCAATTATTTTGTTGAAACAAGCAGAAAGTTCTTTGAATTAGTTTAGTTCTCTTAAAGACACATGCACATTTAGCTCTGTATCTTTGAAATGGCTGGACCAGCCTTTGCCAAAAACTAAACACCTCTTCTCCCAATCATTACAAATTGAATGTTTTTAACATCTTTGCTTTTTTGTTTTCACAAAAATATTAAATAACAAAAATATAGTACATTTAAAACGCGTTTATTATAATAAGAGTTTATTAAAAATAGCGATGTATTTGGACACAGTAGACCTTCTGTTTAGTGCAGAAAACAGGATAAATGACATTTGTTCTGTGTTGAGTAAAACGAGAAAATTTTTCTAGAATTAATTGATTCTGTATAATAAAATAGAATATAAATTTATAAGATTTTGATTGCAATTTATAATATTAATAATTAAAGTCAGATGAGGCATACCTCGAATAATAAAAGATCCAGTGCTTGAAGACCAAAATATTTTAATAAAAAGTGAAATAAAACAAACATCCCCGAATGAAAAACACGTGTTCAAAATAAATTAATTATTTACCGTATATGCCTTTATTTATTTACCTAACAATTATTATGATTTTTCTTTGTTTTTTTTTCATATGTTTTTAATGGCAATCAGAACTACGTCAATCAGAACAACCTAGTGGTCAACCATTCTTATTTTTATATTATATATATATATATATATATATATATATATATATATATATATATTAGGGTGGTCCTTAACATGGACATTTTCGAATTGCGTTGCTCCCAAGGGCTCAAATGGTTCCCAAATGATAAAAAAAATTGTGCTCTATCTAAAAGACAATATTAAGAGCTAAAACTTTCAGAGAATTTTATCAATTTGGAACCATTTGGGAACAAGGAAATTTGAAAATGTCCATATTAAGGACCACCCTAATATATTTATATATATTCTATATACTTATATATGAATAATAGTTTTAGCAAATTTTTATGATATGAAAATAAATATTTTTCATATAAAATATTTATCAATAACAAGAAAGTGACAAATGTATAACATCAGTACAATTGGAAATTATTCTCTAGAATTCGCCTGTTAACAGCCAATACGAAACGAATATGTAGCAAATGTAGCAAAAACGATTATCGTTGTAATGTTTTCACATGTACGTAAAAATATGTTTCGAATCGTGTGTCTGCACGTATATTTGTATAAGCATGAAAGTGTATAAACCGATGAATTCTTGAACAAGGTGAGTGAGTGGTAAGAGTCGAATATAGGTGCCAATCCGAAGACAGCGGTCTGAATGAGCGAATGAGACGTTAGACATCGGCCACGATGCTCTAACTGGAGGCAGTAAATGTGAATAGCGTTGTAAGGCTGGTCTGTAATTGTGTGCCAAAGCCACACCGTCTCGTCTTCTGCCTCGTATCAATTTGCTCTTTTTGCAAACGATTCAGAGATTCCTACATAAAATGTAATACATGGTTTCCTTAATTCATACACTTTTTTGAATATAAAATAAGTTGTTATGTCTTTATGCCTATATTGAATAAATAAACTCAAAGATTTTTCACGGTAGTATCAGCACGATCCAAAATTTAGATTTAAAAATTGTCGATTTGAATAAACTGTTAAAGTTTCATAGGACATCACAAATAGTTATTAAACGTTCAATAAAATAAGACTATTTGTGAATGGCATCGTGCCTTATAGCAAATAGCTGAAACTTCTGGTACCGTAACAAAATGTTTGAAGAATATTATGTTTTGAAATAGATTATTATAAATACTATTTCATTGTCTAATATTTATAAAAATTATATAAACTAAATTTGAAGTTAAAATTATTTATTTATGGTATATAAGTGAGTTTTAGAACTTTAGTCAGAATTAAAATTAAAAATTGAATTATTTTCGATATACAAAAAATTAAAAAAAAAAAAAAAAATACAAAAGCAATTATTTTGCCAAAACAAGCAAAAAGTTTATTGAGTCGGATGCTTAGTTCTCTCAAAAACTGCCATTTTTTGCACAATTAGCTCGGTATCTCTAAAACGGCTGCCAAAAACTGAACACAACTTTTCCCAATCGTTACAAATTGAATGTTTTCGGGATCATTCAAATCGGATACTCCGTTCTCTCAAAACCTCGATTTCTATTTTCCTAAATATGTGTCATCTCAAAACTTAATTTTTTAACTTTACTTTTACTTGTGTGGACGAAATGACCAACTGGTAAAATATTTGGAAAGGCAGGTCAAGCGTTTTCGTAAATACAATGAAAAAAATGCCATTCGGCTATCAAAATGTTCATTAGGCATATGCATATCAAATTATCAAATATTTTATAGAGATAATAAATACAAATTTTGTTTGCATTTCGATATTTCATCTCTGAAAAGTCTCTGAAAACGGTTTAAAATATTCACAATTCAAAATATTTTAAAATTTAATTTTTCAAGTCAATTTTTTTCAAAAATCGTAGAATTTTCAGAAATTTATTTTTTTCAGTTTTCAAAAATTTTTGTTTTTTTAAATATTAATTTTTGATACGGGATGATCCAGCAAATTGCCTTAAAGAACGATATGAAGCACCTTAGTTTTTTATTTGCATATTTGTAAAGGTTCATAATTACTGATTTTTTGTTCGCCTAATTTTCATTGCCTTATAGAGGGTTAAATTAAAAAATACTATTTTACAACCTTGGGCCATACGGTACACAACTAAATCATCCCGTTCTCCCAATGTTGAAGAAATCAACAATTTTTGTAGAAAACGCTATCGCGACAAGTCCCGTCACGGATCAGCGGTCGATCAAAAACACGAAAGAAAAAGTCATCGGATCAAGTGTACCTTTCCCTCCTAGTCACAACAACTCGACGAAGGCTCGAACAGACGGACCACAAATACTTCGGAACAGGGCCCGTGTGCGTCACCCATACACACCGAGACGCATTTCGACGGGTCAGTGTTTCTCAAAAAAGAAAAATATAGAGAAAATCTTAAACGGGACATGCGATAATTTATCATATTTTAATTAAAATCTAATATTCATTGATTTTATCTTTTTGAACTGAAAGCCTCCTATTTTCAAATTACATTTATAAATAATTTCTTCGATTCGGGGGATATGGGTTGTCTCTTATTCCTAGTTCCTTTTTATCAGGAAGTGTTAAAAACAAAAAACAAATTTTACAAATTTGTTCACCATTGAGCCCAACGGGATGTAAAGGTATAGGACGTAGACTAACATAAACTATTCCCAAATTCCATCCCAATTTTGGTCAGCTCGATATCAAGCAGTGTGATATTAAATTTCCATTTGAAGTTATTGGTCTCAAATATAATAGCAAGTGTAAATTGCATTAGATATACATATCTAATATATATATAGTTTACAAAAAGAATAGTAGTTGACCGCTGGGTTGCCCTCTTAAGGAAAAATACTAGATTGGGATGAGCAATAGCAAATATTGCTCATAGAATAGGTAGTTCTGATCGCTGTTAAAAGAAATCGTATACAATTTTATTTGAATAGACACTTTATATTTGAAGTATTAAAACTCATAAAGATAACACTATAAATTATTTTATACATACACCAAAAATTTTAATTGGTAACCTTTTGAGCTATAGGTGTTTTAAACAACTAAAAATCATTTACGTAAATATATATATATATATATATATATATTTAAAATTGAACCTTTATTAATTTTTAGGTTTTAGTAAATATAATACTCTTATAATCGATAAAGAAATTATGTTCAATAACTTCCGCAACATAGTAATATAAAATAGACTTCGGATGCAAAATTCATTATAAATGTTTTTGATATATCAATTGTGGTCTAGGTTGCCATCTGAGTTCATATTTCATAAAAAAAATTACGTCTAATTTATAACTCAATTTAATTTTTCAATATTTGTCGCTTTCGAAAAATAAAAATAAATTAAATACTATAGAAGCATTACATTGTTTTAAATAACACTCAACAATTATAGTAACTTGTTATTTATCTCGACAAAGTTTCCGATCTTAAATTATATATTTGTAGAAAAATTATTTTTTTTAAATATTGGAGATTATGCTAATTTAACACATCGGATACAGACAATACAGTTTATTATAATAATGTAATATGATCTTTTATGAGTTTTTGGTCTTTCTTACTCATAAGTTTGTTTTCGTGAAAAATACTCAATATACTCGATAGTGATAATGAATTAATTAAATTGGATATTTAATTTTATTTAATTAATTAAATTTGATTTTATTGTTTTTATTGTTTAGTTGAATATAGTTGTAGTTGTATAAACATTTTTTTTATATTTGTACTAGTAACTTTGAATTTTGTTTACGTTTGTTTAAGATAATAAAAATACCGGTAATTTGCCGGTATTCCGGTATTAAAATCAAAAATTACCGAAATACCGGTATTGAAATTTTCCATCGGTATTGCATTGCCTAGTATATATATATATATACATATATTGCAGCAATGCCCCTAACGGCTATTTTCTTTTGCACCATGAATAGAATTTTGAATTTCAAATAGATTTGATCAATATTTAGTTGATTTCGGAACTGAAGATTTTAGTTTCTAGGGGTTATACTTTCATCATGTTCAGTTTTCTACAATTAAGTTGCGTTGAAATAAAATTAAAGTTAAAAAATTATAATTTATATTTAAGCGAGTTTTTTGTCGGAAACTTATAATACTATTACAATCCACTAAATGTTGGAATATCTGTGCCCGTACCCGGTCGCTCGCGCCTGTTCTTGCGTGTGTTTGTGTATACGAGCGTGTGTTCCTTTAGGGCACCCCGGAGGGCAGTTCTTCTGGCCCTAACTGTTACTACACGCGATTGCCGTGGGTTTCGAACAACCCTCTCTGACCCACACCATCGGCAATCCAGTAGCGGGTTGCTCGATCTCTCGCACTTGCTTACGACACAGGATAATGGACGCACGCGGATATATTCGTTGACCGGGGTTGTTTCTGCACGACTCTTCGCCGCCTGCTTTCTGATCTAGTGCCGGCGATCAGGAGCGGTATCGAATCGTCTTACGTAAACGATTGAGATATATTTGTCGACGATTTCACGCCGATTCCAGTTCAATTTATGGAGTAATGAATTTATTGCGTTCATTAAAGATTGCTTCATAAATCTTATGAATTTATCGATTATTTTTTTTTAGACGCGATAGAGACTCACAAAATTTTCTGCATCTGGTTTACTTTGTTTGTTACACATAGTTTTTTACAAAAAGTTTTACTGCTTGATACATTTCTTGTTTTTATATCTTATTTATATGAATTTGAATTATTGTATTGTCTTAAACTTATCTTAAACATTTTTGTAACTACTTTTAATATAAATAAGAAACGTACAAAATATGCTATCGTTAGATTTGGACTTCTCCAACGAGTGATATTTGGTATCAGGTTTCTTATACTCTTCTTTAGAGAAAATGAATATCAAGTGCTTTTATAGCTTTCTGGTAATTTGTATTCGGGGTTTTTAGTAAATTTTGACTTTTGTACGATAAATATAGTAATATTTCGCAGGATATTCCCTTACTACATGTAATAAATATTTATTAAAAAAATATCTTAAATGTTTTTGCAACTTTCCATTAATTTGAATAAGAATCCTACACTTTTTTTCTGTTTATTTATCTTTGCAATCTATACAATGTACATCAGGCTAAAATTTTTGACAATTATGGAAAATGGCGTCAGAAGGATAACTATCCACTGATAGCCCCTTCTAATTACAATATCGCAAAACCGTACATAAGATGCTTTTGTTAAATATGGACTTCTTTTCATTAAATAACATGGTATTTGGGTGTGACGCTTTCTTATCACATCTTATACGTTTATTAAAAAAATTGATTTTAAAGGTTTTGTTAACTTTCTGTTAATTCGAATAAGTCACGTGCACTTGGTGCTTTCGGTAAATTTGAATCGCTTCTTGAATAAATATCATGATATTTCTTGTGACATTCCCTTACCATATATATGCTTGAAAAAAATTGATCTTGGAAGTTTTAGCAACATTCTGGTAATTTGAATAAAGATCGTACTTTTGATGTTTTTGATAAATTTTGACTTCTTTTCAATAAATATCATGATATTTGGTCCTACATCTGATACTTCTATAAAATATTTTTATATATCTGAAATAATATCAAGTATATTACACGAAAGTTTAACAAGGACATCCTCAAATTTATTGTTCTAGGATTTTGAAGAAACTTTTCATGGTGACAAAGCTACTTGTCAAAATAAACACCTTAAAATATTATAGCCATATGAGCAGCTATTTAATTTAATGTTACGCAAATTACAAAACTTTAACTATTTTTTATAATAAAACTTCAGCTCATAGGACTATAATATTTTAAAGTGCTTATAATGAGTATCGACTTTACCACCATGCAAAGATTCATCAAAATTCCAGAACAATAAAATTGAGATTGTTCTGAAATTGAGAAAACTTTGATGCGCAGTCAATGCATATTTCCTTAAATACTTCATAAATTTATGAAAGCATAGAAAGTATAAAATGTGGTAAAGAATCGTCGTACTAAGTATCACGAAAAGTAGTCCTCATTTATCGGAAGTATTTTATGTACATTACTTATTCTAATTAAGAAGTGCATAGTTACAAAATATTTAAGATCAATACCATATTTAAAATTTGAAGAAATGTGAAAATAAAAATCGTGTTTTATAGTGAGGATTTTCATGAAAGGCGATATGTAATACACATAAAGTATAGATAAAAATGTGTTAGAAATAAGACACAGGTGAATTCTCAAAAACTTAAAGAAATTTTAAAATTCAACATATAATTTGTTCAAAGTGGGCAAAATGGATAATAATACTTGTTACCTTAAGTGCCAGTTATGCAAGGTGTAACAAACATCTCAAAACAAGGGTTTATTCTTTGGTAAGACTATTCTGAATTTTACCCGTCGTTATATCCTAATGTCAATTTATATAAAAATTGAAGAACATTTAGCAAATTCAAGATGAGACCGTAGATTGTTGATTTTAACTAAACGCGTTGTCAGTAACTTTGTTTCGTCCAAGGCCTGTTCTTTTCCACGTGTTACCTTCGGAATCGTTAACCATCCTGCGTCAGTGCCGTGCAAAGAGTCAGATCAGAAACGATCAAATTCTTCTGTATAGTCAATTGATTGGACATACGCAAGTCCGTGAAACGACACCCACGGGGAAACACTCGTTATTTTAATCCTGCTTGTGCGATATTGTATCGGTCGTATAATACCTCAGCGCGGGGCACAAAACACTACACGCACGCACGCATTCGAAGCACCCTCCAGCACGCAACCCGAAGGAGGCTGCTCCTTCGCGAAAAAATAAAAGTTTGAGCGTAAAAAAAGATAAAAGTAAGATATTATTTTTGCAATAGGTACGGCGACGGATATATACGCCGATTATAATATGTCAAGAGAGCAGGGAGGCATTCTAAGCAGCGTCATATGTACTTGTTTTACTATATTAATATACTATGTTGATTCGGACCTTAGCACTAAGTAGAAACTAGCGGTGCATGGCATTGTGCCTTAAGGCAAATTACTGGAACTTCCCGTACCAAAAATTATTTGTTTTAAAAAGATTAACATTTTTGAAAAAAATTTACTCTGAAAAAAATTAGATTTTTGAGAAACTATAAATTTTATGAAAAAAAAGACTTTTTGAAGAAAAATTTATTTTGAAATATTTTGGAAATTCTGAACTTTTTTTCAATGCAATCGTGCTGTGTAGATGTTTTAAAGATAAAATATCGAAGCGCGTAAGCGCTGCGTCTTAGTGAAACGGATGAACATTGGTACGAAACCGATAGAAACGTGAACAAAAGTTGTACTTATTATTGAAATCTCTATAAAATATCTGATTATTTGATCTTCATATGTCTAATGATCATATTTGACCAAATGTAATGTTTTTCTTATACGATCTCCGGAACTGCTAGACTTGTATTTAAAAAAAATCAATCAGTTGTTCATTTTGACAATACAAGTAAAATGTTTTTCGAATTATCGAAATCAGACAAATCGTTCTCCCAAAAACTAAATTACCATTTTTGGCACTTTTTGCTCTGAATTTTTTTATAATTGATTAAGAAAAAGTAGAGATATTGAACTTACAGATAAGTATTTATTTATAGACAAATACAAATAGCATCAATTTGCTGAACCCGAGGATCTTATTACATTTTGAAACTAATATATTTTAAAGGACATTCAATGAGGGTTATCTAATATCCTATGGGAAGTTTAAAAAGAAACTACAGCAATTAGGAAACCAGCTTTATTGTTCCATACGTTTCAGTCTAAATAGTGACCGTCATTCAGTGTAACTAGAAATTTTTTATAATTAATTTTTAATAATTGATTTTAAAAAATGTAGAGATATTAAACTTACAGATAATTATTTACAGTTTACAATTAACAATAAACAAATTTACAATTACCATCACACTCAATAATTAACACAAATGTAGTACTAAGCTACAAAAGAATTTTTCAACATAAAAAAAATAAGAACCAGAACAAAGCAATTCTCACACAACACATAAATAATCTACAGCATAACATCGACCTTAACCCGAGTATCTTATATTTTGAAAATAATATATTTTAAAGGAGCTTCAATTAGGGTTGTCTAATATTTTTATGCAATAAAACCATTAACAAACGTACTTGACAGTTTTTCGTTCTGAATAGATTCGTTCAGAATACATCTGAATGAAGCGTGTCCTTTTTTATTACTTTCCGAAACCATATGTTTTACCAATTTATACATTTGAAAAAAATCTTTGTAAACAAAATTCATTCAGTGCTTATAACAACTATGTACACAACATTTTTTAAAATCACAATTAGATAGTTTTTTTTAATGTTTGAGCTTTGACAGCCTGGTATTATATTTGTGTTAATTAGTGTAGTCTAGTGTTAATTTGTTTGTGATGTATGGACTTATTTGTAAGTAATATCTTAACATTTATTTTATTTTTCAAATCAATTATAAGAACTTTCTAGTTGTTCCACTGAATGACGATATTCATGCAGACCGAAATGTATGGGTTAATCATACTGATTTCTTAATTGCTTTAGTTTTTTTTTATTTGGCGCTACTGCCTGAATCTACAAAATCATTATAATACATATGTACAGTAAATTTACATACTTTTTGTTAATGTATATGTACGACGATCACAAATATTTTACGCAACTCATATATAAACCTTATTAAAAATTTGTAACGTTCTTTGATTATCAGTTTGAGTAACTTATTTTAATTTCTTTATTGAACAATTTTTCCTCATATTATTATTATGTTTTTATGTTTTGTTATGTTCTTATTTTACATCTATATACCTAAAAAATAGTTATTTGTAAAAAAAATCATTTTGCCCCTACTAAAAAAAATATTCTTGTGACGCTCCTGAAAATCATTTCTTCTTTCTTCCAATTGCACATCAATACTAAATCAATAAAAAAAATCACGATTCTTTTTCAATAGAAAAATTCAAAATACTGTGACCATTAAGTGGTTAATTTATTACTTTTCACATTGGAGGATATTAGTATTAGTGTTCAAAGCGATCACTCCATTTGTTTACTTTAAAAAATATCTTCCTGTCCCTTTTGGTACTTAAGATTTTATTTTTGAATATTCCATTTTAAATATTCAGTATTGTGTCAAGTCTTGTGAGAGAAAGTTGATAGTTCATCCGTGATAATTTATGATTAATATTTTATAATGTGTTAATAGTAGATATATTCTTTTTACTGTGATAAAGCTTGTGCAAAAAATTTAGTGTACTCAGTTCAAATACATTTTAATTTTTTCATTCGTTAATAAAAAATTAAATTAGAATTGAGACTCGAGAAAGAACTGAAATTAGAATAAACTCTGTGTATAAAAATTTAAAAAATAAAAATACAAAATTTAGATTATACAAAAGACTAAAAATATGTGTGTGTGCATGGAATTTGATGTTGACATGTGTATTAAGTGTCTATTAATCGGGCATGACATCTTGTTTAAAGGTAATTCACACTGAATTATTATCCATATCAATTCTTGCATAATTTTCCAATCACATGCTTCCGATATTTTTATATTGTCAAGATTTGTCTAGTCAGTACTTTCTTCGTACATCGTTAGGAAAACCATTTGTTTACCGAATGCTAAAGGCTTAGAATTGCATAATAAGAAAGTCGATTTCGACATTGGAAAAATGCGACCTATGCTCGTATGGTATCTATCCCTTGGGCTCCCAAAACCCAATGGCAATGTTCTGATATCTTGCCCTGGGAGCATAAAATTAGAATATTTGGTCAAAGTAAAAAAAAAAGAAAAGTTGAGTTTTACAATTTAGATATCAAGGTTTAGGAACTGATAAATATATCGTCAAAATTTACGAGTACCCCATTTATAAATACCCAGAGGATTGACACGGTGCCTTTGGTGGTTGTTCTTTTGTTGTTTCTTCTACATAGAAAGATACAAGTTCTGAAATTATAATTTGTAGAATATATGTCAATAGTTGATGTCAAAAAATCTGGTAAATTTTGCAATGCTAATATTTTAGTATAAAAAACTAATTACATTCATTAGATTTAACTAATTAAATAAAAATGCATAAAAACTAATTAAATGTGTAATGGCAATGGAAGTAAAAATGTTATTTTATTAAATGATATTGTTAGGGCGTTATTGTTTTTGTAATAATATTTTATAACTTCAATTAGCCTAGAGCTTTGTCCTTCCAATTTGTAGATTTTGGTCTCGATATCCACCATGGACAGACTGATGACAAACAGTAGTGATAACGGTTATTACCTGAAAAGATGAATTGTAATATGTTTCTCTACGAAAATAGCCCTTCACTAGGCGATTAATGCACCAAATTGAAAATCATCACTATTAAAAAAAATTTAACAATAAAACAAGTGAAAGAGTCAAGCCAATCGCTGGGTTGCCCCCTAAAAAATCCACGTAAATAATAAAAATCATTACAACAGCTTATAGAATTTTATGTGGTCAATTCTTTGATAAAATATAACTGTTTTATTACGGGTCTATAATCGTATAAGGTCGTAGTCATGTCTTGTAAAAAATCTTCGTATTTGCTGTGCGACTAGACGTGTCATACATAAAACTTAACCTCCAAAAGGTACAAGAGTCAAATAAAATTTTAATCGTAAGTCCAACATCCTGATGTCACTTTCAAATATAGAACTCTTTAACAGTTTGTGACTGTCACTAATTCATACGATCACAGACCCGCAACATAACATTTCTATTTTGTCAAAGAATTGGCATCTTGGTTCTGTTCGCTGTTCATTATTAAAAAAAATCAATATATGATTTAATAATTTCTGTGATAGCATGTTTTTAATAATTATTACATAGTTAATAAAATATCAAACATTATTACTTTAAAAAACTATATTTTTTATACAATAATATATATATATATATATATATATATATATATATATATATATATCTGTGTTTACAAAATAAAGATGAATATATCTGGTATTTTCATTTATTTTTAATTGGGTAATAATACCTTAATTGCTTAATTATTTTAAATTACGAATTTTGTATAAGACCCAGATTATAAAATATTACTGATAACAAGCCGTTGATTATCATTATTTTTTAAATAAAAAAAAATATTTTAGTTTTAAAATAACAAATGCTTACACAATAAGAAACAGTTTTTTTTATATGAATCTTTTTTTTTAATCAGAAATGCGGACTTTTAGTAAGAACTTTATTATATGTAATATTTCTATCTACGTTATTTAATTGTATTTTATATTTTTCTTATCTATACATTTGTTTCACTTTTGAGCCTTGTATTTTCTATTTAATTTTCTTTTGTTTCAAAGTTCGTTTTGTTTTTATAGCTCTTATTAATAAACCTATTAATTTTCGAAAAATCGGGACAATCCAGGACAAAAAATTTAAATCCAGTACAAATATTGCTTTTTCGGGACACCAGGTGAAAATCCAAGACTGTCCAAGCTAAATCGAGACATATTGTCACCTTATTAGTAATGAATAGAAGAAAAATAAGGAGAATATAGAATAGGATATATATATAATTGAAAATGATATAAAAATTAGAATGTAAATAAATAAAAATGTTGTAGGTGGCTAAATGCTCAGGGTAAGCGAGGCCAAATGAAATTAAAAAAAAAAAAAAAAATTAAATTGTACTTACATTCAATAGGATTGAAACTATTGCAACATTTATATTTCTCGTTGTATAATTCCACCTATCTAATAATTTTTACCGATTGACATATACACAATATGTAACAATATAATATAAACTCTATCATACTAAATATCGCATGCTCGATTACGCTATAAAGAATCCCACATAAATGGTGCTTGTAAACGATTTGATATAGGTGTTAACCGTTAAAAACCTGCCCGTTTAGGTTTGCTTCACAAGTTTCTTTTACCTGTCGGCCGCCGCCACGCCCAATGCCTCAGGCACTTATCGTAATCAGACGTACCGGGCAATCATGGCAGCGCGTCCGAGCAACAGGTAGCGCCGAGAAGGTTGCCCCCGTGTCTAATTAAGCTGCGGGTTGAAAATCAAGACCGTTCGTTGGGAAAACGGAGCCTCATGGACCCGCAGAGGCCAATGCAAAGAACACCGCAAAACCGCCCAAATTGCGCCATCGTGTCGTTTTGAGCGATAATTAGCCCGCTCGGCGGCATTAGGTTAAATGTTTGATATCTTCAGTGACTTGGTTAATGTGGTCGGGTAAATGTTTACGGGTTAATAATATTTTTTTTTTAGTTTTGGTAAAGATACCATCCAAACGAACTGATAGCAAGTCTTTACAATACCACACATAATATAAGATTAAAAAGAATACAATTAATAGATCTAACACATTAATCAATATTAAGTTGTTCTACCATATTATTTAAAATAGGTGTGTGTATGCATGTGTATATGTAGTCTGTGTAATGTACTTTGTTTATAATTGTATGTGTATTTGAGTTTCTTTTTTTTTTCTTTATTTTACCAAATTTAAAATATAATTTAGTACATCAATAAAAGGTGAACCGCTGGGTTTTCCTTTTGAAATTTAAAATGTTATTTGTCAAACTAATTACTCAATGTCTTTCTATTTAGACAGATTGTAATTTAAGAAAAAAAAAGTTTTGGTAAATATACATAAACTGCACTGTTTCATAACTTCTGCAGATACGATGATAATTATCTATTAAAAGTAAAGAAATCGTATTCGTTTGGATCTTACATGCCAGGCGAACATATTTTACTATTTTTTTTTAAATTTTTATTGGCCTCGCTTACTAAGAGCATTTAACCACCTACAGCATTTCCTTTTTATATTCTATACTATCTTTACATATATCCTATAAAACTTTTTAACTTCGCGTAGTGCAAGTAATAGTAATTGCTAAAAAACCGAAAACGAAAATTGTTAAATATCTTTACGTTCCAAAGGTTTCTGATTTTTTTTGGCATACCTTACAAAAATTGATGTGTGTTTTTGTGTGTCTGTATGTATGTGCGGATACAATTTTGCGTCGACGATTTCAAACACACGGATCAACCGATTTAAATTATTAAAAAAAACATTCGATTCCCATTGTTAAGAAGATTAATTTTTAGCCTAGTCCAGTCGTTTTAAAGATACGGGCCAAAAAATGCAAAAATGGTAATTCAGTTTTTAAAAGAGAACGGAGCGTCCTATTTTATTAAATTCAAGAAACGTTTTTCTTGTATTGACAATATGAAGAATTGATTAAATTTTGCAGAAGGCAGGACTAGCAAATTCGAAGATCCATTAAAAAATGTCTAAAAAAAGCATTTGGTGGTCAAAAATGATCACTAGACGCATGCGCATCAAATTATCAGATATTTTTTTATAAAGATTTTAATAAGAAGTGCACATTTTGTTCACATTTATGTGAAAAGATTTATAATGAAGCGTTAAGACTACATCGCAGCGCTTGCGCGCTTCGATATTTCGTGTTTGAAACAGCCACAGAGCGCGCTTGCTTTGAGAAAGACTTAAAAATGTTCAAAAAACTTCAGAATGTAAAAAAATCAAATTTCTCAAATTCTCAATCTGAACTAATTTTTTGAAAATTAAAAAAAAATTGAGTATTTTTTAAAATTTAAATAAATAATTTTCGGTACGGGAAGTTTCAGCAATTTGCCTTAAGACACGATGTCATGTACCACTAAATATAGATACAAAATTGATCTTAAAATAGTTTTTCCATCTTATTTTATTTTAAGTGCATTATCATTACGATCAAATTGATTTTTTAATTACTTTAATTTAATCGCAGTAGTTCTTTTGTACAAATTGTAAATAAACACTTCATTATATAGAGCTTTTATCTTCCATTAATAAAAAATTATTAACAAAAAAAAGGTCATTATTACATATAACTGAAACTTATTTTTTTCTAACTCTTTCTTGATCTTTAGGTTGTTTTTTGATCTTATTGAATTTTAGGGACTTTATCATCACGATCAACAAATTAAAAAACAGTTACTTTAATTTATTAACAATAGCATTTATGAATAAATCGTATTAAAATATTTTATATAATCAATTAATTTAGCACTTATTTCACTTTCAAAATAAACATAAATAATTAAAAAAAAAACAAAAAACAATACAAATTCAGTCATTATATATTTAGAAAACACAAAATTTTAAATCAACTTTCTATTCCTGATATATTCTGAACCATTATGATCATGCTAAGAAAATCTTTTTCACAAAAGATAGTTTACCATCATAGCATATCCAATTTAAAAATTTCAAATGGCTCTTTTCATTTATATTGTATTAAAATACTTCATAGAAACGCTTTACTTAAGAGTTGTTCTTTTTACTTTTGCTGCAATGAATAAATATCAAGTTTATGAACAAAAGCTACTAAAAGATTATGCGCTTACATAGTAAGCATAAAATATTCATCTCGTACTGTTCTCGTAATGGATACGGCTGCTGGTGTATGTATGAATTTTGAGTTCTTTATATATTCATCCTTCTTGCAAACAAATATTGTAAAAAAGTACATCAGAAACCTAATGTAATGATAATGAAAAATTTATTTTTCAAATTTTAAACGTAAAGTAGTAATGAGTTTTGTTCTCATAAACCGCCACCTGACGAAGCTCAATTTAAATATTGTGAAACTTTATTTAAATTTTGGCAAACAAAAATTTTTGACGTGCTCTCTACTCACTATTAAATTTTTAAATAAAGTATGAAACTAGGGGACCAATACTTCTATAAAATAGAAATGTTCCGGGAACGCTATGTTACGGTTGTTTCTTCATATTAATTAGTAGTAAAAACTGTCATAATGCTATGTATTTGCTGTGCGATCAGGCGTTTTACGCATAAAACCTAACTTCACTTTTGTGTTATCAATGATATTGTTATCAAAACATTGTTTTTTATGTATATTCGTTTTTTAACTTCCCGTAGGGTAAGTTATTGTAATCGTCTAAAAATCGAAATTGAAAATTTTAACATTTCTTCACGTTTTGAAGGTTTTTGAACATTTTGGCATACCTCAGAAAAAATGGATGTGTGTGTGTATGTATGTATGTATGGATACAATTTTTCTTCCACGTTTTTGGGCGCACAGATCAACAGATTTGAATGGTTTAAAAGATACTCGATTTCTATTGATAGGGAGATGTGCTGATTAGTTTTTGGCAGAGAGAGGTCCAGCCGTTTTGGAGCTACGGAGCAAAGAGTGTAGAAAATAAAAATCGAGTTTTTGAGAGAACGGGGCATCTGATTTGAATGATGCAAAAAGCATTCAATTCGTAATGACGGGGAAAAGTGGTGATTATTTTTTGACAAAGGCAGGTCTAGTCGTTTCGGAGATACCAAGCTAAATGTGCAAAAAATGGCAGTTTTTGAGAAAGCAACCGATTTGAATGTTTCAAAGAACTTTCTGCTTGTAACAAAATAATTGCTTTTGGGAAAAAAAATTTTTTGTTTCTAATTTTTTTTTTCAATTTTCTTTTAAGCAAGAAAAAACTTTTGTATATCGAAAACAAAATTTTTCATAGGCCTCTAATATTTTAATATGTTCAAGATCATGAACGCTATTGCTATTCAAAGTTTCATTAAAGTCGCCCAAAAAAATTTTTTTAACAATCAATTATGAAGAAACGACTCGAACAACCTTCAGTAAAAACTAGTCAGTGATTCCCAACCAATATCATATGAAAGTTTGTAACCGATTTAGAATTTTTAGCTAAATCACGTAGATTTCTCTGCTCAATATAAAGAAACGGTTCGGCTGATCGTCGCGTAAAACTAGTTTTTATTTAGTTAAATTGAATGGCTTTCAAATTGTTAAAATCGGTTCAGTCGTTTTTTGAGAAAACGTCGACGACAGATAAAAAATCGGCTAACTATACGTATTTTTTTCAATTTTGATACGCCGAGAAAACAAAATTAGCAAATCGGATTTCCTAGGTAAAACATACTTCTCTTTCGGGATGTTAATAAAAAACATTGACAATAGAATAATTTCATAGCGCAATAGGCTTTTGAAAATGTTCATTTATTTGTACCGGTATTTTTTTAAGCAAACTTGTACATTATTTTAAATATATTTAATGGAATAGTACGTATCTTTTACCCCTGACATTTCTAAATTTTCGTTTACTTCCAAACACTGAGGCAAATCCGCCTCCTTTTCATAAATAAAAAGACAACAAGAATCTATTCCAGCGTTCCGCGGATACTAGGTACATTGAATATGTTTTCAAATTGGGGCAAGTGGGCTCACCCTCGGGCATTAAGGGTAGTTTTTATAGAATACAATTTTGTTCTATTTTATGCTACAATCAATTATTCAAACACACATCTGTTATATGGAAGATCGCGCCAGTTCGCCGAGTATGAGACAGGGTGCGGAATACTATCGAAGAGACAAAACGAGACGCTTTTTTGTGAAAACAATTTGGTGGACATAAAAAATAGAGAAATCAAAATTGAATCGAATTATTTTATTTTCATGAATTTTTATTCTCCAATTTAACCGAATTTGTTATACACGGGAATTGAATTAAATGAAGCTATTGTGATTTATGAAATGATGTACGATTTTCAACTTTTTTAATAAAAGATTATGCTAAAATAAGTGGCCAAAAAATGGGAAATTAATGTGGCGATGTCAAATAAAAAAATTAAAAAATATTATATACCACTAAAAGTATGTTTGTCATATTTATATAAGGTAAAGCACCATATATAGGTGGAGTAAAGGCAAAGATAAAGCACCATATATAGGTAGAGTAAAGGTAAATGTAAAGGGCAAATAGGTACAACGTCTTGGTTTTAATTTTAAAGGGATTTTACGTAATAATAGCTACATTATTTGCCAATGCAAAATATAAATTTCATGGGTGCATTTTTTACAAAGATTTTATTGTATATAACCTTAATCTGGTATTTCGTTAGAAATAATGATCAGCAGAGTTGGAATAACTATTTATTTAATTTATCTCTCGTAAAATTGCATTTTTTAACTTAATTTACTTTTCTATTTACTATTTTCCTATTGTTTACACTTTTGGCAGAGTAAAAGTTCGGTTGATTCTTTTTACACCACCCGCGTGTGAGCTTTAGCAGAGATTATATAAAAAACTGTTGAATATCACTTAAAATTAACAATTTATGTTGAAAAACAATTAAATAAAGTATACTTAATTTACATGTATACTTTTTACACCGCGTGTAAGCTTTTGTAGACGTTATATAAAACACTGTTGAATCTAACTACAAATTAACAATATATGTTGTAAAACAATTAAATAATGTATACTTAATAATTATATTAAGATCTCGTAAATTAAACAACAATGTTCACAAAAAAACTAACAATGAAAAAACAACTTTTGTAATGTATTCTCAAACATTGCCCTTTATTACCCAATAGCGACACTGCAAGAATCTTTTTCCCTCTACTTTCAAATGTGGTTAAAAAAATTCGCGCCTTCACTTGTTTTTGAGATATCCGTGGTGTTATGTAGGATTATGTACAATAAAAAACAGAAATTTGACAAAATTGTGATTTAAAACATTGAGACTAATTTATTCACTAATTGCTTCTGAACTATTTTGCAAGTATGATAAAAATGGCTAAGCATAAATGTTTAACCGGGCTAATTTATCGCTTATTTTTTATATCCAATAAACCAAGTTGACAAAACAGTTCAGTTATGATAAATGTTAGCAGTGAAGTCGAAAATCGTCGACGTGCCATTCTGCTACCTCAGCGGGTGGTCAGAGGGGTTCGTAGCAAACAGTGCGCGAGATTAAATATGCCCCCTGTTTTTTTAATTCATCATTATGTTCTTACTGTGTTTGGTTTTATGCCCTAACACATTTTCTATTATATGCCAGCAAAACTCCTCCACTCGAAATGTATACATATAAATATGTTAGGGACTTGGCTAGTTTTTCATACAAAATAGCAGTGTCATGCAAGTAACTAATCACGTATGATATTTGGAGAGCCTGCTGTTTAGACTAATCAGGAGGGCGCGATATTTATGCAACAAAACAAAAACTCAAGTGGCAGTTTTTAAACTGCACAATAAATTAGGATGGTCGAATCGTGATTTATGATTTAATTGCTGGCTGTTAGAATTAACAATTGGTTAATAATAATATAAGCTTCATTACGAGTGATATAACAGCAAACATGATTTTTATTAATGGTAAAAATATTTGTTATATAAATATTGGTCCAATTCTTCAATAAAATAGAAATGTTATGTTACGAGTTCATAAACGTATGAATTGATAGTCACTGTCCAAAATCTAAGTATATGCTGTGCTCCAAAGGAACAAGTACTTAAATAACTCTATAATTTTAACTTTGATTAGACTTTACGTATGTGTTATCAAAGTGACAACGGAAAGTTGCACTTATAATAAAATTGTTATTTGACATTTGTGCATTTTGCAGGTTAAGTTTAAAGTGTAACACGCCTGATCAAACAACAAATACATAGCTTTTTGGCAGTTTGCGACTATCAATTCATACGATTATAGACTCGTATGGAATAACATTACAATTTTAACGGAGAATTGGTCCCTTCACTCTAGCTATGTACGGTGCTTTTCCTTTACTTTTATTCTACCTAAATATGGAGCTTGACCTTTACCTTTATTCTATCTATATACGGCGCTCTACCTTTACTTTTATTCTACCTATATACGGCGCTCTACCTTTACTTTTACTCTACCTAAATATGGAGCTTTACCTTTACCTTTACTCTACCTATATACGGCGCTCTAAGAAATAATTATTAAAATCATATTGAGAAAATTCTGTAATGTCATAAAAAGCAAATTCTTTAAAAAGTTCAACTAATGTAGCATGGAATTTTTTGTTGTCAAAGTTTCAGATATTGAATGGAAGTTTATTAATAAGCTGAATACATAAACTGTCAATCGTATTGAAAGAGTTGGCTAGTTTATATGTGCGCGCCTTAATAAGTTTGTGCCTTGCCTTAGTTTGGTTGGTTTTCACAATACAATTGCTCAAAGTCAAATTGGACTTTGTGCCCCGTCCTATCCTATTATAATATTTTATATAGCATCTTCCGTAAACCTATAGCAAAAATAAATATATACATATGTACAGTAGAAGCTACAATTACGCGAGGGCTAACTTGCAATCATCGGCGGAGTCGAATGGGTCGACTCGGCCAGCTTGGTGTCGGGGTTCCACCCTGCTTTGTAAGACGACACCGATGTTAGACGGCAAGCTAGTATGAATAATATTCAAAATCCCAAAAAATGATAAAATAATTATATTTACATTTTTTTTGTCGACGTTTATGTTTACGCCAGCTTAAACGATTTTGAATTCAATTCGCAATAAATTAGATAAAGCGCTCTTTATGCTTCCACTTACGCGGTTATGACTTGATAAAGAAACATCGTGCATACGATTTTACGAAGGTTTAAGTGCTCTTTCGGACAGCCTGATATCAAGCAGTCATAATATTATATTTAGTTCGAAAATACAGATCTAAAGGGCCAATTCTCAAATGAAATAGAAATGATATGATAATGCTATTTTATGGGTCTATCTTTATATTAATAAACTGTCAAAAAGCTTTGTATTTGCATATTACATAAAAAATGTAACTTCACGTATGTGTTATCAAAGAGACATCGGAAAGATGTTCATTGTGAATTTGTTATTTGTGGGTTTTGTAGATTGTTTTATGAGTAAAAGGCCTGATCGTACAGCAAATACATAGATTTTTGACAATTTGTTACTAAAAGTTCATACTAAGATAGGCCCGTTGCATAACAATAAAATTTTTATTTTATCCGAGAATTGGTCCCTTGGTTTGTCTCTTGATTTAATAAAAAAAATCGCTCAATAAGCATAGTTATTTTTATGTACATATTGAACAACAAGCAAAACAACTAACTCGGTATTCTTTAAGCTACTGTTATTTATTTATTTATTTATTTATTCATATTTAAGGTAATTTATTATAAGTAAATTTTATGTTTAACGATGATAAAGAAATGCATATTATACATATTTATTTCATGGAAACAAAAGCCAAACCGAGTCAATATTAGTAAGAAATATAATATTATGGCACAATAGTAACAAGTAAAAGAAAATAATAAATAAAATAAAATTATGACTAAATAAAATAAAAACATAGCAAAATTGATGAAAACGTCAATATTTATTGTCATCATCGAGAATCACGATTCCATGTGCAGGACTCAACCGAAACTGCTGCTTTTATTTGAAATATTTTGATTTTTCTTTATAGACAAATAATTTAGAAAAAAAAGTTCTTTAAATGGTTCTAAGGAAATACAGACTATATTTTTTTCTAATTTCAATAAAAACTTATATTTTAGATGTAATCAGTCAATCACAATAACATGCATCACAAATAAGTACAAGAAAAACAAATTTTGGATCTAATAAAATAGGGTAATTTTTCTAATTTCCATAAAAACTTATATTTTGGAAGTAGTCAATCACAATACCATGCATCACACATCAGTACAAGAAAAACAAATTTTTAGAATGTTAGAATAAAATTATACGAGAGTGTTATTACTAAAACGAAAAATGAATGACCAAAAATAAAAATTGTTTTTAGATATATTAGCAAAAAAACATATTAAAAGTACGAGTAAAAATAAATTGGTTGCATGACAGATCTTATAAAGAGAAATATAATTTAATTCGAAACACTATTATTTATAATAATTGAAGCATTTTAAGCATATTCGTAATGAAAGAAAATTTATAAATGATTTTTTTTTAAATTATTTATTCTTGGTCGAATGTGTCAAAAGTTTGTCTACTCCAAAAGAGTATGCATCCACCAGCTACCCCATTGTGTAAATAGATAGATGATGCACATCGTGCAGATAGTTGCGAGGGATGAGCCCTGGATTATCTGAACACATGTCGGTGTTATTAGGTTTGCATTGCGAAAAGCAGGAACGTAATCGTTTAATAAGCACCGTGTTATAGTAGGAGAGAAGTCATCGCATTGGCCTTTAGAAGCCGAAAGCCGTAAGGTGATTTCTAATGAAATTTTCAAGGAATAGTATGAGAAATCATAATGCCCAACTGCGCAGGGCATTGTGTAAAATAATCAGATGTAAGTAATTCGTTATTTAAGTAAGTCTTCTTCACAATTTTTTGCTCGCACAAAATACAAGGATCGGCTCAAAGTGGCGTATTAACCTTTATAATATTAGGCTAGTAGGGCGGGGCACAAAGTTCCAATTTGACTTTGAGCAATTGTATTATGAAAACCAAACCAATTATATCACAACAAATATCAAACAAACAACTATCTGACCATGTTCAGTAAACTCCCAGCTAATTCATCATTGTAGAAATGTGATTTTTTCGCTGTTTTTCAAAAATTTGACACCCGGTCCTTTTTACCCCATATACAGTGGGAAATGTGGCGGCCAAGGGGCAAACAGGTCCAATGTCTAATTTTTAATTTTGAAGGAATTTTACGAAATAATAGCTACATTATTCAACAAATGCAAAATATAAATTTTATTGGTACATTTTTGACAAAGATAACACGGTATTTGTCATCTGGTTTTTTGTCAGAAATATTTATCAGAAAATTTAGAAAAACGATTTATTTAATTCATCACTTGTAAAAATGTTTTTGTAACTTAATTTACATTTGAGTATTTTCTACACTTTTGGCAGGGTTAATGTTTAGTTGGTCCTTTTTACTCCACCCAGTAGTATGCTTTTGAAGTGGTTATATATAAAAAAACTGCTGAATCTCGCTTAAAATTAACAATACTTCTTATGAAACAATTGCATAACGTATACTCAAAAATTATTTTAAGGTCTTGTAAACTAAACAATAGTGCTCACAACCAAAAAAACTAACAAAAGAAATATTTTTGTTATGGATTTTCAAACTTTGCTTTTATCTCCTGATAACAACGTCGCAAGAATTAAGATATACATCTTTTTCCCTCTACTTTCAAAAATAGTTGTTAAAAATTCTTTACTTACTAATTTTTGAGATATTGATTGAGGACCTTTTTACACGCGGACCTTTAAGCCCCGCTCTGTACTATATATTGTGTAATTTAATATTGACATATGTATTAAAGTCTAATAATCGGGTATATCTTCAATAAAAACCATAAATTTTTTTCAAAATTGTTTTTTTACAATCCATACGTTTTGGCTATAATTCCAGCCATCATTCAGTGAGAACTAAAAATAATATTTAAAAATTACAATTGTGATTGAAATAAGATAAAGAGTAAAAAGTACTTACAATGCTAATTTTAGTGTTAAAAGCAGAAAATTCAATAATCTATGATATGAAAGTATGGTAATGCACTAAACTGTTTAATATATACATTAACCTTGTAATTCTAGAATATTTCACAACTATACTAAAATTAAATGACCACAAAAGAGAAAGTGCGCAATATATATGACATCAGTAAACCTAGATGGATACAATGAAGAAAGGATTTTGTAAGAAAATATTTTTACCAAGATCCTAACATGTGTGGAACTAATTGTGATTGTGAATTGTTTGCACACTTTTACAAAATAAGTTTTTTTTTACAAAACATTGAAAAAATGTGCCAAAATTCACAATTAGTTCCACACATGTTACAATCTTAGTAAAAATATTTTGTGAAAAAATCCTTTCTTCATTATGTCTCCAGCTAGTACACAGATAACACTCGTGTTACATAGTTAGTCCGTTGTGAAAATTGTTATTTTAGTGAAATTGTGAAATATTGTTATAAATATTGAACAAGTTTAATGTTTATGTTATATAGTTTAGTGCATTACTATATTCTCATACCATGGATCATTGTTTTTTCTGTTTTGAAACTAGGATAAGCGAATTGTAAGTACTTTTTATTTTTTGTAATTTTTCAATTCAATTGTTTTTATTTTTAAATTTACTTTAGTTTCTAGGCTAGCTAGGATTTTAGTCGAAATTCATGAATTGCAAAATAAGTTTTATGGATGCAATTACCGATTAGACTTTGTTAATATATATTTGAGCATATTTGCATGTTTGTAAATTTTGCATTTATTTGAAAAAAAAAATTCAATGTTTCTTTTAATTACATCAAATACGGCCCTGGCATTCGTGGATTATGAGCTATATTAATATTAAACAAAATATGAATGCACCCCGCAAAATTATCTGGGGCAACGACTGGTATACAGTTGCACCACCCGATTTTTACAAATAGTTATTTGATTACCCCACATTCCTAAGCTTAGTCTCGTTTTCAATTATATAAAAAATCTAAAATTCTGAATTTTAATAAATTTTATTCAAATAATTAACTGTATATATTTAAAATTAAAATTTGTATAATTTTAGTTTTTATACTTGCATTTACCTTAATTAAAATGTATCATTTGTTGAAAATGATAGTATGTACTTACAATTTGGTACTATCGAATACGCAGTATGTAAGTAGTAGGTAATAAAAAAAAAATAACTAATTGACAAAAATGATATCGAATTTATAGAAAAAGCTCTATTTTAACTATAATTTATTCGCATACTATATGGGCAATAACAATTCTACTATGATTTTTTTTTAAATAATATTTTTTTTTGAAATAAAAGTTTAGATCTTATTCAGTCTATTCTCATAAATAATTTTAGTAAATAATATATAACAATAGGTTATTAGAGTATCTAAACAAATTCAGTAATAAAATTAATATTTCCTCTTTGTCTAATAAATCTATTGTTCCGATTCCTATTGTTCTTTTTCTCTTGTAAATAAGAAGGTGTCATTTGTTTAGCTGTTTAAGAAACTTGTTTTGTTTTTCAATTAAAAGCTATTTTCAATTCAATAGCTATTTTGAATTTGGTAATACTTTTAGTTGTATACTGATAGAATTACCGACACAGTTTATAAAGTTTATTGCTCTCAATATATTCGACTCAAAAATTTTTAAACAATATGAAACTATGTTCTGTACATATGATTTATCTTAAAAATTCGTTTAACTCATCCTATCATCTTATTTTTGAAAATGAATGTAGATTATCTTTATTATTTTATGTACAGAAAAAATGTTGATCTTAGAAGATTTGCTGAATAGTGTTTAATTTTTTTAAATTCCAATTATGTCAACGAAGCTCTTCTTCTTTCTGAGATTTTTTATATCTCAAGTGTTATCAAAATTTATTTAACGTATGTAAATCTGATTTATCCTTTTACTCCTGATTTTATCCTCCACAATTTCACACACCTTTTTATTCTCTTTTTCTGTCCAATTCTTAGATATTCCTTATTTGGTAAACATAAACCTCAATTTTACAAACATGATTTTAAGTAGTTTTTTTTTATAGTTTTACAATGTTTTTTTTTAATGTACCTATTTATTGAGCTACTACAATTAGTGCTACTGTTTTCCTAAATAAATACTTCCATTAGTTTGTTATATTGGTAACCTCTAATCAAAAATCCGAAATCAATCAGCCTATAAATCAATATCTTGACAAACAATTACGATTGCGACCTCTAACCGATGCATTTGTTTGGTTTGGATAGATTTTCTTGGTTAACCAAGCGTTGCTTAGAATAATAACGCAATATGCTAACATCAACCTGTTTGTTTTCCTATTGCAATTAGTGCATTTGTGATATCAAGTGATTTGTGATTGGCAAAGTGCGAGGGTAGGACGAGCACCACTATGCTGGTAGTAATCGTAAAACGATAGGGTTGACGCCTGACTGATTCACATCTGTTCACGACAATGACAAAGTTTCATAGGAGAGTTGAATAGCACTCGAATAGAAAAAATATTTTTCATATTTGTGTATTTAATATAACTAGTGGTGTATGGCAAAGTCCTTTAAGGCAAATTGCTGGAACTTCCCGTAACAAAATTTTTTTTTTAAATAAAAATTATTTTTACTTTGAAAAAATTAGATTTGAGAACTTTGAAATTTTTAAAAAAACCTACTTTTTTTTAAAAAAAAAATTGAAATATATTTTGTATATTTTGAAATAATTTGCAAATTTTAAACATATTTTTTCAACGCCTGGACATATCGATTTTTTTTGAATCATTCAAATCGGTTGAACCGTGTTCCCAAAGTCGTACCCGCATACACACACATACATCCATTTTTTCTAATGTATGCCAAAATGTTCAGAAACCTCTGAAACGTAAAGATATATAAAAATGTTCATTTTCGATTTTTTGCGATTGCTGTAACTTAACTTACGATACGTTAAAAATTTATTTAGAAGTCTCAAGAGCCTTATAAAAGACCAAAGAAATCTGACAAATTAAAATCAAAATTTAAAAAAATATATTCATCATAATTATCTATATGGCACATCTTCCATTTTTTTTTACAAGTAATTCAATTTAAAAATATGTATACTCATTTTGTCTTTTTTTCGCCAAACGAATTTATTAAATCATTTATAGCTGACTACATTTTGTAAGAATTTTATTTGCTTATATAAAAAATTGGTAAATATTTATTTATTTTTTGCTTACGCACGTGGCACTAAGGCCTGTATTATTGATAAAACATCACAGTAGCTAAGGGATAATAAAAATTTTATTTTACATTTTCGATTCGTTATTTTCTTTTCTGTAAATTTTATTAATTATGTTAGAGTTTCTACTTTTCTCAATTGATCTCAGAGAAATAAATCTGAAATCTATACCCTATTAATGTCCCGTCAAAAAATTTAATCATTTTTTCATTTTACAGTAATTTGATAAAAAAGTATATTCCGTGTTTTAAATTACAATTATTTAGTCGAGAATCGTTTGAAAGTAAATTTTTATCAGTATCAGTAAAAATTTGTAACTTAAAAAAAATGAAATGTACTTCAATATATTTGGCGAAATTCTTTTTTGATGTTTCTTATATTTTGCACTACATTCCATATTGGTGTCTTAGTGAACCCAATATAGAATATTTGTCTCAGAATTTCTGAAATAAAACAAAACTATCATGTAAATAAATAGATTATCATCCAAAATATTATAAACACGGTAACTCTATTTTTATGAAGTGATAACTACTTAATCAATAATAAATTACATTTACTATATCAAACCATTTTGAAAAGCGAATAAGTTTCCACAATATTTAACTCTTACAATAGATTTATAAGCAGATTATTCCAACAACCCTCGAATACACAAAAAAAAACTAAATTGACTCTGAATGTGATTTTTCTATTGTTGAACCTTGAGCATCTCGTTGTAGGCGAACCGTAAATTTTGTAGTTTGGACAAGTTGTTGCGGATCTATAATAAAGTAACAGGGGTCGTAGGATATTTTATGTAAGAGACACCTAAAAATAATTATCTAAGAATTAAATTAACTTTTGCACTTAATTGCTAATAAATAATCTGATCGTCGGTAAAACTAATGAACGGGTCCTTATCGAGTTACATCAAAGTCTATTAAATTTTGACTTTAATATACACATGGTGTCAGACGACTCAGAATGGCATGAAACGTCGAGAAAATAAATTTAGCAAATCGGATTAGCTGGCGAAGACCAATTTCTAAGGAAAGTTAATTATGAAAACCCACAATTGTTTTAAGTCTATTTTTAATTAAGATTTATTAGTCTATAGTATTTTTGTAGCTTCTGCGGATAAGGACGCGGGTACAAAGGTCCCGCATTATTATCTAAAAAACAAGCAAAGTATATAACTTTTCAGTTATACTATTTTAAAGTAGAGGGCAAAAGATGTGTAACCAGTAAAAATGTGCTAGTCGAGCGCAAGAAACATAGAAAGGTATATAACGTCATATGTCTGAGCGAATATTGCCGACAACAATCGCGGAACTTTCCCGATTGATTAAATGTCATATGTCATATGTTTTATTTTAATACTATAGTGGCAATTGTGATAGCTGATAATTTTGGAAGAAATGATATCAATAATATTTAATAATACTTATTATAATATTAATATAATTCAAATATTATCTGTAATAATTTTATTTCAATAACATATTGGCAATTATAATGGCTAATAATTTTGTAAGAAATGATATTAATAATATTTTCCCTTATAAAATAAATATACATAAAATCGAATCCACCTGTTAAAATCAGTTTATATATTATAAGGCTTATGTGAGGCACGTAACATATGACAAATGACATTTGAGAAATCGGGAGAGTTTTGCGATTGTCGTCGGCAATGTTTGCTCAGACATGTGACGTCGTATTGCTTTCTATGTTTGAGCACTATATACAATGGAAAAGTATGAGGACTAGTAGTCCGTGTATTGTAATATCTATGGTTATCATATAGTTGATTTACTTTAGACAGTATAATTACTGAAAATCAAATTGGACCATTATGCCCCATCATACCCTATCACTAATCCCGCTCAATTCATTTTATCACGCAAGGGCCAGCCTGAGGGTGATTCATTCAAACGTCGCACAGCGCGAAAAGAAATGTCGTCGTTGAGACATAAAACTTTTTGCTAATACTAATATAAAACAATTTACTTTAATATTTAACATTTTAATAACAGTGGAAAAATATATAGTTAGTCGCAACTTTGTCCCCTAGTTAGTCTCTAAGGTGTGATTGAAGTTCAGCGAGCAAATAGACGCGATACGCACACAACGAATGTGATAACGGACACACGAAGCTTTATCCTGTTTTAGTTGAATATTTTCGGTACAATGTTAGACTTTTTTAAATTATCAAAAGCAAAACGATGTTCATGCAGAATAGCACTTGTGGGAGCTTCGGGGAGTCACGGTTTGTGTTCCTCCAAGTACTTTCATGGGTACTAAAATTGCGTAAACTTTATATTTATGTCGTTCGGCGACGCTAAAAAATATATTAGTTTTGTACAAAAATATATTATTATTTATATATTCATTCATCCACTTAAGTTAGTACTAAAGTAATTTTATGCTGGAACAAATCAGTAAATTTTTTTAATTTAATATACTTAATAACAATGTAGTTTCAACCAGATTTTAAAACTAGTGGTGCGTAGCACCGTGCCTTAAGGCAAATTGCTGGAACCTCCCGTAGAGCAAATTAAAGTTTTCAAGAAAGCTTTAAAAAATTAAAAAAAAAACTAAAAAAAACCGATTTTTGAGAAAAAAATTTCATATCTTTATTTTTCAGAAGTTTCTGAACATTTTGGCATCCATTTTTGACACACACATCCATTTCGAATGTTTTTTGAATTTTTGAAATCGGTTGATCCGTGCTCCCAAAATCGTCGTCGAAAATTTGTATCCGAACACACGCACACACATCAATTTTTTTTTAAGATGTTCAGAAACATTTGAAACGTAAGGGTATATAGAAATTACCACTTTTGACTTTTTTGCGATGACTATAACTTACTCTACGGAAAGTTAAACTTAAATCAAGAAATTGTTGTCATTAATTAATGTTCAGTGTGTAAATATTACAAATCTCAAAAACAAGTATATTCTCAAATATTATTTATATTATGTCTGAAATGCAGTTTTTCAATTCGGTTGTTATTATATTATTGCGTTTTGTATTGTCGTTTTACGATATAGAGCCCTCTCAGCGGGTAGAGAGCGCTTCTATCGCGGTTGCTTTTTGAAAGGCACTTGCAAAAAAGGGGTTAGGCAAAGTGTTATAACATACAACAGACAAGAAAAGAGTTTGAGGGTGCATTTCGATAGATATATCGCATACGAAATGAAGCACTACCTCTACCAGGTTCTTCGCTCATATCACCACGGTTGGTTTTATCGCGGGTAACAGTGACATCCAGGGATCCAAAAGTTTTACTATAAAAAAAGATTTTTTAAATATTACCTAGAAACAAAATTAACTAGAAATTTTTAATTCAAATGCTCGATGTAAAAGAATAGTATTAAGAACTATAATAAAATTCCATTTTGGACATATGATGATCCAAATGTGCTATAGGGTAGACCCTCAAACACAAAAGCAAATTAGGAATTTTTGAACAACAATATTTGAAAGCACCTTGACTTCGCTATTGGGAGATAAACGACAATGTTTGAAAATCCATAACAAAAGTATTTTCTTTATTTTCTTAGTATGTTCTGTTGTGAGCACTGTTGTTTAGTTTACGACGCCTTAATATAATTTTTAAGTATACTTTATTTAATTGTCTTATAAGATGTATAATTATTTTCAAGTTAGATTCGACAGTTTTTTTTGTATTATCCCTATAAAAGTTTGCATGTAAGTGGGGTAAAAAAGACCAATTGAACTTTAACCCTAGAAACGGTGTGAACATAAAAAATAGTTTAATAACAGTAGTATAATAAAAATAGTACACAAAACAGTAAATTAAGTTAACAAAAGCAATTCTATAAGAGAAGTTAAATAAATACTTATTCTAACTATGCTAATGATTATTTCTAACAAAACCAGATCAAGGTTGTATACAGTGTTGTCTGTGTAAAAAATGTGCTCATAAAATGTATATTTTGCATTGGTTGAATAATGTAGCCATTATTTCGTAAAATCTCTTAAAATATCTCGTAAATATATTAAAGACTTTATAAAAACAAGATCCAATAATCATCATCACAAATTAGAAAATCATCCCGATTTACTCGTTGCTCCGTTGCTCCTTATACCAGAATTTAGAAGACTTAGAAAATTATGGCTTATTAAATTTATCCATAAAATGTTACTTTTAGTAATTACTCACTGGGGTAGATATTTTCTATAATTATATTTAATTAATGTAAATCAAAATATAATGTAATTAATGTTCTGATTGTTATTAATAAAAGAAATAAAATAAAAATGAATAGTCAAGGAATTATCTTTTTTAATTCTCCGATAAAATACAAATTTTATGGCAAGGTTCTATAATTGTATGAGTTGGTAGTCACGAAATGTAAAAAAAACTATGTATTTGCTGTGCCATTTTTACATATAAAGCCTAACGTCCAAAAGGCACAATTGTCAAATAACAATTGTATCGAAAGTGCAACTTTCTGATGTGTCTTTGATAACATATCCATGAAGTTAGGTCTTATCTGTAAAACGCCCGATTGTAAGGAAAATACATGGCTTTTTGACAGTTCGTTACTACCAACCCATGCGAAGATAGACCCGTAATATAGCATTACCATGACATCCCTATTTTACAAAAATAATGTTTCCCGAGGATATGAGTCTAGATAATTAAGGTCGTCGTTAATTGTGATTAATTTCTAAAAAGCTACCTGTATCCCTATATTTTTTTTATGAACTACAGCTTGAAATCACTGTTAAAGATAGACGTTCGCGAGAACGTGTGTTGTGTTATTGTCATCCTGTTAGACGTGTTGACGAAAGGGGAAAATACGAAAAATCTCTCAGAGCGAAAAGTGATATGACACCTCGCGCTTCGCGCCCGTACGTGCTTTCGGTGTATAGTTTGGTTCTAATAGCACCAACAAGAGTTTTCCAAGACATACACTTCAGCTCGGAAAATTTCTTTCATCTTAAAATAAAGCAATAGTGACAAATTTCAACCATGATTGCAAGTGTTGACAACTTGACACCGAGAAATCAATGGTTATATTAAAAATCTTTTCAAATTGGAGATGCAATAATATAATTTAAATTATAAAACAAAATTATAAATTTTACATGATTTATTTTAAAATTATTTCAGTTTTAGAACAGACATGCTATTAGAGATCGTTCAAGTATTACGTAAGCAGATATATTACAATTATTTACCCCACCATCCCTTTGTTAGCAAAAATAAGCAAAGCTCTTACCCCGTACCCCCATGCTTACGTAAAGATTTTGCAATTAATGTAAAAAAATAAAAATACTACCTATGACGTAATCATCATCCAGACTCCCCTGCCCCCCATGTCAACCCAAAATAAGCAAATCAACAACTTCCCCACCCCCTATAGTGCTTAGGTAATACTTGAACGGCCCCTTATACATTACAGATTTTTTTCTCAGTGAAGTTCAACTGACATAAAATTAGTATTTAAAGTTGACGGCGTTGAGAGTTCGAATCTCGCTTTGGACGACCTGACATCGGGCAGCAGCGATGCCCATTTTTACTTCAAAATATAGATCAAAAATGTTTTCATTTGAAAATAAGCTCATTTCGGGCAATGGGAAATCTCTCACTCTATTCTTCGCTGAATCGAGTTGGACAGCTTACGGATCTGCCTTAAGGCAGTGCCACTTATTATTTATTTATCATTGAGAAAATAAAACCCATACATTTTATCATAAGTGCAACTTTATGATGTCTCTTTGGTGACAACACATACGCGTAATTATGGGTAAAACGACCGATTGCACAGAAAATACAAAGCTTTTTGACAGTACGTGACTACTAACTCATACAATTATAGACCCGTAAAATAGCATTATCAAAGCATTTCTATTTTATCTGAGAATTGGCTCTGGTATTCTGTCAATTCCTCAGAGCCTATAACAGTAAATATCTTGCCTAGTTTTATTATAAAATATTTCTAATATTTTCAACTGTATTTTTTAGCTAGCTCTATTATCTCCCCCCTATAGTATTATACAAATCCTAACATTATCTCTATGATTTCTCAATTTCATCTTCTTCAACTTTCGTTCGACCTTTCCGATCACACTTTTCGTAACGTCACAAATTCCAGTTCACGTACAAAAGTTTTAAGTCCAAATTAGATAATTTTGGAGATGCTCCTGAAGCTTTTCCTCACAATTTCATCGCCTATTTCAATATCAATCTCTCATTTCTTGAGATTAGTTTATCGCCGATCAGATTGACTCCGATGGATTGCAAGTGAAACAAACGGACCGATAATGGAAAGGCATAGTTGCGCACATGTCGAGCCGTCACGTCATCGCAGATATAATACTGCAATACTGTACAGTTTGCGAGCTGCGTACTGTTCGGGTGGGTTAATGGATCTAAAATAGTTCCGGCTCGTTAAACCGCGCGGTCGGGGTGGCGATGCACGGATCAGAGCCAGCCGCGAGTGTTAGGATGAGATTGCGACATGCAACCGATACCTAGATCATGAACACTTGCTGTAGAATGTAGATGAAACGTCGATTTAAATTGATTTTGAGGAAATAGAAGTATATGAATCAATATTTCATAAACTAAAGAGCTAGTGATTTTGCGAAGATACCTAGATTTTTTGTGATCATATGATGCCTCTTAAATTCTTTGGTTGCAAGAAATACATTTGAATTCGTTTATATTAAGATCAAAGCAAATTGACAATTGACAAAACAATTGACAACAAAGGTCTTTGTGTGACAATATGAGAACGTCACACAAAGACCTTTGTTAAAAAAACCTTATCTATGCAAATATGTATGTAGTTATGTATTTTAACAGAGAAACATGGGAACTATATGTGTACAGACATACATATTAAACTAGTTGGTATTGGTATTTTGCCTTGAGGCAAGTTACATGAACTTCCCGAAATGTATAAATAATCGATTTAATTAATAAAAAATAAATTAACTTTTGAGTGATTAAAAGTATTCCGAGTGGATTTATTACACATAACGAACACGTTAACTCGGAGTATTTTCTAAAAGCAAATTTTCAAAAAAAATTATAATTGAACCAGTTTCCGGAGGGCTATGATTTAGTATGTTCATTAAGACCAAGTACTCTATTGTTATATCAAGTAAATCGTCTAATTTTAATTTTAACTTTCATGAATTTTCAAAATTAAACAACTTGTCGTAAGACCGTAATATTTCAGTAAGTTCTATAAGGCCATGATATATATCACCAAAAAAAGTTCAATAAAAACCGGCTTAGATTTCTTTTTTAACAGTTAATTACAAGAAAAAGATTCCGTAGATTTTCCCCTAAAACTAATCAGTATCATTCTCAATTAATATCTTTCGAAAAGTTTTTGATTTTTTAAAATCAATTCGGTAGTATGAGCTTAAATGTGGACGAAAAGTTAACATTTTTTTCCAAATTACAAAGAAACGGCTTGGCAGATCGTCGCACAAAAAACTACGAAACGATCTAATTAATTGAGGTACATCAAATGGCTTTTAAATTTCTAAAATCGGTTCAGGCGTTTTGAGAAAACGTCGATGAAAGGTCTAATTTGACAAATGCCAAAAATTACTAATACTAATATACCGATACTAATTTTTGCAAACTTTGACGAATTTTTAAAATTAAACGACTTGTCGTAGGGCCGCCGTAATATTTTAGTATGATCTATAAGACTATGGTATCTACCGTCAAAAAAAATAAATAAAAAAATATTTACTTACATATTCGTGCAGTGATGTACAGAAGTCGAATTGGCCCAAAATTATCTGAAAATATAATCGACAATATTTTAGAATACAATATGAATTAAACAAAGCTCAATATTAGATTGAAAAGAAATTGTACACAAATTGAATTTGTGATATATTTCTAATCGAATATTTTTTAAAATCATGCTATAATATAAAATGTTTATCGTTCACATAATTATGAACTTATTTTTCATCTTACAAATACTTATAAATTTAATGAACAAAATATTTACATTGCTAAAATACATCTTATATAACATAATTGACTTGTATAGTGTTATCAATGCACTTATGCTTTGAAAAAATAAATAAGTAAATCAATAGAAATTAGGGTTTATACAAAACTCTAAAATATGTTAGAAAACCGGTTTTCGAAAGTTCTTTCGAATTGTAAACGGTTTTCTTAGTTT
>NW_020538040.1:175933387-175942136 GCF_003426905.1 Ctenocephalides felis | reverse complement strand
ATTAGAGCGGGTCGATTTGAATGGGTAAAAAAAGTCGCTTGCTAAAAATGAGATACTAGCTAAAGAAACTATACCTCTAAAATGAGTTCAGATGTCCCGTGCAATGACCCAAAAACAAGGGTTGAAATTTGAAAAATTCCATTTTGACCCATTTAGAGTGCCCCAATCGCGTCCAAATGTATGACCAACCCCCCACTAACTTTGGAAAGCCGATTCACCCATGCCCGTGGTTTATCCCCTGAGCGGTTTTTCAACATTTAACCCTTCACGGAACATCAGAATTTATTTCAGAGGTATGGTTTCTTCAGCAAAGTATCTTATTTTGATCGCTAGTATCCGAAAATCATGTGCCTAAGTGACCTTTATATCGACCCCCACTAATATATAATATATATATATATATATATATATATATATATATATATATGTATATGTATATGTATATGTATATGTATATATATATATAATATTATGGCGGGTTTAAAAGTCACATACGCACATATGATTTGCAATGAGATCAAAATAAGATACTTTGCTGAAGAAATCATACCTCTAAAATGAATTTTGATGTCCGGCAAATGATATACATTTTTTAACCTTTTTAATTTGATCTTTTGTCAATACAAGTGAAATGTTTTTTGAATCAATCAAATCGGATGCTTTATTCTCTCAAAAACTAATTTGCAATTTTTTGCATTTTTGCACTGTATCTTCAAAACGGCTAGACCTGCCTTTTTCCAAAAACTAATTAGCACATCTCCCTATAAATAGGAATCGAATGTTTTTTGAATCATTCAAATCGGCTTTCGTAATCGTCAACGAAAATTTGTATCCGTACATACAAACACATAGACACATATATACATGCATTTTTTTAAAGTAAAAATTTTCACTTTTAATTTTTTGCTGTACTTATCCTACGTGAAGTTGAACATATATCTAATTTCTATATCAAAAACTTTAAATTTCAACAATTATATATGAGAACAAGCAACTGTTTTGACGAAGCCACTTTCCAAGGTCAATTCAAACAAAATAAAACAATTATATGTATATCGCCAACAATAAAAAATACATTTACCACATATTTAAAATTTATAATTGCATTTCAAGGGATTTACTGTTACCGAACAAGAACCAACAACTCCAGGCAGATATGTTATGAAACCAAGGGTAAATGAGATAAAAAATTATTATGGTATGTTTTTGATTTTCCAAATTAAATTTTTCAAAATTTTTCAGGATTCTTCTGCATCAAGTGTACCACCGGTGTTGAAGACGATTTTGAAAAAGTCGCATTTTTCGGAGGTCAGTTGCAAAACAAAATTATTATAACTGATGTTTATGTGACTTTTACAATTCTTTTAACCCTTTGACTACTACCAAAGTTAATTTATATAAATTACTAAATAAATTTAGGAAGTTTCAATGCCGACCACTGGCAAAGGCGCCAAATCCAAAACAAAATCAGGAAAAAGAACAAAGGTGAGGGGAAAGTGCTGCAACTAAAAATTTTATTAATTTAATGCGTAATATATTATTATTTATTGATTTACATTATAATTAATTTTATTTGTCTTTTTCTTTCTTTCTTTCAGAAGCGCGATTCTGATGCTGTGTATAAACTTTCGGTAATTATTGTTAGTTGATAAAAAGTTTATTGATGTAATAAGTAGGCGCTAATTAAGGCGGGGTTTCTTCTATTTGATTAATATTTTTCATAACCTGATTGTAATTGTAATTTTGTTATGTAGTGTTATAGAATTTATTAAAACTCTCCTTCGATAATTCAGGTTGTTGGGTTATAATTTAACCCTTGTAGCTGTGGACTGTTTTAAACACTGATTTGTTTGTATATTATGTATTTGTTGCAGTTCTAATTACAATCACTGATTTGTTACTAAGTTATAATGAAAGAAGATATATTTATTTTTATTGGTTATTTATATGTTGTTAAGCGGACTTTACTTTTAGAAGTGAACAACTAGTTCAATTAAAACACTCAGCTACCCCCTCTACCAGGGGTAGCAACCATTCCGTGTAAAGCTTAATGCCCTGAAGTTTGTCATCTTCATGGCCAATATAATAAAACGAAAAGATGTCCGAACACTCATATTCTTACTGTTTGTTCTTTGTTCACTTTTGCCTATTTGGGGATTAAGGAATTAAAAGATTTCAAAATTATGCTTACGTAGTACTCAAATGGCATATAAACTACCTCTGGCACATTTTACATAGTATTTAAAATTTCTATGTTTAATAGGATCGTACTCCAAAGATTAAACTTGCTAAGAAGAGAGTTACAACTCGTAAGGTCAACACCAAGAACAAGAAGCACGTGCAGGTTAGCATTGATAATAATTTATATATATATATATATATATATATATATATATATATATATATATTAAAAATTTCTATATAGTTTATTTAAATAAAAACAATATTTAATTTTAATTGAATTTGTTTTCAGATATCTGCCAGTGATCTAAAGGAAGTTTCGGTTGTGGTAAGTGAACAAACAATTATTTTTAATTTACTTAATTCTTTACCGTTTCCTAATTTTTATTATTTTTATTTACTTTTAATTCAACTTAATGTTTTATATGAAACTATATATATACAATTTAAAAAGGTCATACCGAACTTTTATGAAATAAAAATTTATTGAACAAATCAACTACTTCGACTTTATATACTATGAAACGCGTTTTTCAACTGACAATTTTTCTTTGACACAGTAAACAGAAGTGTCATTTTTATAAAATGGTACTATCTTAAATTTTCAGTTTGTGTTATTATTATCGACTAATTTTAAATTTTATAAATCTTATTTCATTTCAAATTTATCAATCTTTAATAATATGTAAATAACAATGTCGACATTGGTTTTTCGGAGTAGATTGATTCAACATAATTCTTCTTATTCCAATAATTAAAGTTTTATGTTAATTTCCGTCAAGTTTTTTTTATTTTGATGTATAAATTTTATGCTTTTGACCTGGTGATTGCTGAATGATGGCTCACATCAAGTGTCAAAAAGTATAAGAAAATAATTTTTTCTTAACTCATTTTTTTATTCCGACGAATGGGCTGCTAATAAAAAATTAAAGTAAAAACTTAAAAATTATAAAATTAACTACATTTCAAAACTAAATACGTTCCATTATATGGTTTTCCACAACTTTCATATGAATTCATATTACTAATTTTTTGCCAAAAGCACTTGAAAATTGAGTCTATAATCGTATGAGTTTGTAGTCACAAACTGTCAAATAACTATATCTTTGCTATTCGATCGAGCTTTTCTTACATAACACCTAACCTCCAAATGTCGTAAATGCCAAATAGTAAATGCAATTTTATGATGTCCCTTTTTCAACACATAGGCGAATACTAACAAAAAATTCTGACGTTTGGACCAAGTGGAAGTTAGTTTTTATATGCAAAACGCTCGATCGAACAACTAAGTCATAGCCTTTTCGTGACTACCAACTCAGACATGAATATATATATATATATATATATATATATATGTGTGTGTATTCATGTATTTATTTATTTATGTGTATGTATGTATTTATATATTTATTTATTTGCTTACAGTTACATCGGTTGCCGGAAGACGTTGTAGCCAAGTATCGGGCAAAGTTAGAGGTAAGAAAATTATTAATAATAATTATTATAATTTTAATTTATTAAATTTAATTAAAAAAATAATTATATTTTTATCAAATTACCTTTTATAGAATGGCTCTAAGAATGCAGGGGATGTCAAAGCACCCAATAAAAGAACTCGTGGTGCCAAGGTAAGTGTGTTAATATGTATAAATTTTGTGTTTTGGATCGACTTATTGATATTACTTAGAAATTTTTAATTTGCGCAATTTGTTTATCCTGTCTTATGCTATTTCAATTATAAAGAACGATGTTTTGATGTATGGTTCATTCAATTTGAATAGTCTTATATAAAATATATACAGATTCATTAAATTCAGTCTAATAATTTATTAATAAATAACTAGTGGAGCATGGCATTGTGCTTTAAGGCAAATTGCTGGAATTTCCCGTACCAAAAATTAAAATTTATAAAATGCTTAATTATTTTTTGTTTTCGAAAATCTGATGAATATGGTTATTTTTCTAGCGCAAAATGCCAGCTAAGAAGCAGCCAAATGTTAAAACTGGAAAAGGAAGCCAAAACTTCGACAAGCCTTCCCCAGCTATCAAAAGACCAAAAATTGAAACGGTGACAAAATCTCAGGATGATGAAAAGTATAACCTGGTATGTTAATAAAATTAATTGTTTGAGAAAATCATCATCAGTCATTGAAAAACTATAATTCATTTACGGCACTGTAGTTTTTAAAAGTAGGAAATGCATGTAGAAATTTATTGGAAGTTTTTGGTAAAGGTACAGGTTTTTATGAGGAATGTGAAAAATTTGAAAGGGGCGATTTTGACCTTTCTGTTCCGGGCGAGCATTTTTGATAGATCACTATGTTGGCCAGGAATTATTGGAGTCAGGATAGGATTGCTGTGGAATGATTCAAGATTGTGGAATTGGTGTGGAATGCTGATTGAGCTGTCATATTTGCATGGTTTTTTTTCAGAACAAAATCATTTTTTGAACCGGACGACATCTGGGGACGAAAAGTGGATTCATAGACATTGCACTACATGGACTTTTTGTCCATTTTGTATGTTTTCCATTGTATATAGTGCTCAAACATAAAAGGGTATGTGGCGTCACATGTTTGAGCGATCATTGCCGACGACAATCGCGGACTTCACCGATTGATCAAATGTCATATGCCATATGCTACGTGCCTAACTTAGGCCTTATAATATATAAACAGATTGTATCAGGTAAATTCGATTTTATGTACATATATTTCACAGAGGAAATATTATTAATTTCATTTCTTACAAAATTATCAGCCATTACAATTGCCATTATATTATTGATATAAAACTATCACGGATAATATTTGAATTAAATTAACTATTACGATAAATATTATTAATATTATTAATATCATTTCTTACAAAATTATCAGACATCGCAATTGCCATTAAATTACTAAAATAAAACATATGACATATGACATTTAATCAATCGAGAGAGTTCCGCGATTGTCGTAGGCAATGTTCGCTCAGACATGTGACGTCACTTACCCTTCTATGCTTGAACACTTATTTTGCGCTCGACTAGCAGTCCATGTAATATAAGATCTATGAGTAGATTACATACAAACTCTAATTGCCATTTGTTTCTGTTCTTAAAATTTTTTTTGACGGGCAAGGTGTCAAACAAACACTGATTCGAATTTTTGCAACAGAAGAAAGACATTTTTCAAAAATGGGATAAATAAATTGTCCTCAGAATGCCAAAAAATAATAATGGCAATAACCTTATTCAATAATCTTAATTGTTTTTTTATTCCACAAACGGACAGAACTTTCCGGTAGACCTAATATTTAGGTATAATGCCACTAGTTATTATGAAATTCTTGTATTTCGTATTTTTTACTATTATATAATTATTAATTTTTTATTTATTGTATATACAATTATTTCCAACAAATTTTACAGCTGTCGTTGTCCATATTGAATTTGAAGATCTTGAAAACATGGTAACTAAAACTACTAATGATTTTTTCAGCTTTCAAACAATATCTAGTAAAACATGTAGCACATCATTTGGTTCGTAAAAAAATATTAACTTGGTATACTAAATTTTGTATAAATTATTTTCTTTGCTTTATTTATTAAATCTTTAATTTCTTACAGCTTTCATCATCGCCAGAAATTTTCTTAGATGATTTGGTTAATAGGAGGTGCGGAAATTGGAGGAACAACATTATTTTATATACGTTTCATTATCATATTGAATATTCATTTATATTCTTATTATAATATATTTTATTCCATTATTATTGTTTAGTTAGTAAGACACTTTTTTATATTTTCAGTTCTTCCCGGTAGATGCTTCAGCACCAAAAGAGCAGGTAGAGTGAAAAATCAAACAAAAATTATAGTAGTTTAACTAGAAATTAGAAGATTAGTTTAGATAATAAGTACTAATTTACATTAGAATAATGTACTAATTTAGATTGTAACGAATTTGTAGCTTTTAACCAGATAACCTATTTTGTTAACAAGTAAGATCTACTGTATATTATATTTTATTATCATACCTATTCCATTTTGCATATTTGTATATTTTATAATATACCTGCGGGTAAAAGTTTATATATAAGTCAATCATATATATATATATGTAAAATACTAAGAGAAATACATATTTTTCTGATTATTTACAAATTGTATTAATTTATCATTGTGTTATACATTTACTTTTTTATTTTTTTAATAATAAATATTTTTTAAAGGTTGAAACTTCGCAAGACTATCCTGTGGCGATCGAGGTAAGCAATGAAATAATGATTTAATTTAAATTAATAAAATTGCAAAATAAACTTTGTAAATCAAAAAAAATATTTACAGAATCCACCGCCAGAATATGCCCTAGCTGACAGATCCAGTACTCTCGAACCGATGGTAAATTTACCAACAGTGGCGAATGTCAGTACAGATTAGAAGATGAAATGAAAAATAGTGGTGCCTTAGAAAATTTCTGGAACTTCCTGTGCCGTAATTTACATAGATTATGGCTTTAACCCCATTACTTACGATTTAGATTCGAAAATGCTGGGCAATAGTTGAACAAGCTGGTGTACAGTTTATCACAAAAATAAAAATAATTTTGCTTTTTTATAGTTCCGTATAAATAAATATTTTGTGATACTTGCGATTATCGTACCGTGCCATGACCGTAATGCGTAATATTTGCTTCTTTCATCGTTAAGAAGTTAATTTTTTTTTGGAAAATTTGAAACAAATATTTCTCTCGAGTTTTTTAAAAAAATTGATTGCTTTTAACATTTTGGTTAATTTTGAAAATTTTTCAAAATTTTGAATTTTTTCAAAGCGATTACGCTGCGTAGCTATTTTATAGACGAAATATCGGAACGCGTATACGCCGCGTCGCAATCTCAAACGATTGAACATTATAAATCTTAGTACGCAACTCATAGATATATAAAGAGAAGGTTTACGTGATATTAAAATTGCTATAAATTATCTGTAATACCATTTCTTCAAACTTTTTTTTATTGGATCTCTAAAACCGCTGCAACTGCTCCCCTGTAAATCTAATTAATTCTTCTCTCAGCCAATATGAGTAAAATATTTTTTAAATCATTCAAAACGGACGCTCCTATCTCTGAAAAATTGAAATTTACGCCACTATTTGTCCAGGATCTTCCAAAACGGCTGGGCCTACCTTTGCCATTTTTAAAAAGTAAGATGTTACAGTTTTATTTACCAGCCACTGATTCACACTACTATTTTCAAATTTCAATCATTGTATATAATACCAGTATATTGTTTTCAGATATATATATATATATATATATATATATATATATATATATATATATAGATGAATTTTATTGTATTTCATTTACAGCCAGGTGATGCATTTGATGCATTTGCGTACCAACTTTTTGAAGTGTGTGCTAATCTTCCACATGTAAGTTGAAATTTATTATTATTTATATAAAGCATAGGCTTTAATTAATGAATTATATTTGAAAATTCTACCGTCGACAAATCGTTCAACCAATTTATTAGAGAGCAAAATTCGTTAGCAATCAATCTACCAGAACTCTGCTATGCATAGGATTTAACTACATATCTATTTTATATTTTCATATAGAAACTTATTTTTACTCTGAAACAAGCGTATATTTTATAATACGTGCCAAAGTAATATATTTTTGTTTCTAACACTTATATTTGATTTCAGAATTCCTTGACGAGGCCTTCAGGAATAGAAGTGCAGGTAAAGTAAAAAATAAAGTAAAATTAACTTTTTTGCTACGTGCGTGACATACAGTCAATATACATTTGACGGCCTGTGTGTACGGGTGTTGTTTAGTGTATTTATAATACGTACAATATATTTTTGTTTCTAACACTTATATTTCATTTCAGAGTTACTTGGAGATGCCGACTTCAGTAGCAGTACAGCAGGTAAAGTAAAAAATAAAATAAAATTAACAAAAAAAAAATTTTAATATATCCATATTAAGGACCACCCTAATATTTAAATTGTGTGAATTTCTATATTTTTGATTTTCAGGTACAACCTCGTGAACGTGATGAATTTGATTCTATAGCGGAAGAAGCTTTCCAATTGTGTTCTGCATTTAACGTAAGTTAGTATTTATTATTGAAGTAAAACTTCTTTAGGCGCGACTAGCGTGTGAATTTGTGAAAATGCAACGGAAGAGCGTTACGCTCGAGTCGAGTGCCAATGATTCATCATTCGCTCTCGATGAGATCATTTTTATACGGGTCGATTGTGATTGGTCGTTGTGTCGCGTAAATATGATTGCTTTGATTACATGATAAGTAAAACAACTGTTCCCGTTCAAATGTTAGAGTTTATAATATATTACAAAAAAGCATATTTTTCTAAATAATTATAAATAATAAAAAGTGAATTGATAGATTTATTACTCTAAACAAGAAATCAAGCACAACAATAATTTGTGTGGCTGTGTATCATTTATATGCAGATATACTTCATAAAGGACATCTATGCAATTTATTTATTGCTAGTGCTATCGAAATTACTCAAAATTATTATATTTCAGCTGTCCGCAGTGTAAACGAATA
>NW_020538040.1:175909755-175932387 GCF_003426905.1 Ctenocephalides felis | reverse complement strand
TAAAGATACCATCCAAACGAACTGATAGCAAGTCTTTACAATACCACACATAATATAAGATTAAAAAGAATACAATTAATAGATCTAACACATTAATCAATATTAAGTTGTTCTACCATATTATTTAAAATAGGTGTGTGTATGCATGTGTATATGTAGTCTGTGTAATGTACTTTGTTTATAATTGTATGTGTATTTGAGTTTTTTTTTTTTTCTTTATTTACCAAATTTAAAATATAATTTAGTACATCAATAAAAGGTGAACCGCTGGTTTTCCTTTTGAAATTTAAAATGTATTTGTCAAACTAATTACTCAATGTCTTTCTATTTAGACAGATTGTAATTTAAGAAAAAAAAAGTTTGGTAAATATACATAAACTGCACTGTTTCATAACTTCTGCAGATACGATGATAATTATCTATTAAAAGTAAAGAAATCGTATTCGTTTGGATCTTACATGCCAGGCGAACATATTTTACTATTTTTTTTTAAATTTTTATTGGCCTCGCTTACTAAGAGCATTTAACCACCTACAGCATTTCCTTTTTATATTCTATACTATCTTTACATATATCCTATAAAACTTTTTAACTTCGCGTAGTGCAAGTAATAGTAATTGCTAAAAAACCGAAAACGAAAATTGTTAAATATCTTTACGTTCCAAAGGTTTCTGATTTTTTTTGGCATACCTTACAAAAATTGATGTGTGTTTTTGTGTTCTGTATGTATGTGCGGATACAATTTTGCGTCGACGATTTCAAACACACGGATCAACCGATTTAAATTATTAAAAAAAACATTCGATTCCCATTGTTAAGAAGATTAATTTTAGCCTAGTCCAGTCGTTTTAAAGATACGGGCCAAAAAATGCAAAAATGGTAATTCAGTTTTTAAAAGAGAACGGAGCGTCCTATTTTATTAAATTCAAGAAACGTTTTCTTGTATTGACAATATGAAGAATTGATTAATTTTGCAGAAGGCAGGACTAGCAAATTCGAAGATCCATTAAAAATGTCTAAAAAAGCATTTGGTGGTCAAAAATGATCACTAGACGCATGCGCATCAAATTATCAGATATTTTTTTATAAAGATTTTAATAAGAAGTGCACATTTTGTTCACATTTATGTGAAAAGATTTATAATGAAGCGTTAAGACTACATCGCAGCGCTTGCGCGCTTCGATATTCGTGTTTGAAACAGCCACAGAGCGCGCTTGCTTTGAGAAAGACTTAAAAATGTTCAAAAAACTTCAGAATGTAAAAAATCAAATTTCTCAAATTCTCAATCTGAACTAATTTTTTGAAAATTAAAAAAAATTGAGTTTTTAAAATTTAAATAAATAATTTTCGGTACGGGAAGTTTCAGCAATTTGCCTTAAGACACGATGTCATGTACCACTAAATATAGATACAAAATTGATCTTAAAATAGTTTTTCCATCTTATTTTATTTTAAGTGCATTATCATTACGATCAAATTGATTTTTAATTACTTTAATTTAATCGCAGTAGTTCTTTTGTACAAATTGTAAATAAACACTTCATTATATAGAGCTTTTATCTTCCATTAATAAAAAATTATTAACAAAAAAAAGGTCATTATTACATATAACTGAAACTTATTTTTTTCTAACTCTTTCTTGATCTTTAGGTTGTTTTTTGATCTTATTGAATTTTAGGGACTTTATCATCACGATCAACAAATTAAAAAACAGTTACTTTAATTTATTAACAATAGCATTTATGAATAAATCGTATAAAATATTTTATATAATCAATTAATTTAGCACTTATTTCACTTTCAAAAAACATAAATAATTAAAAAAAAACAAAAAACAATACAAATTCAGTCATTATATATTTAGAAACACAAAATTTTAAATCAACTTTCTATTCCTGATATATTCTGAACCATTATGATCATGCTAAGAAAATCTTTTTCACAAAAGATAGTTTACCATCATAGCATATCCAATTTAAAAATTTCAAATGGCTCTTTTCATTTATATTGTATTAAAATACTTCATAGAAACGCTTTACTTAAGAGTTGTTCTTTTTACTTTTGCTGCAATGAATAAATATCAAGTTTATGAACAAAAGCTACTAAAAGATTATGCGCTTACATAGTAAGCATAAAATATTCATCTCGTACTGTTCTCGTAATGGATACGGCTGCTGGTGTATGTATGAATTTTGAGTTCTTTATATATTCATCCTTCTTGCAAACAAATATTGTAAAAAAGTACATCAGAAACCTAATGTAATGATAATGAAAAATTTATTTTTCAAATTTTAAACGTAAAGTAGTAATGAGTTTTGTTCTCATAAACCGCCACCTGACGAAGCTCAATTTAAATATTGTGAAACTTTATTTAAATTTTGGCAAACAAAAATTTTTGACGTGCTCTCTACTCACTATTAAATTTTTAAATAAAGTATGAAACTAGGGGACCAATACTTCTATAAAATAGAAATGTTCCGGGAACGCTATGTTACGGTTGTTTCTTCATATTAATTAGTAGTAAAAACTGTCATAATGCTATGTATTTGCTGTGCGATCAGGCGTTTTACGCATAAAACCTAACTTCACTTTTGTGTTATCAATGATATTGTTATCAAAACATTGTTTTTTATGTATATTCGTTTTTTAACTTCCCGTAGGGTAAGTTATTGTAATCGTCTAAAAATCGAAATTGAAAATTTTAACATTTCTTCACGTTTTGAAGGTTTTTGAACATTTTGGCATACCTCAGAAAAAATGGATGTGTGTGTGTATGTATGTATGTATGGATACAATTTTTCTTCCACGTTTTTGGGCGCACAGATCAACAGATTTGAATGGTTTTAAAAGATACTCGATTTCTATTGATAGGGAGATGTGCTGATTAGTTTTTGGCAGAGAGAGGTCCAGCCGTTTTGGAGCTACGGAGCAAAGAGTGTAGAAAATAAAAATCGAGTTTTGAGAGAACGGGGCATCTGATTTGAATGATGCAAAAAGCATTCAATTCGTAATGACGGGGAAAAGTGGTGATTATTTTTTGACAAAGGCAGGTCTAGTCGTTTCGGAGATACCAAGCTAAATGTGCAAAAAATGGCAGTTTTTGAGAAAGCAACCGATTTGAATGTTTCAAAGAACTTTCTGCTTGTAACAAAATAATTGCTTTTGGGAAAAAAAATTTTTTGTTTCTAATTTTTTTTTTCAATTTCTTTTAAGCAAGAAAAAACTTTTGTATATCGAAAACAAAATTTTCATAGGCCTCTATTTTAATATGTTCAAGATCATGAACGCTATTGCTATTCAAAGTTTCATTAAAGTCGCCCAAAAAAATTTTTAAAACAATTATGAAGAAGAAGAAACGACTCGAACAACCTTCAGTAAAAACTAGTCAGTGATTCCCAACCAATATCATATAAAAGTTTGTAACCGATTTAGAATTTTTAGCTAAATCACGTAGATTTCTCTGCTCAATATAAAGAAAACGGTTCGGCTGATCGTCGCGTAAAACTAGTTTTTATTTAGTTAAATTGAATGGCTTTCAAATTGTTAAAATCGGTTCAGTCGTTTTTTTGAGAAAACGTCGACGACAGATAAAAAATCGGCTAACTATACGTATTTTTTTCAATTTTGATACGCCGAGAAAACAAAATTAGCAAATCGGATTTCCTAGGTAAAACATACTTCTCTTTCGGGATGTTAATAAAAAACATTGACAATAGATAATATTTTATAGCGCAATAGGCTTTTGAAAATGTTCATTTATTTGTACCGGTATTTTTTTAAGCAAACTTGTACATTATTTTAAATATTTAATGGAATAGTACGTATCTTTTACCCCTGACATTTCTAAATTTTCGTTTACTTCCAAACACTGAGGCAAATCCGCCTCCTTTTCATAAAAAAGACAACAAGAATCTATTCCAGCGTTCCGCGATACTAGGTACATTGAATATGTTTTCAAATTGGGGCAAGTGGGCTCACCCTCGGGCATTAAGGGTAGTTTTTATAGAATACAATTTTGTTCTATTTTATGCTACAATCAATTATTCAAACACACATCTGTTATATGGAAGATCGCGCCAGTTCGCCGAGTATGAGACAGGGTGCGGAATACTATCGAAGAGACAAAACGAGACGCTTTTTTGTGGAAACAATTTGGTGGACATAAAAAATAGAGAAATCAAAATTGAATCAAATTATTTTATTTTCATAAATTCTTATTCTCCAATTCAACCGAATTTGTCATACATGGGAATTGAATTAAATGAAGTCATTGTGATTTTTGAAATGATCTACGATTTTCAACTGCTTTGAAAAGATTATGCTAGAATAAGTGGCCAAAAATAGAAAATTAATGTGGTGATGTCAATATAAAAGCAATCGAAAACTAATATATACCACTAAAAAAGTATGTTTGTCATATTTATATTAGATATTAACAACATTAAGATTTTGCGTAAAAAACTGCTACATTCCAAAAACATATTTACAAAGTTATTAATATTAGTAAAGCTATATAAGGTAGAAATAGAGTAAAGGTAAAGATAAAGGGCAAATAAATCCAATGGCTTAGTTTAATTTTAAAGGGATTTTACTAAATAATACTACATTATTATCCAATGCAAAATATAAATTTCATGGGTACATTTTTAGTTACAAAGATTTTATTGTATATAACCTTGATCTGGTATTTCGTCAAAAACATTTATCAGCAGAGTTGGAACAACTATTTATTTAATTTATCTCTTGTAAAATTGCATTTTTAACTCAATTTACATTTTATTTGCTATTTTCCTATTGTTTACACTTTTGGCAGAGTAAAGGTTCGGATTGTTCTTTTTACACCACCCACGTGTAAGCTTTTGCAGAGGTTATATAAAAAACTGTTGAAAATAACTTAAAATTAACAATAAATGTTGTAAAACAATTAAATAATGTATACGCTCTCGTAAATTAAACAACAATACTCACAACCAAAAACACTAACAAGGAAAAAAAAAACTTTTGTTGCGTATTCTCAATCATTGCCGTTTATCACCCAATAGCGACACTGCAAGAATCTTTTTCCCTTTACTTTCAAATATGGGTCTTTAAAAATTTGCGTATTCACTTATTTTTGAGACATCGGTGGTGGGTCCTTTTACCTTACACCATTTCTGACTTATGTATAATTATGTACAAAAAAACCCAGAAATTTGACAAAATTGCGATTGAAACATTGAGACTAATTTATTCACTAATGCTTCTAGAACCCTTTGGCTAACAAACATAAATGTTTTAACCGGGCTAATTTATCGCTTATTTTTATATCCAATAACCAAGTTGACAAAACAGTTCAGTTATGATAAATGTTAGCAGTGAAGTCGAAAATCGTCGACGTGCCATTCTGCTACCTCAGCGGGTGGTCAGAGGGGTTCGTAGCAAACAGTGCGCGAGATTAAATATGCCCCCCGTTTTTTTAATTCATCATTATGTTCTTACTGTGTTTGGTTTTATGCCCTAACACATTTTCTATTATATGCCAGCAAAACTCCTCCACTCGAAATGTATACATATAATATGTTAGGGACTTGGCTAGTTTTTTCATACAAAATAGCAGTGTCATGCAAGTAACTAATCACGTATGATATTTGGAGAGCCTGCTGTTTAGACTAATCAGGAGGGCGCGATATTTATGCAACAAACAAAAACTCAAGTGGCAGTTTTTAAACTGCACAATAAATTAGGATGGTCGAATCGTGATTTATGATTTAATTGCTGGCTGTTAGAATTAACAATTGGTAAATAATAATATGAGCTTTATTACGATGATTATTAGCTGGAAGTCTTGCTGACCATAGCAGATAGTTGTCTGTTTGATAGGTGCTATTTTTGTGATATAACAGCAAACATGATTTTTATTAATGGTAAAAATACTTGTAATAGAAATATTGGTCCAATTCTTCCAATCCAATTCGTCCAAAAGAGCTGGCCAGTTTATATGTGCGCGCCTTAATAAGTTTGTGTCTTGTTTTAATTTGGTTTTGACAATAAAATTGCTCAAAGTCAAATTGGACCTTTGTGGCCCGGCCTACACTCTTATAATATCTTATATATAACATCTTCTGTAAACCTATAGCAAAAATAAATATATACATATGCACAGTTGAAGCTACAATTACGCGAGGGCTAACTTGCAATCATCGGCGGAGTCGAATGGGTCGACTCGGCCAGCTTGGTGTCGGGGGTTCCACCCTGCTTTGTAAGACGACACCGTTGTTAGACGGCAAGCTAGTATAAATAATATTCAAAATCCTAAAAATGTCAAAATAATATTATTTACATTTATTGTCGACGTTTATGTTTATGCTATCTTAAGATTGTATACGATTTTGGAAGCAATTTGGAGTAATTGGGATAAAGCGCTATTTATAGTTACAACAACTTTTAATTCACGTACTCTTTTGAATTTATATTTATATATATGTACATATATTATATAGGAAAGACATATAATTCTATATTCCTCCATTTTAAGACCTTAATAAAAAGCAAATTAAGTTTTTCATTGTCATTGTTAGGAGGTAAGAGTTTTGCAACAACAAGGTTCTAGGTTCAAGTGCTTTTTCGGACAGCCTGATATCAAGCAGTCGTGATATTAGTTTCAAAATACAGATCTAAAGGGCCAATTAGATGAAATAGAAATGTTACAAGTATAAGAGTAATGCAATGTTACGAATATATTTCCTTATTAGTTGGTATTAATAAACTGTCAAAAACCTATGTTTATGCTGTGCGATCAGGCATTTTACACATAAAACCTAAGTTTTACGTATGTGTGATCAAAGAGACATTAGAAAGGTGAACTTTTGAGAAAATTGTTGTATGACATTTTGTTCGTTTTGTAGGTTGTTTTATCAGTAAAATACGCTTTGATACTATGGGTAAACTATACTTTGATACTGTGGGTAATCAAGCAGGCTAGACATTTGGGAAAAAACAATATAACTTGTTATTTTCATTTTATCATAAAATTTTGTAATTAATAAATTGTTTATGTTTTCATCCAATGGATTTTATATTTTTATATTTACAATCCATACAAAGATAGGCCCGTTGCATAGCATTGCCATAACATTTTTATTTAATCCGAGAATTGGCCCATCGGGTTGTCTTTTGTTTTAATAAAATAATATCGCTCAATAAGCATATTTTTTTTTATGTACATTGAACAACAAGCAACACAACTAACTCGATATTCTTTAAGATATTGTTATTTATTTATTTATTTATTTATTCATTCATATTTAAGGTAATTTATTATAAGTAAATTTTTATATTTAACTAGGATTAAAAATGCATTTCATGCATATTTATTTCATGGAAACAAAAGCCAAACCGAGTCTCTATTAGTAAGAAATAAAATATTACATAAATAGTAACAAGTAAAAGAAAATAATAAAATAAATTAAAAATTATTAATTAATTAATTATTGATATTTATTGTCATCATAAAAAATTACGATTCCGCGACTTTTTCAAAATTGCTACTTTTATTTTATTTTAAATATTTTATTTTACTTCATAAATGTGTTATAAGGCAAATAATTTGGTAAATAAAAAGTGGTTCTTTCAATGGTTCTAAGAAAATACGGACAATATTTTTTTTCTAATTTTAATAAAAACTTATATTTTGGAAGTAGTCAATAACAATAACATGCATCAGTACAAGAAAAACACATTTTTCGTGAACTTGTTAAAATAAAGTTATATTAAGACGAGAATTATATTAAGAAGATAAATGAACAAAGATAAAAACTGTTTTTAGATATATTAGAATAAAATCATATTAAAAGTACGAGTAAAAATAAATTGGTTGCATGACAAGTGTTATAAAGAGAAAAATATAATTTAATCCGAAACAATATTACATATTAATAATTATTGAAACATCTTAAGCATATTCGTAATGAAAAAAAAATTATAAATATGATCATTTTTTAAATTATTTCTTCTTGACCTAATATAATAAAAGTTTGTCTACTCTAAAAGAGTATGCATTCACCAGCTACCCCATTGTGTAAATAGATAGATGATGCACATCGTGCAGATAGTTGCGAGGGATGAGCCCTGGATTATCTGAACACATGTCGGTGTTATTAGGTTTGCATTGCGAAAAGCAGGAACGTAATCGTTTAATAAGCACCGTGTTATAGTAGGAGAGAAGTCATCGCATTGGCCTTTAGAAGCCGAAAGCTGTAAGGTGATTCCTAATGAAATTTTCAAGGACTAGTATGAGAAATCATAATGCACAACAGCGCAGGGCATTGTGTAAAATTATTACATGAAAGTAATTCGTTCTTTAAGTTTGCTGCACAGCTTTTTTTCATTGTGTGCAAAGTGCAAAAATCGGCGCAAAGTGGCGAAAACTCATTAAGAATCATCGACATAATAGTACGATAGGTAGAGCGGGGCACAAAGTTCCATTTTGACTTTGAGCAAAATATATCGTGAAAACCAAACTAATTGTATCACAACAAATTACACATATCAAACAAACAAACAAACAACTATCTGACCATATTCAGTAAAATTCCCAGCTAATTCATCATCGTAGAAATGTGGTTTTCTTGTATTTTTTCAAAAATTTGTCACTTGGTCTTTTATACCCCATATGCGGTGTAAAATGTGGCGGCCATGGGGCAAACAGGTCCAATGTCTTATTTCTAATTTTTTACGAAATTAGAGCTACATTACTCAACCAATGCAAAATATACATTTTCTGGGTGCATTTTTTTTACAAAATAAACACTGTATATAGCCTTGATCTGGTATTTGTCAGTAATATTTATCAGCAGAGTTGGAATAACTATTTAATTCATTTTTTGTAAAAATCTTTTTTAACTTAATTTACATTTTTTTGTTTTGTATACCTTTACCAGGGTTAATGTTCAGTTGGTTCTTTTTACCCCACCCAGGTGTAAGCTTTTATAGAGATTATATAAAAATAATTTGTTGAATCTCGCTGAAAATTAACAATACATCCTATGAAACAATTGTATAACGTATACTCAAAAATTATTTTAAGGTCTTGTAAACTAAACAATAGTGCAACTTAAAAAAACTAACAAAAAAAATTGTGTAATGGATTTTCAAACATTGCCTTTCATCACCCGATATCAACGTCGTAAGAATCAAGATAATGGCTGGTTATATGTCTTTTTCCCCCTACTTTCAAATATGGTTGTTAAAATATCTTAACTTACTAGTTTTTGAGATATTGGTGGAAGACCTCTTTACCCCCGAACCTTTAAGCCCTGCTCTATACTATATATTGTGTAATTCTGTATATGTATTAAATAATGGCATAACTTCGATAAAAACCATAAATTTACTTCAAAAAATTATTTTACAATCCATACGATTCAGCTATAAATCCTAGCCATCATTCAGTGAGAACTAAAAATAAAATTTAAAAATTACAACAATTGTGATTGAAAAAACATAAGGAGTAAAAAGTAAGAATTGTGAGTAGGAGTACTAACAATGCTAATTTTAGTGTTAAAAGCAAAAATTCAACAATCTATGATATGAAAATATGGTAATGCACTACACTACATAATATAGACATTAACCTTGTATTTCTACAATATTTCACAACTATACTAAAACTATATAAATGATCACAAAAGAGAAAGTGCGCAATATATATGTCATCTGTGAACCTAGATGGATACAATAAAGAAAGGATTTTGTAAGAAAATATTTTTACCAAGATCCTAACATGTGTGGAACTAATTGTGATTGTGAATTGCTTGCACACTTTTACAAAATAAGTTTTTTTTTTAAAACATTGAAAAAATGTGCCAAAAGTCACAATTAGTTCCACACATGTTACTATCTTACTAAAAATATTTTGTTAAAAAATCCTTTCTTCATTATGTCTTCAGCTAGTACACAGATAACACTCGTGTTACATAGTTAGTCCGTTGTGAAAATTGTTATTTTAGTGAAATTGTGAAATATTGTGATAAATATTGAACAAGTTAATGTTTATAGTTTAGTGCATTACTGTATTCTCATACCATGAATCATTGTTTTTTCTGTTTTGAAACTAGGATAAGCGAATTGTAAGTACTTTTTACTTTTTGTAATTTTTCAATTTAATTGTTTTAGTTTTCAAATTTTATCTTTAGTTTCAATTGATTAAGGCTAGAATTTTAACCGAAATTCATGAATTGCAATTGCAAAAGGAATTTATATTTTTATTGATGTTATTACGTTAAGTTATTACGATTCGACTTTGTTAATATATATTTGAGCATATTTGCATGCATGTAAATTTGCATTGATTTGAAAAAAAAATCAATGTTTTTTTTAAATTACATCAATTATTTTATCAAATACGGACCTGCCATTCGTGGATTATGAGCTATATTAATATTAAACAAAATATGAATGCACCCCGCAAAATTATCTGGGGCAACGACTGGTATACAGTTGCACCACCCGATTTTTACAAATAGTTATTTGATTACCCCACATTCCTAAGCTTAGTCTTGTTTTCAATTATATAACAAATCTAAAATTCTAAATTTTGATAAATTTTATTCATATTATTAACTGTATATATTTAAAATTAAAATTTATACAATTTTAGTTTTTAAACTTGCATTTACTTTAATTAAAATGTATCATTTGTTGAAAATGATAGTATGTACTTACAATTTGGTACTATCGAAACAAAGTATGTAATAAAAAAATAATTACTAATTGACGGAAATAATATCGAATGTATAAAAAAGCTCTATTTTTACTATATATAAACACGTTCAATTCGCATACTATATGAGCAATAATAAATTATGTACTATGATTTTTTTCAAGTCATAATTTTTTTTGGAATTAAAGTTTTAATCTTATTCAGCCTATTATCATAAATAATTCTTATCTGTCAATTTTAATAAATAATATATATAAGAACAGGTTATTAAAGTATCTAAATAAATTCAGTAATAAAAATATTTCCTCATTGTCTAATAAATCTATTGTTCCGATTCCCATTGTTCTTTTTCTCTTGTAAATAAGGTGTCATTTGTTTAGCTGTTTAAGAGACTTGTTTTGTTTTTCAATTAAAAGCTATTTTCAATTGAATAGCTATTTTGAATTTGGTAATACTTTTAGTTATTATATACTGATAGAATTACCGAAACAGTTTATAAAGTTTATTGCTCTCAATGTCGAGTACACTCAAAGTTTTTTAACAATATGAAACTATGTTCTGCGCATATGCATATGATCTATCTTAAAAATTCGTTTAACTCATCCTATCATTTTATATATGGAAATGAATGTTGATTATTCTATCATTTTATGTACAGAAAAAATGTTGATCTTAGAATATTTTCTCAATCGTGTTTTATTTTTCCAAATTCCACTTGTTCAAATTCCAATTCGAAACTCATCTTGTTTACTTTTTGAGATTTTTTATATCTAAGTGTTATCAAAATTTATTTAACGCTTGTAAATCTGATTTATGCCTTTACCCCTGATGTTGTCCACCATAAATACACCTTTTTATTAGCTCATTCTTCTGTCCAATTCTCAGATGTTCCACATGGTAAACATGACCTCAATTCTCAAAAAATGATTTTATGTAGTATTTTATATAGTTCTAGAATACATTTTTAAATGTATCTATTTGTTGTTCCTGTAATTAGCGCTACAGTTTTTTAAAATAAATATTGCGTTAGTTAGAAGATTTGCTGAATCGTGTTTTATTTTTCTAAAATGAACAAAACTCATCTTGTTTACTTTCTAAGATTTTATTTCTAAGTGTTATCAAAATTTATTTAACGTTTGTGAATCTGATTTATCCCTTTACCCCTGATTTCATCCATCATAAATACACCTTTTCATTAGGTCATTCTTCTGTCCAATTCTCAGATGTTCCACATGGTTATGTTAACCTCAATTCTCAAAAAAATATTTTATGTAGTTTCTTTTATATAGTTCTAGAATAGTTTTTGAATGTACCTAATTGTTGTTTCTGTAATTAGTGCTACAGTTTTTCTAAATAAATACTTCCATTAGTTTGTTCACTCTTCTTTCTCCTGGTGTGATATATTGGTAACTACAAATCAAAAATCCCAAATCAATCAGCCTATAAATCTATATCTTGACAAACAATTACGATTGCGACCTCTAACCGATGCATTTGTTTGGTTTAGATAGATTTTCTTGGTTAACCAAGCGTTGCTTAGAATAATAACGCAATATGCTAACATCAACCTGTTTGTTTTCCTATTGCAATTAGTGCATTTGTGATATCAAGTGATTTGTGATTGGCAAAGTGCGAGGGTAGGACGAGCACCACTATGCTGGTAGTAATCGTAAAACGATAGGGTTGACGCCTGACTGATTCACATCTGTTCACGACAATGACAAAGTTTCATAGGAGAGTTGAATAGCACTCGAATAGAAAAAATATTTTTCATATTTGTGTATTTAATATAACTAGTGGTGTATGGCAAAGTCCTTTAAGGCAAATTGCTGGAACTTTCCGTAACAAATTTTTTTTTTTAAATAAAAAATTATTTTTACTTTGAAAAAATTAGATTTGAGAACTTTGAAATTTTTAAAAAAACCTACTTTTTTTTAAAAAAAAAATTGAAATATATTTTGTATATTTTGAAATAATTTGCAAATTTTAAACATATTTTTTCAACGCCTGGACATATCGATTTTTTTGAATCATTCAAATCGGTTGAACCGTGTTCCCAAAGTCGTACCCGCATACACACACATACATCCATTTTTTCTAATGTATGCCAAAATGTTCAGAAACCTCTGAAACGTAAAGATATATAAAATGTTCATTTTCGATTTTTTGCGATTGCTGTAACTTAACTTACGATACGTTAAAAATTTATTTAGAAGTCTCAAGAGCCTTATAAAAGACCAAAGAAATCTGACAAATTAAAATCAAAATTTAAAAAAATATATTCATCATAATTATCTATATGGCACATCTTCCATTTTTTTTTACAAGTAATTCAATTTAAAAATATGTATACTCATTTTGTCTTTTTTTCGCCAAACGAATTTATTAAATCATTTATAGCTGACTACATTTTGTAAGAATTTTATTTGCTTATATAAAAAATTGGTAAATATTTATTTATTTTTTGCTTACGCACGTGGCACTAAGGCCTGTATTATTGATAAAACATCACAGTAGCTAAGGGATAATAAAATTTTATTTTACATTTTCGATTCGTTATTTTCTTTTCTGTAAATTTTATTAATTATGTTAGAGTTTCTACTTTTCTCAATTGATCTCAGAGAAATAAATCTGAAATCTATACCCTATTAATGTCCCGTCAAAAAATTTAATCATTTTTCATTTACAGTAATTTGATAAAAAAGTATATTCCGTGTTTTAAATTACAATTATTTAGTCGAGAATCGTTTGAAAGTAAATTTTTATCAGTATCAGTAAAAATTTGTAACTTAAAAAAAATGAAATGTACTTCAATATATTTGGCGAAATTCTTTTTTGATGTTTCTTATATTTTGCACTACATTCCATATTGGTGTCTTAGTGAACCCAATATAGAATATTTGTCTCAGAATTTCTGAAATAAAACAAAACTATCATGTAAATAAATAGATTATCATCCAAAATATTATAAACACGGTAACTCTATTTTATGAAGTGATAACTACTTAATCAATAATAAATTACATTTACTATATCAAACCATTTTGAAAAGCGAATAAGTTTCCACAATATTTAACTCTTACAATAGATTTATAAGCAGATTATTCCAACAACCCTCGAATACACAAAAAAAACTAAATTGACTCTGAATGTGATTTTTCTATTGTTGAACCTTGAGCATCTCGTTGTAGGCGAACCGTAAATTTTGTAGTTTGGACAAGTTGTTGCGGATCTATAATAAAGTAACAGGGGTCGTAGGATATTTTATGTAAGAGACACCTAAAAATAATTATCTAAGAATTAAATTAACTTTTGCACTTAATTGCTAATAAATAATCTGATCGTCGGTAAAACTAATGAACGGGTCCTTATCGAGTTACATCAAAGTCTATTAAATTTTGACTTTAATATACACATGGTGTCAGACGACTCAGAATGGCATGAAACGTCGAGAAAATAAATTTAGCAAATCGGATTAGCTGGCGAAGACCAATTTCTAAGGAAAGTTAATTATGAAAACCCACAATTGTTTTAAGTCTATTTTTAATTAAGATTTATTAGTCTATAGCAGCGTTTCTCAAACTTATTTCTTCCATCGCCCCCTTTGAAGATCAAAATTTTTGTATAGCCCCCTTACTAATTTTTTTATACAATCTCTGAAAACTGTTTTTTTTTTTACTTTTATTAATATAGTTGTAGTGTGATATATTAGTTGATGCCACCTTACATTCTATATTACACATTTTTACCAGTGAGAGCAACTAAAACGCAACTTTATGACATTAATCATATATTTTATATACTATAATCAAATTAATAGAAACAGTATATCAAATTTTATTTTCAAAATCTAGTGAGAAGGATGAAATTGATGGTTTTTTACAAGTTTGTCAATATCAGGTTCCATTTGACTCAAAAACAGTCGTAAGTCACCGCGTTTGGTAATTTGCAACTGATTTCTGTTTTTAGTAAGTAGCATTGTCACAGCGCTAAATTCACATTCACACAAATATGACGATGGAAATGAAAGTAAAAATGTTCGAACAACCGACCACATGCCAGGGTATAAATGCTGAATTGACTTCTGTAGCTAAAATTGTTGATAACCATCTTTAAATTTGATTTTTAATTCTTCATTTGTTGTTAATTCTATAAGCTCTTCTTCTATCTGGGCTGATGTTTTTACATTTCTTTGTGAAAAAGGGTCTAATACCCAGTCAGGTATTTCCAAATTTAAAATATCCTGAAATCTTTCAATGAATTGCCATGAAGATCCTCCAAATGTTGACAGTATACTAGCAAGTCTTTGTTCCACTCCCGTCTTCCAATATTTTTCTTATGTAATAACAATTTGACTACAAAAGCAGCTTAGATATTTTTTGTTTTTATTACATTTAAGTCATCGCCTTAAAGTTGTAGGTTCATATTGTTGAGCATTGCATAAAGGTCTGTGAGATATGCTATATCATTTTTTGATGATATCAGGTTTTTACACAACTGTGTGTCCTTATTTTTTAAAAACTCTACAACAGAGTCAAATGGATTGTAAAAACGGGTCAGACAATTTCCTTTTGATAGCCAATTTTTTGGCAAAAAGCTATAAAATGGTATAAAAATCATTTAAACACCATGGAAACACGACCAAACTTATAACGTACAAATTAATCGTTGGGATACAAATTCTGGTGAACTTTAAAATGTAAAGTAAACTAGCTGTAAGTGGAATTCTGTCTTGAGGCAATTATGGCATCGTGCCTTAAGGCAAATTGCTGGAACTTTCCGTACCGTAACGAAATGTTCGTGGAATACTGAATGTTTTCAAATAGATTATTATAAATATTGTAACATTGTCTAATATTTATAAGAATTATATAAATTGAATTGCAAAATTGAAATTATTTGTAAAGTATATTAGAACTATAGTCAGAATCAAAAATAAAATCTGAATTATTTTCGATATACAAAAAATTAAAGAAAAAAAAGCTGAAACAAAATTTTTTTTCCAAAATTAATTATTTTGTTAAGACAAGCAGAAAGTTCTTTGAATCATCTGAATCGGACGCTTAGTTCTTTCAAAAACTGCCATATTTTACATATTTAGCTCTGTATCTTCGAAATGGTTGGGCCTGCCTTTGCCAAAAACTAATAAACACTTCTCCCAATCATTACTAATTGAATGTTTTTTAGATCATTCAAATCGGATTCTGCCTTCTCTCAAAAAGTCGATTTCTATTTTTTGCACTCTTTGCTCCGTATCTCCGAAACGGCTGGACCTGCCTTCGCCGAAAACTAATCAGCTCTTTTCCCTATCAATAGGAATCGAATGTTTTTTGAACCATTCAAATCGGTTGATCCGTGCGCCCGAAAACGTGACTGGAAATTTGTATCCATACATGCATACACACACGCACACGCATCCATTTATTCTGAGGTATGCCAAAATGTTCAGAAACCTTCAAAACGTCCAGAAATGTAAAAATTTTCAGTTCCGATTTTCGGCCCATTACAATAACTTACCCTACGGGAGGTTAATAAAATTACAAATGCCCCTTAACCCAACGTCAACAACCAACATTTTTTGCGAAGCCATTCATCGCCCCCCTAGAGATCAATATCGCCCACCAGGGGGCGATATTGCCCACTTTGGGAAACACTGGTCTATAGTATTTTTGTAGCTTCTGCGGATAAGGACGCGGGTACAAAGGTCCCGCATTATTATCTAAAAAACAAGCAAAGTATATAACTTTTCAGTTATACTATTTTAAAGTAGAGGGCAAAAGATGTGTAACCAGTAAAAATGTGCTAGTCGAGCGCAAGAAACATAGAAAGGTATATAACGTCATATGTCTGAGCGAATATTGCCGACAACAATCGCGGAACTTTCCCGATTGATTAAATGTCATATGTCATATGTTTTATTTTAATACTATAGTGGCAATTGTGATAGCTGATAATTTTGGAAGAAATGATATCAATAATATTTAATAATACTTATTATAATATTAATATAATTCAAATATTATCTGTAATAATTTTATTTCAATAACATATTGGCAATTATAATGGCTAATAATTTTGTAAGAAATGATATTAATAATATTTTCCCTTATAAAATAAATATACATAAAATCGAATCCACCTGTTAAAATCAGTTTATATATTATAAGGCTTATGTGAGGCACGTAACATATGACAAATGACATTTGAGAAATCGGGAGAGTTTTGCGATTGTCGTCGGCAATGTTTGCTCAGACATGTGACGTCGTATTGCTTTCTATGTTTGAGCACTATATACAATGGAAAAGTATGAGGACTAGTAGTCCGTGTATTGTAATATCTATGGTTATCATATAGTTGATTTACTTTAGACAGTATAATTACTGAAAATCAAATTGGACCATTATGCCCCATCATACCCTATCACTAATCCCGCTCAATTCATTTTATCACGCAAGGGCCAGCCTGAGGGTGATTCATTCAAACGTCGCACAGCGCGAAAAGAAATGTCGTCGTTGAGACATAAAACTTTTTGCTAATACTAATATAAAACAATTTACTTTAATATTTAACATTTTAATAACAGTGGAAAAATATATAGTTAGTCGCAACTTTGTCCCCTAGTTAGTCTCTAAGGTGTGATTGAAGTTCAGCGAGCAAATAGACGCGATACGCACACAACGAATGTGATAACGGACACACGAAGCTTTATCCTGTTTTAGTTGAATATTTTCGGTACAATGTTAGACTTTTTTAAATTATCAAAAGCAAAACGATGTTCATGCAGAATAGCACTTGTGGGAGCTTCGGGGAGTCACGGTTTGTGTTCCTCCAAGTACTTTCATGGGTACTAAAATTGCGTAAACTTTATATTTATGTCGTTCGGCGACGCTAAAAAATATATTAGTTTTGTACAAAATATATTATTATTATATATTCATTCATCCACTTAAGTTAGTACTAAAGTAATTTTATGCTGGAACAAATCAGTAAATTTTTTTAATTTAATATACTTAATAACAATGTAGTTTCAACCAGATTTTAAAACTAGTGGTGCGTAGCACCGTGCCTTAAGGCAAATTGCTGGAACCTCCCGTAGAGCAAATTAAAGTTTTCAAGAAAGCTTTAAAAAATTAAAAAAAAAACTATAAAAAAACCGATTTTTGAGAAAAAAAATTTCATATCTTTATTTTTCAGAAGTTTCTGAACATTTTGGCATCCATTTTTGACACACACATCCATTTCGAATGTTTTTTGAATTTTTGAAATCGGTTGATCCGTGCTCCCAAAATCGTCGTCGAAAATTTGTATCCGAACACACGCACACACATCAATTTTTTTTTAAGATGTTCAGAAACATTTGAAACGTAAGGGTATATAGAAATTACCACTTTTGACTTTTTTGCGATGACTATAACTTACTCTACGGAAAGTTAAACTTAAATCAAAGAAATTGTTGTCATTAATTAATGTTCAGTGTGTAAATATTACAAATCTCAAAAAACAAGTATATTCTCAAATATTATTTATATTATGTCTGAAATGCAGTTTTTCAATTCGGTTGTTATTATATTATTGCGTTTTGTATTGTCGTTTTACGATATAGAGCCCTCTCAGCGGGTAGAGAGCGCTTCTATCGCGGTTGCTTTTTGAAAGGCACTTGCAAAAAAGGGGTTAGGCAAAGTGTTATAACATACAACAGACAAGAAAAGAGTTTGAGGGTGCATTTCGATAGATATATCGCATACGAAATGAAGCACTACCTCTACCAGGTTCTTCGCTCATATCACCACGGTTGGTTTTATCGCGGGTAACAGTGACATCCAGGGATCCAAAAGTTTTACTATAAAAAAAGATTTTTTAAATATTACCTAGAAACAAAATTAACTAGAAATTTTTAATTCAAATGCTCGATGTAAAAGAATAGTATTAAGAACTATAATAAAATTCCATTTTGGACATATGATGATCCAAATGTGCTATAGGGTAGACCCTCAAACACAAAAGCAAATTAGGAATTTTTGAACAACAATATTTGAAAGCACCTTGACTTCGCTATTGGGAGATAAACGACAATGTTTGAAAATCCATAACAAAAGTATTTTCTTTATTTCTTAGTATGTTCTGTTGTGAGCACTGTTGTTTAGTTTACGACGCCTTAATATAATTTTTAAGTATACTTTATTTAATTGTCTTATAAGATGTATAATTATTTTCAAGTTAGATTCGACAGTTTTTTTTGTATTATCCCTATAAAAGTTTGCATGTAAGTGGGGTAAAAAAGACCAATTGAACTTTAACCCTAGAAACGGTGTGAACATAAAAAATAGTTTAATAACAGTAGTATAATAAAAATAGTACACAAAACGTAAATTAAGTTAACAAAAGCAATTCTATAAGAGAAGTTAAATAAATACTTATTCTAACTATGCTAATGATTATTTCTAACAAAACCAGATCAAGGTTGTATACAGTGTTGTCTATGTAAAAAATGTGCTCATAAAATGTATATTTTGCATTGGTTGAATAATGTAGCCATTATTTCGTAAAATCTCTTAAAATATCTCGTAAAATATATTAAAGACTTTATAAAAACAAGATCCAATAATCATCATCACAAATTAGAAAATCATCCCGATTTACTCGTTGCTCCGTTGCTCCTTATACCAGAATTTAGAAGACTTAGAAAATTATGGCTTATTAAATTTATCCATAAAATGTTACTTTTAGTAATTACTCACTGGGGTAGATATTTTCTATAATTATATTTAATTAATGTAAATCAAAATATAATGTAATTAATGTTCTGATTGTTATTAATAAAAGAAATAAAATAAAAATGAATAGTCAAGGAATTATCTTTTTTAATTCTCCGATAAAATACAAATTTTATGGCAAGGTTCTATAATTGTATGAGTTGGTAGTCACGAAATGTAAAAAAAACTATGTATTTGCTGTGCCATTTTTACATATAAAGCCTAACGTCCAAAAGGCACAATTGTCAAATAACAATTGTATCGAAAGTGCAACTTTCTGATGTGTCTTTGATAACATATCCATGAAGTTAGGTCTTATCTGTAAAACGCCCGATTGTAAGGAAAATACATGGCTTTTTGACAGTTCGTTACTACCAACCCATGCGAAGATAGACCCGTAATATAGCATTACCATGACATCCCTATTTTACAAAAATAATGTTTCCCGAGGATATGAGTCTAGATAATTAAGGTCGTCGTTAATTGTGATTAATTTCTAAAAAGCTACCTGTATCCCTATATTTTTTTTATGAACTACAGCTTGAAATCACTGTTAAAGATAGACGTTCGCGAGAACGTGTGTTGTGTTATTGTCATCCTGTTAGACGTGTTGACGAAAGGGGAAATACGAAAAATCTCTCAGAGCGAAAAGTGATATGACACCTCGCGCTTCGCGCCCGTACGTGCTTTCGGTGTATAGTTTGGTTCTAATAGCACCAACAAGAGTTTTCCAAGACATACACTTCAGCTCGGAAAATTTCTTTCATCTTAAATAAAGCAATAGTGACAAATTTCAACCATGATTGCAAGTGTTGACAACTTGACACCGAGAAATCAATGGTTATATTAAAAATCTTTTCAAATTGGAGATGCAATAATATAATTTAAATTATAAAACAAAATTATAAATTTTACATGATTTATTTTAAAATTATTTCAGTTTTAGAACAGACATGCTATTAGAGATCGTTCAAGTATTACGTAAGCAGATATATTACAATTATTTACCCCACCATCCCTTTGTTAGCAAAAATAAGCAAAGCTCTTACCCCGTACCCCCATGCTTACGTAAAGATTTTGCAATTAATGTAAAAAAATAAAAATACTACCTATGACGTAATCATCATCCAGACTCCCCTGCCCCCATGTCACCAAATAAGCAAATCAACAACTTCCCCACCCCCTATAGTGCTTAGGTAATACTTGAACGGCCCCTTTATACATTACAGATTTTTTTCTCAGTGAAGTTCAACTGACATAAAATTAGTATTTAAAGTTGACGGCGTTGAGAGTTCGAATCTCGAATCTCGCTTGGACGACCTGACATCGGGCAGCAGCGATGCCCATTTTTACTTCAAAATATAGATCAAAAATGTTTTCATTTGAAAATAAGCTCATTTCGGGCAATGGGAAATCTCTCACTCTATTCTTCGCTGAATCGAGTTGGACAGCTTACGGATCTGCCTTAAGGCAGTGCCACTTATTATTTATTTATCATTGAGAAAATAAAACCCATACTTTTATCATAAGTGCAACTTTATGATGTCTCTTTGGTGACAACACATACGCGTAATTATGGGTAAAAACGACCGATTGCACAGAAAATACAAAGCTTTTTGACAGTACGTGACTACTAACTCATACAATTATAGACCCGTAAAATAGCATTATCAAAGCATTTCTATTTTATCTGAGAATTGGCTCTGGTATTCTGTCAATTCCTCAGAGCCTATAACAGTAAATATCTTGCCTAGTTTTATTATAAAATATTTCTAATATTTTCAACTGTATTTTTTAGCTAGCTCTATTATCTCCCCCCTATAGTATTATACAAATCCTAACATTATCTCTATGATTTCTCAATTTCATCTTCTTCAACTTTCGTTCGACCTTTCGATCACACTTTTCGTAACGTCACAAATTCCAGTTCACGTACAAAAGTTTAAGTCCAAATTAGATAATTTTGGAGATGCTCCTGAAGCTTTTCCTCACAATTTCATCGCCTATTTCAATATCAATCTCTCATTTCTTGAGATTAGTTTATCGCCGATCAGATTGACTCCGATGGATTGCAAGTGAAACAAACGGACCGATAATGGAAAGGCATAGTTGCGCACATGTCGAGCCGTCACGTCATCGCAGATATAATACTGCAATACTGTACACAGTTTGCGAGCTGCGTACTGTTTCGGGGTATAATGGATCTAAAATAGTTCCGGCTCGTAAAACCGCGCGTCGGGGTGGCGATGCACGGATCAGAGCCAGCCGCGAGTGTTAGGATGAGATTGCGACATGCAACCGATACCTAGATCATGAACACTTGCTGTAGAATGTAGATGAAACGTCGATTTAAATTGATTTTGAGGAATAGAAGTATATGAATCAATATTTCATAAACTAAAGAGCTAGTGATTTTGCGAAGATACCTAGATTTTGTGATCATATGATGCCTCTTAAATTCTTTGGTTGCAAGAAATACATTTGAATTCGTTTATATTAAGATCAAAGCAAATTGACAATTGACAAAACAATTGACAACAAAAGTCTTTGTGTGACAATATGAGAACGTCACACAAGACCTTTGTTAAAAAAACTTATCTATGCAAATATGTATGTAGTTATGTATTTTAACAGAGAAACATGGAACTATATGTGTACAGACATACATATTAAACTAGTTGTTATTGTATTTTGCCTTGAGGCAAGTTACATGAACTTCCCGAAATGTATAAATAATCGATTAATTAATAAAAAATAAATTAACTTTTGAGTGATTAAAAGTATTCCGAGTGGATTTATTACACATAACGAACACGTTAACTCGGAGTATTTTCTAAAAGCAAATTTTCAAAAAAATTATAATTGAACAGTTCCGGAGGGCTATGATTTAGTATGTTCATTAAGACCAAGTACTCTATTGTTATATCAAGTAAATCGTCTAATTTTAAATTTTAACTTTCATGAATTTTCAAAATTAAACAACTTGTCGTAAGACCGTAATATTTCAGTAAGTTCTATAAGGCCATGATATATATCACCAAAAAAAGTTCAATAAAACCGGCTTAGATTTCTTTTTTAACAGTTAATTACAAGAAAAAGATTCCGTAGATTTTCCCCTAAAACTAATCAGTATCATTCTCAATTAATATCTTTCGAAAAGTTTTTGATTTTTTAAAATCA